>NC_047661.1:69626133-69963633 GCF_011762505.2 Arvicanthis niloticus | reverse complement strand
CATGAGACTACCCTTAGCTGCATGAGGCTACCTTTAGCTGCATGAGACTGTCTCAAAAAAACTCCATAGTCACATACTCTTTTGTTGTTGTTGTTTCTCAAGACAGAGTTCTCCATGTAGCTCTGGCTGTCCTGGAACTTGCTTTATATACCAGGCAGGCCTCAAATTCAGATCTGCCTGACTCTGCCTCCCAGGTATGAGGACCAAAGGTGTGCGCCACCGCGCCCAGCCGTATTCATACACTTACATGCCTGTGAATTTTTATAAAGGATGTAAATAAACTGTTAGCAGACTAGAATAGCATGCAAACCCTGAGTCAATACGTCAAACCCCTCCACACACACTTCTGTGGAATGATTCCCTTATTGAGGGGCTACCACAGAGAGTAGAAAGTAGTCATGGGTGTTCCTCACAGGCCTGGGTATACTGAAAGCACAGCTCACTATAACTTTATGCATTGTTTGTTGAGAAAAGGTCTCCCTAACCTGGCTTCAAATCCTCATCCTCTGCCTCAGCTTCCTGAGTGCTGGGATTACAGGCATACAGGCATGCAGCACCATGCCTGGCTTGTAGCTTTATTTTTGTTAAGCCTCTTTTTAGTTTGTACTGTCCGTACTGTCTGAGAATTCATGTCTGGGTCCAGTAATATGTTGTGAAAACGAGACTAGAGAGACATGGGCAGGACTTAACAGCACTGTTTGATAGTAGCACGGAGCCCAACAATAGCCTATTCCCAACTGCATCAACACAGCGTGTTTGCACACACACACACACACACACACGCACACACACACACACACACGCACACGCACGCACACACACACACACACGCACGCACACGCACACACACACGCACGCACACGCGCGCACACACACACACACGCACACACACACGCACACACACACACACACACACGCACACACACACGCACACACACACGCACACACACACACACACACACGCACGCACACACACACACACACACACACGCGCGCGCACACACACACACACACACACACACACACACACGCACGCACACGCGCGCACACACACACACACACACACGCACGTGCGCGCGCACACACACCTACCTGAGGCACCTATTTCACAGAACCACCTAAACATGCAGTCACTCATATTGTTTCCTGTCACATTACCTGTTCTGTGTCATCACCTGACATACATAGAAAACCTTAGCGCTAGAGACTTCTACCAACCTTGAGCAAATGAGGCAACTGCTCAGTGACCAGTTCCTTAAATTCATTGATACTCAGGCTGCCTTTCCGTCCTTCCCGCCCTGCAAAGGTGAAGAAAGTAGTGACCACGGTCTCGATGGCCGCCTCCAGATCAGTCAGGGGCTCTGCTGCCATTAGTATGCCAAGGCAGGAGCTGATGTCCACACAGAGTGACCTGACAGGGAAGAAACAGACCAGGAGAGTCAGGGATCCAAGAATGGGTGATATGGCTGCCTGAAAGGGTCAATGTGGGAAAGATGAAAGGGTCCAGAACAGACAACAGAATTCCAGTTCAAGTTCACATCAGAAATCATTTTTATCTGAAGTGTCCTTTTGGAGTGTCTGTCTCTTTGCCTCTGTGGTGGTCTCTCCATGTGGCAACCACTCTATCTGTGAGAGTCTTTCTTTGGAGTCCTCTGAATGTGCTAACATCCCGTGTAGGGGCTCTGTTCTAATAGCCCTTTCCCTCTGTTACTCCCTGTCTGAGGGTCAGGAGGTTGTTTGTCTCCAATGTTGATTTATATTGAGACTGGAGTCTCCACCCTCCCCACATACTGGCTACTGTTCCTAGTAGAGAAGCCTAGGGTTGGCAAAGGCCCAGTTGAGGTCAGGGCTGGCTCAATCGGGCCAGATTCATCTTCTCTGCCCCATACCCTCCCTACCTCTGGCTATGGGGGTCGAATTGTGCTCATCACAAGAACCTTCCCCGCTACTGTTCATGGTTGACAGGGTCTAGAAAGGGACTCTTCAAACTCCTCAAATCCACAACCCACAAAGTGTTTGGTCTGGACACCAGGACCCTCGGGGGTCCACAAAGGGAAGAAACATGCCTGCTCATCCCCCTCGTTTCTGTCCGTCCACCCACCCACATGCTCCTGCAAGGACCGTTGCCTGCTCTCCTAAAGTCACTTCCTGAATCTCTGCCTGAACCTGCTTGGAAGGAGGGACCTGGGATCTGATAAAGAAAGGGTCTCCAGGCTCTCTGCAGAGTCAGGAAGAGTAACTCACCGGGGAAAGAAGATGGGATGCAGCGAACGGATCTGGAGCCTTGAGGCTGAAGTTTATAAGCACCAGGGAAGGAGAGAGCCACTCCCAAGTCCGAAGTGTCAAGTTTCCGCCTCCGCTGATTCGGGAGAGGGGACCGCCCCTGCTGTCACTAGCCATCCCAACACAGCGCCACGCGACTGGGACACAGCTTGATCAGGAGGGACCATAGGGTCCCATCCCTCCCAATTATGAGGGCTACTCGGGAGTCTGTGTTAGAGGGAATGCTACTGCTGCTTGAAAAAAAAAATAAAACAAAAACAAAATATACTTGGAGAATTCAGCACTGAGAAATTAGAGATCCAGAGGCACTTGGAGAGCCCCAGACTAAGGGCTCCGTAGTGGAACCCCTATTGAAATTCTTCACTGAGCCCCTCTCGGAGACGCACAAACTAAGCACTCCTGGGCAGAATCTTTCCCTTTTCCTGCTCAGCCAGCACCGCAGCACCCCGCACCGCAGCACCCTTCCCACGACCTCCTTCCCTTCCAGTCCTTCCCGCTAGGCTCGGGGAGGTGGTGCAAGCAAGAAGGGAAAGAAACACAGGGCAACCCGTTCCCTCCTGGGAGACAGAGGGCGCCTCTGTCCACTCCTGGCCCCTAGCCCTTCGGGTGTCGTTTGTGAAGGGGTGGAGCCGTTGGGGAGGAGGGTCGGCAGGGAAAGACGACTAAAGACTCGTCTCCCCGCACCGGTCCAGGGGCCACATTTGCAGCGTGCCTTTCTGTCGAGAACCTGCTCCGACGTCAGGCCGAGGACAACTGTGAGTATCCTACCCTGCTTAGGATGGGTCTCTCTGACTTAGCCAGCCTGGAGGAAAGGGAATTTCGAAAGGAGCCCCAAGAGCCCTGGAAAAGGATACAGTGGTGTCACGGGGGTCTGGGAAGAATCAGTCAAGGGAAAGCAGTTCGGGAACTAGGAAAGATGAAGTTTGGAAAGTAGTGAGAGTAAGTGCGTGAAGGTCAAAGAGCTGAGAGCTCTCTGTGGTGAATGAGGACGCCACCCAGCTTCCAGGCTACCAGACATTCCTACACAGAATCCTGTGCCTCCTGCCTGGGATGCCAGTCTCTAGGTGTGGGCAGGGAGGGGATGGATGCAGCCCTGCTCGTTTATGGTAAGAATAAAAAAGGCTGTTCCTGCGCCCTCTCCATCCTCCTCTCTGCCTTCTCAAGACCAAGGAAAGGCTCTGAGCAGTGTAGCATACGCCATGTGATATCATACGGAAGGGGGTCTGTGGAAGTGTGCTCTGTCCCATCTCTGCCTTCACAAGACCTCCTCTCCATCACTTCTTTTTCAGTCTTGACCCCCACTTCTCTCTCCCCTAATTTTTCCCTCTTTGTTTCCCACTGCTCCAACCCTAGGTCCTCCCCTACATAAAACTCCAAGCTTCTAGAGGGTTCCAGGCAACCTCCAGATGCCCCTCATAGATGAGAATGGTAACTGAGCCACCCAAATTCCTCCCTTGAGCACCCTCTTATCCCTTTGATCAGCCCGGCTTGAATTCTCCCTCCCACTGTCTCTGTAACAACTACTTCTTGTGACTGGAGTTCAGGTGACAGTCACAAGGGCTCCATTGAAGAGCTGGGATGTCATTTAATCAGGACCCATTGTCCAGTATACTCAGTGGTGAGGAAGGATGAGGACACCTGAGCTGAGACACCTGAGCTGCCCCTGAGGCTGTGGAAGGCATGACCCTCCCAGGGCCAGAGGATTGAGGCCCCCTAGTTTAGCAGTCTCTTCTCCACAGACCTCTCCATTCTTCTCTCTCACCCAGTCCTTGAGTTCAAATGACCTCATACATCCAGCTCTTTATCTAACACAAACCAGCCCTCTCCTGCTCCCACTGGAGCTACCTACCAAACAGAGCTGGCCCGAGGCAGGAATGGACAGCATCAGGGAGAACACCTACAGGTTAGAAGCTCTGTCTCCAAGGAAAAGCCTCAGACATTTCTTCCTCCCTTCCTTCTGCCTACCTGACAGAAAGGGATGACTTTGGAGAGAAAAGAACTAGAACAGGCAGTCATGGGAAGAATACCCCCCCCCCCCAAAGAAGCCAAAATGACATGCTGAAGGGAGATGGGGAGCCAGGCATAACAGCTCAGACCAGTAATCTCAGCATAAGGAGATACGACTGCGCACAAGTTAAGGATATCTGCTTGAGCTAGTTCCAGGAGAGCAGAGGCTACAGAACATGACCCTGTTATAAAATAAATAAATAAATAAATAAATAAAAAATTTAAAAAAAAAAAAATCCCAAGCACAAAAAAAAAAAAAAAAGATGGAGACGTAGCCAAAAGGACCTTGGCTTAATCCTCAGTGTCTTAAGAGGAAGAGCCATGCTTGCTGACAGGATGCTTGGGATCAGTGAAACATCTCTCCCCAACAACTCTTGGGTCTCAGCCCCTGACTGCCACCCCTTCATCAGCTCACCAAAGGTATCAGACTTCTTCCTGGGGTAGGAAGAGGAGATCTTAGCCCACTTAATAGCAACAACAAAGCTTAACTGTGACAGGCCTGGAGGTAAAAATAAAGCTGGAAGCCCGCCTGGTGCAGTGTCCACCCATGCCTCCCCTCCCGCTCCCCGGCCATGAGCCAGCCACTGCACATGTCTTTTTCAGGCTTCTGAAGACAGTCCAGTTCCTATTGCTTCATCTCCATGCCCATCCCTGACTCCCTCTGACTGGGAAATGATGGAGGGACCCAAAACCCTGGACCAGATTTAGGTGTGTTAGGGCTTCTCCTCCACTGCAAAATCTGAATGAAAGATAAAGTACATTGGGGCTCATCTTGTAGCTATTTGAGCTATTTGAAACCAGAGCCAGGTCTGAAGATTTCCCTTACCCAGACCCCAGATATCCTGAACCTGGTTTACAATTCACTTCCATCTTTGTGGGAATGGGTAGGTGTGCTGCCGAAATGGGCTCTGAGCTGGAGGCTGCCATGGAGACCCTCATCAACGTGTTCCACGCCCATTCGGGCAAGGAAGGGGACAAATATAAGCTGAGCAAGAAGGAGCTGAAAGACTTGCTACAAACTGAACTCTCCGGCTTCCTAGATGTAAGCTAAGGATTGAGGTACAGGGTGGAGGAAGGGGATGGGTGCCTCTGCCCCACCCCTAGCTCAACCCAACCATCCTTCTCTTCCAGTCTTAACTAGGTTTTCCAGGATCCCTTAACTCCTCCCTGGAAAAGCCAAAATGCCCTAGTTTGCTCTCAATACTAGGCTCTGCATATTCATCAGTAACACTACCTACAGCATAGAATTGAGTCATGAAGGGCTGAGCATGTTAGCATATACCTTCAATCCTAGCACTCAGTAGTAGAGGCTGGAAGATCAATAGTTCAAAGCCTGGTCTATGTGAGCTCTTGTTGAAAGGGGGAGAGAGAGAGAGAGAGAGAGAGAGAGAGAGAGAGAGAGAGAGAGAGAGAGAAAGCCGGCCCAGTGTGATGCTGTATGCCTAATCCCGGGACTCAAGAGGCAGAGGCAATCCGATCTCTAGAATTTTGGGCCAGACTGGTCTATATAGTGAGACCCTGTCTCAAAAAAAGAGTTGTAAAATAAAAATAAATAAGTCACAAAGCTAAGCATGGTAGCTCCCACTTATAATCCCAACACTTGGGAGACTGAGGCAGAGGATGATCGTGTGTTTGAGGCCTAAGTCCTGGACTAAGTATTGAGTTTCAGGACTAGAAAGTGAGACTGACTCAAAAATGGACTTGTGAGGTGGTTCAGCAGGTAAAAGTGCTTGACACCAACCGTAAGAACCTGAGTTAGGACCCACAGAGTCAACAGAGAGAACTGACTCCCACAGGCTCTCCTCCACAGAAGAATCTTAGCATGTGTATGCCCACTCATATATATACAAATAAATAAGTATAAACAATTTTTTGAGTCATGTTCTGGCTGTCCTGGAACTCACTGTGTAGACCAGGTTAGCCAGATTTCCCTACCTCTTCCTCCCAAGTGCTAGGATTCAAGGCATCTACGACTTACAGCAAACTGTTTTTGTTTTTTGAGACAATGTTTTACTAGTCTGGCCTAGATCTAACTATGTAGACCACGCTAGCCTCAAACTCACAAAGATCAACCTGCCTCTGCCTCTGCCTCCAAAATGACATAATAAAGGCGTGCACCACCACACCCATGAGATATTTTTTTTTTAAAAAGTAGGACTGGAAGCTGGCAGTGGTCGTTCAATGTATACCTTTAATCCCAGCACTATGGAGGCAGAGGCCCACAGATCTCTTGAGTTCAAGGGTAGTCTGGGTAGTCTGGTCTACAAAGTGCGTTCCAGGACAGCCAGGCTACACAGAGAAACACACACACACACACACACACACACACACACTCACACACCCGTCTCAAAAAAAAAAAAAAAAGTAAAACTATGAACTCAAATACAGACTTTTAGCAGAAAGAGGTAGCCAAAGAACTGTGGAGATGAGTGCTCTGAAGTCACACGGCTTCTCTATGGAGGTGGCACTTGAGCCATGGGCTTCCACTGGAAGATTGGAGATAAATTAAGATCTGTAGGAGGTTTCCTAGTGAAAAGAAGGTGGGGGAGGATAGAAAGTATGCCCAGTAGCTTCGTTTGACTAAAAGATGCAGAGAAGTAGGAGACAGATGCTGTCAGAGACCATGTACAAACCTACAGAAGCTTAACTTAAGCTGTGGCCCTGCTAAGGTTTGCTGCTGCAGAACTTTTTGTATATACCCCAACTGTCAATGTGTTTCTTCCTTATAAGGTAGTAGGAATGGCTCCCACATTATTTGCATTAGTGTTAAAAATTTTTTTTAAAAAAAGACAGGCTTGGTGGCACACACATGAAATGCTGGCATTTACAAGGCAGACCCAGCAAGATCTCATGTTCCAGGCCAGTCTGGGTCATATGGCAAAAAAAAAAAAAAAAAAAAAGGTGTTTTTGAGACAGGGTCAGCTGGCATGAAACTTGCTATGTAGACCAGGCTGGCCTTGAACTCACATAGACCTACCTGCTTCTCTCCCCACTGAATACTAGGACTAAACACATCACTATGCCCTAAAATGATTTTGTGTGTGAGTTTTTAATTAAATAAAACAAAGTCTATAAGGCTCCCAGCTTAGCACTTGTCACATTGTAGACAATCATGTATGACAATGGATGAAACTAATTAACTCTGCTTAGTTCTGTAGGTCACCAATTCTTAGCTCACCAGTCTTTAAGGATGTAGTAGATTCCCACAATTAACTATTATTCTCACACTTGCTCACTTCCACCTCCTCCTCCTCAAGCACCATGGTGGCTCTAACTTAGTGGTATACACTTCCATCTCCTTCTACAGGTCCAGAAGGATGCAGATGCTGTGGACAAGGTAATGAAGGAACTGGATGAAAACGGAGATGGGGAAGTAGACTTCCAGGAGTATGTTGTGCTGGTGGCCGCTCTCACAGTGGCTTGCAACAACTTCTTCTGGGAGAACAGTTGAGCACACAGTCAGTGGGCGGCGCCCTTCCTCTCCAACTTGTCAAGACTTTAGCCTGCTTGCTCCTCCACCCACCTATGTCCCCATCCTTGCCCAGTATCGTCATGTACCAAGGGCGCAAGAGTAGCAGTCCAGATCTGCCACTCATTTTAATAAAGCCTTCTCTCTCACCAACTGTCAATGTCTGTGTCCTCTGGGTCTAGCTATGTGTGAAGTAAGGGGTGTTGACTCCCAACACCTTATCTTGGCAAATTTACATTAGATTTTATTTAAGGAACACTCAAAACCCAGAAATGTAGGGGTCCAAAAACTTTAGCTGGAATCCAAGTGTCATTGGTTTTTTCAAGAACTTATATATGAGTAATTGGTAATACTAGCTCTTGAAGGATAAGGCAGGAAGATTTTGAGTTCTAAGCCAGCCCATACTATATACCCAGATCATGTTTCCAAAAACAGAAACAAACAAGCCATCAAAAGATCTGAAGAAAGGGGCTGGAGAGATGGTTCAGTGGTTAAGAGCACTGACTGCTCTTCCAGAAGGCCTGAGTTCAATTCCCAGCAACCACATGGTGGTTCACAACCATCTGTAATGGGATCAGATGCCCTCTTCTAGTATGTGTCTGAAGACAGCTGAAGTGTACTCATATAAATAAAAAAATAAATAAATCTTTTTAAAAATCTGAAGAAAGCTAGAAATGGTGACACATACCATGGTTATTTAATCTCTACCTGGGAGGCAAAGGCAGGAGGATATCTGTGAGTTCAAGGCCAGCCTGGTCTGTATAGAGAATTCCAGGACAGCCAGAACTACATTATACAGACCCTGTCAAAAAAAAAAGAAAAAAGAAAAAAAGAAAGAAAGAAAAGAAAGAAAAGAAAGAAAGAAAGAAAAAGAAAAGAAAACCAAAGCCGGGCGGTGGTGGTGCACGCCTTTAATCCCAGCACTTGGAAGGCAGAGGCAGGAGGATTTCTGAGTTCAAGGCCAGCCTGGTCTACAGAGTTCCAGGACAGCCAGGGCTACACAGAGAAACCCTGTCTCAAAAAAACAAAGGAAAAAAAAAAAAAAAAAAAAAACGAAAAAAGAAAAAAAACCTGAAGAATTTTTTCCCCAAGTTTCATTCAGTGTTTATTGATGTCCCATCATTGCTAAACATTATGTAAGAACTAGGGATACATTAGTGGGAATACAGATTTGCTTTATTGGATTACTTCAGGTGAAAAGACCAACCCTAAAATTAGCCACATCTTCTAGTGGCAGTCCCTATAAAAGGATGTAGACGAGTCCAACGAGGGTGGGCAGTGGGAAGGGGGCAGGAGGTGGATCTTTGTGAGTTTAAAGCCAGTCTGGTCTACACAGAGAAACCTTGCCTCAAAAAGAAACAAACAACAACAACAAATCTCACTGCAAATAGGGCTGAGAAGAGGGCCAGAGCAAACCACCCAGGTTCTAAGGTCCTAATAAAGACATTTTACAGTTGTCTTTACCTTGGGGATGTGGAATAAAAGAATACAAACACTGCTTCCAATCTAAGTTGCTCTTTGCAAACCAAAAACCCCACCAAAGCGGAGCACAAACTTGTCCACGCCCCCAAGGACAAAGCACTACAGTCAGTAACTTAAGGGATCTTTGCCAAAGTCCTTGGGGACTCGCCTGCGATTCCTGCGCAAGCAAAAGGGACCATTTTGCCACGCCCCTAGTTGCGCGCGCAATGACGCAAGTCCGTCGGCGCCATCTTAGCCGGTCACGCTGCACTGGTGGGCCTGGAAGCCATTTTGTTTTGGACACCAAGCGGGAGTTGGCGGCGCCGGCTGTGGTGGCACAGACGAAAGGCAGGAAAGGGCAGGCTTGACGAGCGGGAGGATCGATCGGCTAGATAGTCAACCCACAACGAGGGAGCCTCGCATCCTACCGTTTAAGCATCTAACCCAACCGCCCAGCTAGTTAACCCGAACGATCCGCCGTCAGCTCAGGTTTGGCCGGCCTCCGGCCCGCCCGCCGCAACCGTGGTGGCAACCCCGGGAGGAGCGCTGGCGTCCATCTCCTTCGGTGAGTTTCTGTGGAGAAAGCGGAGGTGGGAGCGCCGAGGGGGCGCGGGGCACGGTAGCGCGGGTGGCAGGTGTGGATGGGGCTGAGGTGCGCGCAGGCCGGGGGAGGGGGCGGAGCCGGGAGGCGGAGGCTAAGCCGGAACCGCGGCCAGCAAGCGGGGCCGGTAGGATTGTCGGTGCTGGGTTTGGTTGGCTTGTGTGGTGGTGGTGGTGGTGGTTTGGTTTTGACCTCAGATCCAGTGTCTTGCTTATCTAGATAAGTGCCCTCCGTCGGAGCCAAAGCCTCGCCCCAGAATAGCGTTTGATGGGAATAACAGCGGAAATAAGGCGCCTGACCAAAGTGGGGGTCTTGAGAGGCTCTTAGGTGGAGATTAAATGAGGAGTACAGGAATTAGAGATGGCTCTGGGTGTTCGTTTTTGCGGTACCGAAATTGAACCCAAATCATGCTTTGGCTAGACTAGCTCCCCGAGTTAACAGCCCCGGCTTTTTAAAAAATAATAATAATAATTTTAGCTTGAAACAGGGTCTTTCAAGTCACCCAGGCTCGCCTTGAGCTTGTGACTCTCTTGACTCAGCCCCTCCCCAGTAAGTGTTCCCAGTTAAATTTTGTGGAGTGCTCTTGACAGAGCTCTCATTGGATACCCATTTAGAAAACCTTTTCTGTCTTGCCCCTGCCGTGTCTTACTAGAACTCCACTTGCGTTTGGAGTTGAGAATCGGTTTTGAAACTAGGTATTTCTTTTATTTTGAGTGTATGACAGTGGGGCCTCACAGTGTGACAATGTAACCATCTGTGGCCTCAGCCTGTTACACCACTCCCCTGTTGCTGCTGGGAATTGAATTTAGGGCTTCATCAGTACTAAACAAGCACTCTGCAGCTGAGCTATGTTCTCAGCGCCTTCCTTTCTCTAGATCCATGGCCCTCAACTTTCTATAGACATGTAAGATGTACTTGGGTAGCACCCCCACCCCCATTTGCTGTACCCCATCCTCATGGCCACATTGTAATTTAATTGGTCTGGATCTAGGTATCAAGAATTTAGTTGGTTTGGGGTGGAGAGAGGGTCTTTCCTTTTTTTTTTTTTTTTTTTTAAACATCCCTTAGGTAAGTCTCATACAGTTCAAGCTAAGAAGAGCTATTCCAGATTGAAAGCCAAACTCCAAGGCTTTGACTACATCTGATTCTGCCATTTTGGAACCTTTGGCAGATGTTCTCTATTCTGGGGCTTTGTAATTTTGATAAAATCAAAATAACTGTCGTATAAACTTAAGCCCCCACCCCACAGGGTTTCTCTTACGTAGCCTTGGCTGTCCTGGAACTTGCCCTGTAGACCTGGCTAGCCTCGAACTCAAAGAGAGCCATCTACCTCTGCCTCAGGAGTGCTGGGACTTAAAGTGTGCGTTACCACCACCTGGCAAACTTAAGTTCTCATGATACCATCTTCAGCAGTTAGTAATATAGGCCTTTCATAGGTTTATGCCTTTCTTCTTGTGAAAATGCAAACTTCATTATTTTGAGTGACTCATGCATATTGTCCTTTGTAGATTCTCGGGATTTGAAGATGGCTGCACAGTCAGCGCCGAAAGTTGTGCTAAAAAGCACCACCAAGATGTCTCTAAATGAGCGGTGAGGCAGCCAACAGCAACTTCAGCTTCTTCCTAAGAAAACATTACTTAAATTGGCCCTGGGGTCCAATACAAAAAAAGCCAGTTGTAAGCTAAATGACAGAAGGCTACAGACCTCTGTTCTTAATTGCATCTAATGTGGTACAAAACAAATTGGGCAGTTGTTCCAAACCCCTTATCAGTAGATTTTTATATTAAGCTATCTGAAATATTTACCTGGTGGGATATATTTTTTAAAAGACTCCTTACACCCTCCCTTCAATTTTTTTTTCTAACATTGATACAGGGGTGGTGCAGCATGATGGTATGGTATATCCTGGCTGCAATAGGCTTGCTGCCTAGTCCAAGGCCAGCAGTGTTGTGTCTGGCCTGTAAGAGGCAGGTAGCAAGCCGAGACTATGTCCAAAGGCCCCTGAATGTCATTCTTGGGCCTTGTAAGAGGCACTTGCTTTGCTACATTTCACTTTCTTTTCATTCTGCTTTTTAGTTTGTTTTGTTTCAGAATCTTTCAACAGCTGTGTGTTTACTTCCATTAAACTTAATCATAACAAGAATGATAGAATGACCTCTTAGGCTCGTAAGTGACTTAACTAATTCAACTTGTTCAGAAGTCCTGAGTCAGAAAGAGTGGTTATTTGAGACTAAGAAAAGTTAAAGTATTTAAAGGCAGTTTTTGTTTTTGAGAATTTCATTTATTTGGTGTCTTTCACCATTTTATTATGTTGTTGCTAGAACTCCCAAGGCATTTAATGCCTATGTTTGCTTCTAAAGCACATGTGCTTCTCTGCTCATCTCTTAAGACGTGATACATTAATTACCTGTATTCATGTGTTACGTGTGTTACTAAGTTACATGTTAGAATGTAATAAGCTTCCATAACTCATGAGTCTGTATTATTTCAGTGGACTGTGAAGGTGCTCTGATCCTCCTGTTTGTCTTTGAATGAACTTTCTCTCCAAAGGTGTAGGCATTTCTGTTTGTCTTTGTAACTGCATCTCTGTTTCTTACCCTCATATTTGCTTACTATGTGTGTTTCATACTTTGCACTTCTCTAAGAGCTGTTACCTGAGCCCTTGTTATCGCTTTTAATTGTGCTGCCCTTGGCTGCATTTCTGAGTTTCTGGTTCTTGCAAGTTTGTGGAAACAGAGGAGTCTTTAACCCATCAGCCTTGATCCAAATGTACCACTTTAAAGTTCGTGGGATCTGGAGCTCCTGGTCTAGCAAGCCATGAAAATGCCAATAAGTGTTTTATAATAAAGCTTTTATTTAAACACCCATTCTGTTCGACCTTGAAGCTTTACTAATATGCTGAAGAACAAACAGCCGATGCCAGTGAATATTCGGGCTTCGATGCAGCAGCAGCAGCAGCTAGCCAGTGCCAGAAACAGAAGACTGGCCCAGCAGATGGAGAATAGACCCTCTGTCCAGGCAGCATTAAAACTTAAGCAGGTGAGAGAATGAGTCCTGCCATCTGCGGCGTCAGGCAGTCCACCAAGGCTGTCAGGGTATAATGGATGACTACAAGATGGCTCAGGGCAAAAGCTAAAATGCATATGAACAAATGTTCAAAGAATTCCAGTTTGGACAGGTACCAGCTAAATAACTTTTAATGACTTTCTTTTAGGGAGTTTGACACCTCTGTAGCCTGTGTTATCAATGAAGATTAATTGGTTATTTTCTGGCCCTTGCTCTTAGAGTAATTTTATTTTTTTTGTTTTTTTGTTTTTTTTGTTTTTTTTGTTTTTGGTTTTTCAAGACAGGGTTTCTCTGTGTAGCTCTGGCTGTCCTGGAATTCACTCTGTAGACCAGGCTAGCCTTGAACTCAGAAATCCGCCCGCCTCTGCCTCCCAAGTGCTGGGATTAAAGGCGTGCGCCACCACGCACCACCTGGCGAGTAATTTTATTTATTCATTCACTTATTTTCATCTTTTTATCTCTTATTTGGTCTACGATACTGTTTAATGATAGAGCACTAGCAAGCACAAGGTTCCAGGTTCAGTTCTCAACACTTAACCAAAAAACAAGAAAGAAGTTTTGTTGTAGTTAGCTTTGCTGTCTGTACAAAGGATTCACAAACTAGTTTAATCTTATCCTTCTGAATATGATTCTGATTGGCTTTTTTAGTCTGAGGTTTTCAGTACTAAAAACAGCACCTAGGTTCATTAGCATAGTAGAGCAAGCATAGAGGATAACCAAGTGTCAGTTCTCTTTCACATTTCCAAAGTAAGAGGTGATCCTATTCAGGCCTGAAATAAAACCTGCTCTTTATCATTCGTAGACTTTATATGCAAGTCCGGACAGTGGCTGTGGAAGGATATGTCCAAGCTGTGGCTGGGCGTCCAGAGGGCGGTGCCATGCAACTGTAAGGATTTTAACTGGTAGCACTGCATGGCTGTGCATAGAGTCAGCACTTATAACACCCACCCCTACTCCAAACCATTGGGCTCACTGGCTAAAAATAAGCAAGGCTTTCTGCTTTGTCCCCTTTTCAGCCTTGAAGTAGTTAGGGTCTTTTTTCTTGTCTCAGGAGAACAAGCCATACACCCATATTTTCCAAGAGTAAATAATCATTCTAATATACTGTGCAAGACGTCCTTTCAACAGGCTAACTTCTAAACCAGTGGCATCCACCAGCGTCTGTTTTGGTGAGATGCTCTCAATTTTTTCAGTATTCATTTATCCTGTCAAAAGGGCTTCCATTGTGGCTAGTACAATTGAGGAGCTTAATTTTGGTTTGGATTTTGTCTTCTTTTCTTTTCTTTTCTTTTCCCTTATGGTAAGGCCAGACAAAGAGCCTACAATTGTAATCTCAGCAAATAGGGGCATTATGAGCTCAAGGCCAACACAAATTTTGTTTAGTTTTTTGTTATTGTTTAGTGTGGTTTTGAGACTTTCACTGTGTAGCTACAATTGGCCTGGAACTCTATAAGCAGACCAGAGTGTCCTCAAACTCAGGAATATGCCTACTTTTGTCTCCAGGGTACTGAGATTAAAGGTGGGTGCCACCATACCAGAATCAAAAACTAATTTTTAAAAAATTTAAGTAGCCATATGTAATTAGTGGCTACCTTGTTATACAGCACAGCTCTAGAGTAAAAACTGTGTAGTACTACCAGTGTGTGTAAGTGTCCAGGATGGGTACCACCTAAGGATGAAGATGAAGTCCACACTATACAGTACTTCCCGAAAGCAAAGGACTCAGGAAAATGAGGATAGTCAGTAACTGAGCATGAGAATGCAATCTGACTTCATAATTGTGTGCTGGGCTCTGGAAGTACAGTTCAGTGGTAAAGTATTTGCCTACCATGGGCATGAGTTTCATGCCCAGCACCACAAAAAAAATAATTATTGTGCCAATTGGGGGAGTAACAAAACAGGCCTTTAGGGTTGGTTGTACCTGCTTGTATTAGATGTCTAATGTTAAGATCTTTTCTCCTCAAATTGGAAGCAGTTTAAAGTTTTGTGCTAGAGAATTGATAATGCCACAACATCTTTTTCAGAGTTCTTCATTGGAAGAAAGTATATATGCACAGACTTGTGTATATGCCATTAGGATGTGACGGGAGTTGACTGTGTGCAAGAACACACTTTTCATTATATTTTTCTGGCTTTATGGAAGAACAGAATTACTAGTGCCTTGGTTGTATTTGAGGCTGTAATGTCTCCTTTTCTTCTGAAGAACTTTAATCCTCTGAGATGTGATCTTCAGGGTCTTCTGGAGAAACTCTTAAAAATTATTACCTTTAGTATGTCCTTGTTTGTGTGGTGGCCCTTTGTGGTTAACAGTTTGCTTTAATTTTAACATGAATTTGGCTGGCTTTCTATGAAGATACACTTGAATTGTGTGTTAAGACCATTATACTGGCTTAAGGAAACTGTTGGCTAGGGGAAATGTGGAATTTACAGATTTTTAAAAAGAAGTGTAAGGAAAGGAATGTTGACTTTTTTGTGTTTATTTGCATCTTAAGGTTAAAAAAAAAAAAAAAGGACCGTCTGGAGATAGATACTCAAAGGAAAACTTCAGCACACTGGCCTCTTTAACTGAGAAGTCAATCTTGTCCTTTGAGTCTCAAGAATTCAAGTGAACTTGTAATTTAAGTTTACCCAGAATGTGATGCACTTCCTATGGTGTGTGAGTAAGCCTTTGCAAACAGTGTAGACCATAGGCAGATATGGCTATTGTTAACCTGTGGCTCAGAAGCAGCAAGTTTGCAGCTACTGCTGTGTTATTTGAATAGCCAAATTAGTAAGGTTATCTGCGCTGGCTCTGCTATTGTAGACCATATTAAAGCTTCTTAGAGCCTTTATTCTGGGTCAGGATTCTGCTTTTATCCATGTTCTGAGGAAAAGTCTTCCATTTGGAATCCTTTTGTTACCCACTACAGGTTTATACCTTCCACCCCAAGTGTCTGACTTGCCTCTTTTGTCCTGTACTTTAAATTGCCAAATTCCACGGAATTACTTTGTTGATCTCAATCCTATAACACCTTTTCTTCCAGAAGAGCTTAAAGCAGCGCCTGGGTAAGAGTAACATCCAGGCACGGTTAGGCCGACCCATAGGTGCCCTGGCCAGGGGAGCAATTGGAGGAAGAGGCCTACCCATAATCCAGAGAGGCTTGCCCCGAGGAGGACTACGTGGGGGACGTGCCACCAGAACCCTGCTTAGGGGTGGGATGTCACTCCGAGGTCAGTGTGTCTGTATAGCTGATAATGGTTGGGTTCTATCCTCCTCCCCTTTCTCTTGGGCTGCATATCAACATATTTGTTTAGCATTTTTAATCTTGAATTTGTGTTAATATAATTATTAACTTTGAAGTCACATTTTTAGTACTGCTGCATGTGTTTTACCAATATTATTCCCTTTCTAATAATGTACAATGATGAGAGGCTATGACCCGCATAACAACAGGTAATTCATGTCATCTCCATTCCATTTTAAAACACCTGCTGCTGCTTGAATGAAAGCATATTCAGGTTCTAGAAATAAGTTTAAGAAATGTGTGGTTAGCATGTGTGAGGCCCTGGGTTGTATATCCTCAATACCAAGAGAGAAAATGAGTCTTTTGGCCTATGTCATGACTAACCATCTGTCTTCTTGAAGTGAAAACTATTGATCTGACGGGAAAGAGAGGGAACGGTTTGATCCATAGTGCCTATGTATCTGTATCATACCCTTTGGACACTGTTCCCTTTATAAAATTCTTGCCCCCTTTGAAAATGTATTAAAAGCAAGAATCATAGCATTTATTTTCAAATCTACCATAATGCTAGGCATCTCATTGTTAATTTACTAAACACATGAACTTACCTAGTCCCAGCTTTTTCCAAAGATAGCTTGTGGCCAGAATTACTGAATTGAATAAAGAGCTGTTTAACCTGTTCACACACGCACTGTGCAGTTTGTCCCACCCAGACTAAACATTAACTAATTATTACTATTTAACCCTCACCGCCTTCCTTTGGTTACAATCTACTTTGTCTCTCTTGGATTTACCTGCATATACATTGTATGCCTCCTCTCCAAGGTCAAAACCTGCTCCGAGGTGGACGAGCCGTAGCTCCCCGAATGGGCTTAAGAAGAGGTGGTGTTCGAGGTCGTGGAGGTCCTGGGAGAGGGGGCCTAGGGCGTGGAGCTATGGGTCGTGGCGGAATCGGTGGTAGAGGTTAGTCAGCTACCAACTTCAGAGAATAGCTCCCCTCATTTTCCTCCCTTCAAAACTCAGAGCCCACTTTTCTGCACAGCTTCAAGTCATAGGCAGGCTTGTTTGTTTGTCTTGTTTGTTTTTTGAAACTGGCTTATTTTCTAAATCCACACAGTGATAATGCAAAGATCTGTTAGGATTAACAGGTACATTTTCTAGAGCCACATTTTAGGAATTCTTCTCCAGACTCTTAGAAATTTAAGTTGTATTAACATGATGCAGTGGTTAGTTTGGGATTTTCCCTTTTTCTGTATCTGCCTGCAGCTGCCACCATCACCACCATTACACACCCATCCCATAGCCCAAAAGCCAGTTTAACTTAGATAAGAGAAGTGGAATGGAAATGAAGTATAGTATACAACTCTTACCTAGCATTTGTGAGGCCCTGGGTTCAATCTCACACCTTAGAAACAAATAAGAGGGAGATACATGAAAGTGAGGCAGAGATAGAGGAGGATGGTGAGAGCAGAGGATGTAGCTCAGTGGTGCAGCACATGCTCAGCATGCATGAGGCTAGATTCAGTCCAGCAGCACTATTGGGTGGTGGGATGAGACCTGGCACCTGTTGTTGGCTTTAAAATCAAGTAAATTTAACATAGGATTTGTGTCTAAGTAACCAAAGACAGTTTTCCTGATCAAGGTTGAAAGTAAGATGTGTTACAGCCAGTTAGTCAGCTGACTGTTAGTAATCTTGCCTTTGATGCCTTGATTCTTGTCCTATGACCTCATGGACTAGATTAGAAAAGAGTTTAATGATGGTGGTGTTAGTACCAAATTTCATGGAGCTTTCTGGCTTATAACTGAGTAAGAAATCCCCAACACATGTTGATAGTATGAAGCATCTTACTCTAGTAAGCCCTGTGGATATTTGGTATTGGTTCTTTCTAAAATGTGGAACAGGTTTTCATAATCCACAGTCTTGAAGGTGCTGAAGAATAACTTAAAAAATAATATTTGATAACAAAGGTTTATTTTCTGTTTATTTTATATGCCATTTGGCTAATTGAGTGAAATATAAGTTTAAGTTTCAGGATAAGATAGAATGTTTCCAGATTGTATTGACATAGTTTCTGAGAAAGACTTCACAGGTCTCTATTTAGGAAAAACTAAATAAAGTCGATTTTGAGAAAGTTAAGTATTTGGTTAGTGAATTAAAATTACTTCTCAGATAATAGTTATCTTAAGGTGACCAGTCAGAAATGTAGCTAAGTTTTTTTTTTCAGTCTTTGGATATATGGAATCACTTGACTAAACTTAATAAACTTATAAAGCAAATGTGATAACAATCCAAAAAGGTCTCACTTAAAGCTTAATATGAATACCCTTTTTTGGATGCCCTTTTACTGCCTCCTAACTATATGTAATGTGTTTTAATTATGAATTTACAGTAAGTCCCAAACTTTAGATAATTCTTTATCTTAAGGGAGGGTAATGTTGTTTAATATTTTTCAGCTACTACTACACACCTGTAATCCCAGCAATTGGGAGGCTCTTGTTTTGTTTTTGAGACTGGGTCTCCTGTAGCCCTGGCTGGCCTTGAACTTCTAATCCTTCTGCTTCTGCCTTCTAGATGCTAGGATTACAGGTATACATTTGTGGTGCTGAGGATTGAACCCAGGGCTTCGTGCATACTAGACGAGCACCCTACCAACTGAGCTATACTCCAGCCCAGGAGTGCAAGTCTAAGGCTAGCTGGTCTTCATGGCATGACCCTATCTCAAAGTGGGAGGGGGCAGGATTTTTTTTTCTTATAGTAGTATTTAGAGGTGAATACTTAAGAGGACTCACTATGTGTGCTTTCCGTGTGCTGCTTTCTACCCAGTGTGTTTCTTGTTTTTTCAGATTTCTCCTCTTTGCCCTGTCTTTGAGCTTGTCTCAGCTAGGCCCCACCACTATAAAGGGGCATTTTTTTTAGAACCCACCAAACTAATGTGTAACTGTCTTTTTCTTTTTTCTTTCTCTCGTTTGGCCAGGTCGGGGCATGATAGGTCGGGGAAGAGGGGGCTTTGGAGGCAGAGGCCGAGGTCGTGGCAGAGGGAGAGGTGCCCTCACTCGCCCTGTATTGACCAAGGAACAGCTGGACAACCAATTGGATGCATACATGTCGAAAACTAAAGGACACCTGGATGCCGAATTGGATGCCTACATGGCACAGACAGATCCTGAAACTAATGATTGAAGCCTGCCTGCCTGCCTGCCTGCCCACCTACCTGTTAGACTCTTGTTAAAGTCACCACATCTATAAAACAACCTTGAGAAAACATGAGAAGAAACCTGATCGATGCTAGAAGGACCTGTCATAATAGGCTGTGGACTTACCTGCCACCAGTTGGTGCATTTAGTCTGTTCCGTCTACTTTTTGATACTGTGTTATATGAAACCGTATTTTCCTTTAATTTGGTTGAGTTTGTTTTGTTGTTTATCCAGTCACCCAGACATCTGTTTGAACAGGAATGCGTTGGCCTTGTGAGTAGAACAGTTTTCCAGCCTCTGCCTGTCATACACTCTTGACATTTTTAAATATTTCCTCTGTTGATTTTTATGATCCCAGAAGGAGCCAGAGTTTTCACCACTGGGTGGTCTTTGGGATAGAGTTCTACATCTTTCTTTAAAAGCTTCTTGTTAATAGCTGGAGCTAAAGGTGTGTTTGCTATGTTGATAGTGAATGTAGTAAATTGGAAATGTTGGTATTGCTACTGGGCCACAGAATGGGTTACCCATGGTAGCAACTTTGATTTGGTCAAAGTTGGTGTGGCCTGCATTGAAACCACATAGATGGTAGCTGACAAGCTAAATTGAAATTTCCACCCTAAAGATTTTTAAGCTTTCCTTTTGGCTTTCTCTCATAGAAGCAGCAGCCATTGGTGTAGCACAAGTGGCAGAAGAGACAAGGGTGGGAAACTGGTTACAAACTGACTGCTGGGAAGGGCTCATGTGCTGCTCACGCTGAAATGCAGTTACCCATGTTTGTCCAGAAGCAGTCGTGGTCTAACCCACTTAACTGACTTTATTTCATTCACCCTCTTGAAGGTTTAAGTTCAATCATATTTTGTCAGCTGTTCAGTTTCAGTGGAATCTTGTATTTCTGGTTCATTATAACAAATTGTTCTCTCAACCCAGGCTTTCTGTTTATTTGGGGGGATTCTTAAAATGCTCTGTGACCATTTTTGTGGTGTGTTACTACTATGTCCCTAATATGGTTGAAAATTCTCAAGTTCAGATTTCTGGGGTGGGATCAGGTAAGAGGGTGGTACAAACCTTTAATCCTACCACTTGGGAATCAGAGGCGGTGATATCCATCTGTGGGTTCCAAGGCCAGCTTGGTCTCAGAATTAGTTACAGAATAGCCAGGGCTACAGCAGCCCTGTCTCAAAAAAAGAAACAAATATTCTAGGGGTGTCAAAAATGTTGCTTTGTGGTAGAAAGTAAAACTTGTGCTCTCCTTTGACTAAGCCCTTAGGAAGAATTACCTGCCTAGAAAGTACTAGTGGACTGGACCATGGTTGTTTAGGAGAAAAGATCACAGCTGTCTTACTGTACTGTGCATTAAAAGCCAGGAAGGAAATACTGAACAAATTCAAATCACCTGATTTTGAATCCTTACTTGATTGAGGTGGGGAATCTCTGGGACCCAGGGAAGATGGACTCTGGGCTATAGGAAGCCGGTGCTCAAGGGTAGATCTCAGCAAAGGAAAGTGATGACTCAGGTCTAGACCCTCTTTCTAGCTACTGTCCTTCCTACTTTGTGAAAACGTTCAGTTCCCCACCAGCCATAGGCCCTTAGCTCCCGCTCCACCTGCTGTGTCCAGTTCTCGGAGTTTCCATGTTTGCTGTCCTCATCTCCTGGTAATGCCTCAGATGGACCAGAGAGCAGACCTGACTTCTCATCAGCCTTTAAAACCTACTTGGTTGCCATCTTCTGAGGACTTGCCTTCCAGAACCAGCCAAGAGACCAATGTGCCCTCTGGTCTCATGGTGTCAGAGAAGTGCATTGGGAGAACAGAGAAAAGATTTGACCAGCTAGAGCTGAAGCTCAGGAGAGTTTAAAGATAGGTGGGAAGAGTCAGGACAAGGGCAAAAATTATTTGTAATCCCAGCAACTGCATACAAGTTTGAGGCTAGCCTGGGTTACATGTCAAAGACATTACAAGCAAAAGGCAGTAAATAAGTAGGTACCATATAGTGTATTAAGTGGAGTTTATGTGTGTGTGAGAGAAGAAAAGAGAGATTTGTGTGTGTATATATATAAGTGTTTTGGCTGCATGCGTTTGTCACCATGTATGCCTGTGCCCTCTGGTCAAAAGAAAGCTATCAAATCCCCCAAAACTAGAGTTGCAAGTGGGTGTTAGCCACACTTAACTGCTGAAGCAGCTTTCCTCCCCCATTCAAATTTTTTGAGAAGCACATGGGATGATTTTCACAGTCCTGGTGGGAGATAGGACTACAGTGGAAAAGCCCTAGCTACCCAGTCACTGTAGTAAGAGTCCTAAGACACCTTCTACCCTTAGGTGTCTTGGGACTTATGCTTGGGGAAGAGTCTATATGTCTTAGTACTAATGCTGTTTTCCTAGCAACCAAGCAGCATTCAGAGTGGCTCTTGAGAATTTAAGGAAGGCCAAGGAGCCAAGGGTCCCTAAATGCCTGGAACCTGGAGAGGACCACATCTGGCCTTCTCCACTTGCCCTCAGCTTCAGCCTCAGCTTGTGCTCCAGCCTCATTTTCATTTCCCAAATAACCTCACGTGCAAGTATCATCTTCGTGAGAATACTACTCTCTGAACTCTCATTCCATACCCAATGCAACCTTGTTAACTAGGAATCCACATCCAGATGTATAATGTTCTGCCAGGAGTTTTGTATGTTAAGACTGATAAGCCTAAACGGACCTCCAACTCATGGTCCTGCCTTGCCCTCCTGAATGTTGGGATTACAAGCAGGTGCTACCATGCCCATCTTGTTTCCACAGTTCTTTTGGTTGGTATGCTAGTGGAGTGTGACCTGGCTGCTCTCTGCTCACTAAAGATGGCACAGTGGGTAGGGATAGAGCTGGAGGTTCCTAGTCTTGGGTGAGCTCCAGTCTCCTTTCACACCATGGCTAGTGCTTGGGTCCAAGCAAGCATGCTGGGGATCCTGGCTGACCACATAGCTCAGGGCAAGACAAGGAGAGAGAGTTATTGTAAAGCAGGCCACGGTGACACTTAGGAATTGAAGGCAGACCAAGGGCAGCTATGGGGTCTGTTGATGGCAGCAATCACCCCCAGGCCCAGAACATAATAGGTTATGTTTGATGTCTTTTAAGAGATTTATTACATTTAAGTTTGCCGTATTTTTAGCCATGATTATCTGCTGAAGACAAATATCCATGGGGAAGA
This sequence comes from Arvicanthis niloticus, assembly GCF_011762505.2. NCBI lineage: Eukaryota > Metazoa > Chordata > Mammalia > Rodentia > Muridae > Arvicanthis > Arvicanthis niloticus. Next base: position 69,941,149 of record NC_047661.1, on the reverse strand, counting down.
AATTTTTTTAAAAAGCTTTCTGGAAGTGTGATGAGAAAGAGTTCTCCCAAAATGCAGTGTAGTCTCCTTGAAAATCACTAACACATCTTTAAAGCAGTGATTCTCAACTTTTCCTAATGCTGTGACCCTTTAATACAGTTAGTGCTGTGGTAAACCCCCAGCCATAAAATTATCTTGTTGCTACTTCATAACTAATTTTGCTATCATTACATAAAGTTTTCCGGCAGGCCTAGGTGACCCCTGTGAAAGAGTCCTTTGACACCTTCCCCCCCACACACACACACACCTGCCTTGACCCACTAGTTGAGAACCACCTTTTCTAAAGGTATGGGATGAGGGAAAGACCAAATAATAAAAATAAAAACATAAAAGTCATCTAGAGTCCTCAGCACTGCCAAGGCCAGGACCATATCCTCGTGCCTCACCCTTTTGTGATAAGCAGGAATCCTGAGTCAGCTGAGATTTCACCCAAGCAAATGGCTCCTCTCCAGGAATTCCTGTCTGTAAGCACCTAGAGCCACAGCTACATCACTAGCTGTGCTTAACCGTTTCCAAAACACTTACCCTACAACTCCTTTACCTCCTCCACTGAAATGTGGGATACCTTAAAGTTCAGGCCTCCCAGAATGTCCCCATCCTTGTCCTTTTGACAAGAGCACAAAGGTGTCTGATGCCAATACCCTAGCTTGAGTAAAGTTGGGCATCATTCTTGCGCACCTTCAACAAGTGTGCATTGTCTCACCCAGGAGTAGTACAGGGTGCAGGTAGCCAACAAGCAGAGGCACTCAGTGCTACCTAAACCAACATAAGTGTTCCTGCAAAGCTTCATTATGCTCCTTAAGGTGGCCAAGACAGAAGGCAAATCAACCTAACTATTGTTTGGGTGTGGAGGTGAAGTTAAAGAGGGAGCCAAAAGCAAGGCAAGGCTAGAGCCTCCAGGAGATAACACAAAAGCTTGGAAGCACTGGAGTCCAACAGCACCAATCCAACTGATTAGAAATCTAGGCAAAAGGGAGGGTTGACCATATAAGGACAGCTGGGTTAGCAGGGTAGACTGCACCAACCTGCTTTCAAGGGTTTGTGTGTGCCAGTTGACCTACTACAGACAAAAGCAGCAAAGACCACAACTTATTCACTGTCGTCGTGGGCAACATCTCCAGGCCTGACTGAAGGAGTTACTCCTGCCATGGTGATTTGGGGGAGAGGCAATGGATTGAATTTGGAAAGCAAAAGGAAGGATTTTCTGTATAGGGACATTGAAAGGAGTAGGGAAATATCCAGGCTGAAGGTCTGATACAGGGGATTCTTAAAGTCAGGAAGAAAATGAAATGTGACACTGAAGAACTGACGCCCGAATTTGAGGCTATGAGATCAAGTCACCCTGGCTCCAGCCCCTCTATCACTTAGGACTGTCAGAAAGTGCTAAGTGGAGAAGTGATAGTCGCATAAAGTGGCATTGTGATCGTGGACAGTACCTATGAGCACTCCGCCTAAGCTTTGTGAATGCATAGCTACACAAGTAGCATCAGATGATCACTGACATCCAATCTGAATATGAACGCTACTGTTCTGGTATTGCTTGCTCCAGCTCACTGTCTACAAGCACCATGAAGTTTTTAGAAGTAAAAAGGCTGGTAAACCACAAATGCCCCATGTTGGACCCCCACCAAGAAAAAACTCAAAGACAGACCCATCAAAGAGTGAGTTCACAGAGGACCACAGGTGATTGTCAGGATGTGATCTCTGCATTTCCTTGTACAACATCCTACTAATTCTGCCCTCTTCCTTCCCCTCTCTTGACTTTAGGTACCCTCTACCCTTTGCGGTTTGGGGTTTTTTTGTTTGTTTGGTTTTGGGTTTTTTTTTTTTTTGGTTTTTGTTTTGGTGGTGGTATTGGTATTGTTTTTAAGATAAGGTTTCTCTGTACCTGGCTGCCTGGAGTTTGCTCTGTAGACCAGGTTGGCCTTGATCACAGAAACCCACCTGCCTCTGCCTGCGATTAAAGGTGTGAGCCACCATGCCCTGCCCCTTTTCATACTTTGTAAACATTTTGATACAGTTCTCTCTAAGAAAACTAAATAATCCAGGTGTTATAGTGAGTAGACCTCGATTTCAAGGCCCACTAGGTCTACAAAGAAAATCCCAGGACTGCCAGCGGTACACAATGAAATTTTGTCTCAAATGAAAGAAAGATACCCTCACAATGCTATAATAACCCTTTTGTCTACTCAGTAAAAATAGTGTTGGGGCAATGTTTCCTTTGCCATCTGACAGAGAAGGCTGGAGAAACATTCAGGAGACAGTGCTGCTTTCTGGCTCTGGTGGCTTCTCCATGTTTAAGGTTCTAGGATGCAGAACAACCAGTGGCATCCAGTATCCAAGCTGTTTTACAGCAGCGTATTGAGTGGGCCATCTGCCATAAACTGCTTTAGCAAGAATTCTAGCACAGTCCACAAATGGGATGTCAGCAATTTCTCTGCCATTCAGTGAGCTTGATCCATGCCCTTTTCAACAATATCTGGACCTCAGATTGGTGATATAATAGAACTTTAACTCTCCAGTGGCTGTGGCTGCTCTGAATTTCTGCTTTTCCTCTGTATCCTTGATTTCTCTTGAGTTCCAGCCCAGCCCAGGCTTCATAGACCCTGCCTCAAAAACAAAACAACATAATAAACATTCATAAGACAACTTACCTCTCTAAGTATGTCTAAGTATATAGTTCAGCAGCAGTGAATGCATGATCATGTACTTTCCCAAGCTGGGACTCTTATCCACTATGCAATTGTATTCTTCATTCCTCCCAACCCAGTCCTGCTTTTGTTGTTTGCCGGTGCTGATAAACCTTGTCCTACAGTTTTATCTCTATGAATTTGGCCATTCATATAAATGAAACCACATATTTGTTCTTTGGAGGCTGGGTTATTTTGTGTAGCAAAAACATCCTTAAGGGCCATCCCCGTCCTAGCCTGTATCTGGATTTCATTCTTAAATCCATTTTTAAAGCATACACAATTTTGTGCATATTTGATGCCATTAAAAATATTCTTGCCGGGCGATGGTGGCGGCGCACGCCTTTAATCCCAGCACTTGGGAGGCAGAGGCAGGTGGATTTCTGAGTTCGAGGCCAGCCTGGTCTACAAAGTGAGTTCCAGGACAGCCAGGACTACACAGAGAAACCCTGTCTCGGAAAAAAACCAAAAAAAAAAAAAAAAAAAGTGAGGGGAGGGAGATAAGGTACAATAGGGATATAGCCCAGCAGAACATTTGTCTAGCCATCACAAGGCCCTGGGTTCAAGCCCCCATCAAAAAATTCGGAAAAACAAACAAGCAAACAAACAAACAAAAACCCTCAACTTTAAATCCTGTCATGGTGGCATAAGTCTGTAACTCCAGCACTGAAAAGACTGAGACAGAGAGATTGTGAGCTCAAGGCTAGCTTTGGCAACATGGCAGAACTTTCTCTAACAAAACTAACAATCTTTAGAAACAAAACTTGCCTGGCAGTGGTGGAACACACCTTTAAACCCAGTACTGGAGTTCAAGACCAGCCTAGTCTACAGGGTGAGTTCCAGGACAGCCACGGCTACACAAGGAAACCCTGTCTGCAAGAAAAAGGGAGTTAGAGGGAGGAAAAAAGGGAGTGGGAGAGGGGAAGAGAAAGAGAGAAGAACTCAACATGAATTTAATCTGGCTTTCTCAATTCCCATGGGGAAGGCTATGCTATGGACAATAGCACTTACTTTCGTTGTTGTTTTTTTGTTTGTTTGTTTTGTTTTGTTTTTTGTTTTTTTGAGACAGAGTTTCTCTGTATAGCCTTGGCTGTCCTGGAACTCACTCTGTAGACCAGGCTGGCCTCAAACTCAGAAATCCGCCTGCCTCTGCCTCCCAAGTGCTGGGATTAAAGGCGTGCGCCACCACCGCCGGCCACTTACTTTCACTTTTGGGGAAAAAAAAAAAAAAAGAACAAAGGCCGGTAGTGGTAGAGCACACTTTTAAAGGCAGACACAGGCAGGCAGATCTCAGTGAATTCAAGGACAGCCTGGTTTACATAGTGAGTACCAAGACAGCCAGGGCTATGAAATAAATAAGCAATCCAAAAAGAAGAAGAAGGAGGAGGAGGAAGAGGAGGAGGAGAGGAGAGAGAAAGAAATATTTAGTGCACTCAATCTCCTGAAGTCTAGATCCCGCCCCCTACAGGCCCATGGAAGAACTACAACTTCCAGGGGGCTCTGGTCCCGGCCCTGCTAGCCCCGGCTCACCGAGGACTCCATTTCCCAGCTATCCTACTGCCGTCAGGGCTGTAGCTAAGCGCCCTCTCGCGGCGCACAGCCTGCAGTTCCCGGCAGCCCTCGCGGCAGGCTGAGGGCGTCGGGGCAGTTCGCGATGGCTGCGGCTGGTTCCGCTGCTGTGTCAGGGGCCGGGACCCCAGTGGCGGGGCCCACAGGCCGCGACCTCTTTGCCGAGGGGCTCCTGGAGTTCCTGCGACCCGCTGTGCAGCAGCTCGACTCTCACGTGCACGCGGTCAGGTGCAGGACCGGGTTGCTGGGGGCGGGGCCTATGGAATTGGCTTTGTAGGGGCGGGGCCCCGAAAGGTACCAGATGCATTCTTGGAGACACACTGTGGTTGAGACTGGGTAAAGAGGCGGAAGGGCCTGGGCGAGGCCTTTAAGTTGAGGTTGGCTTGTCTCAGTATTTGGGGAATAAGTAGAATTTGTTTCCCGCGTTCCAGTCACTGACTGTTGTAGGGTTTTGTACCACTTTGCAGAGAAAGCCAAGTAGAGCTCCGGGAACAAATTGACAACCTAGCTACAGGTGAGTGAGTACCCAGAATACCTAGAATCCCTGATCTCACTTTCAGGAACTTTGTTTTCCCAAGTTTTAGGCTATGTTTCTGTCACTTGCTTCTCAATATCAGAACTACCCACGGACTCTAATTTCCGGGGATATTTTAGGACAAGAATGGAAGAAGGAAAGGTGTCTGTGGCTCACACACAAGACTGCAAGAGTATTTTTCATCCCATTCCTCTCTTACATTCTCTAAGAATAAAAAATGAGCCATTAGATGTTGGTTGCCCATTTCCTCTTCCCAGAACTGTGCCGGATCAATGAGGATCAGAAGGTGGCCCTGGATCTGGACCCCTATGTTAAGAAGCTGCTTAATGCCAGGCGACGAGTTGTCTTGGTCAACAATATTTTACAGAATGCACAGGTAAAAAAAAATTCTGGCAGAGCATGGTGATGCATATTGTAATTTCAGCATTTGGTAGGCTAATGCAAGAAGAATGACTAGAACTTTGAGCATAGCCTGAACTATCAGATCAGCTAGGGCTACATAGCATGACCCTCTCTCAAAAAAGATAAAAATAAAATCTTGTTCTTTATCCTGCATTATGTCCTCAACATAGTGAAAGCAACTATGAGGGACAGAGTGGCGTTAACTAATCTGATAATAAAGGTCCATACATTACTGGGCCTCAAACCTAGGTCCTCTTGAATACTAGACAAGCCTTATAAGCTCAATTCTTGATCTCTGGTGTCTGTCATTTACAGGCTTGTTTTACTTAAAGGGCTGGCTTGAAAAGAGCCCGAGACAGCTGAGCAGCCAGCTGGAGGTAGAAGCAGGCAAATATCTGAGTTTGAGGCCATCCTGGTTACAGAGCAAGTTCCAGGGCTACACAGAGAAGAAACTGTCTGGGGACAGGGGAATAGGGGGAGTAAGCCCTTTGAGCACCTACTTGACTCTGTTAAAACCTTTTACAGAAGTCATTAGATTTCCCCATTTTCCTGTCTTATAGGAACGACTAAGGCGCTTAAACCACAGTGTGGCCAAGGAAACAGCTCGCAGGAGAGCCATGCTGGATTCAGGAGTTTACCCTCCTGGTTCTCCAAGCAAATAAGCACGGGCCTGTGACCTGAGTATACAAGTACTATTCTCCAACGGCTTTGTCTGGTAGACATGAGAAGATTCCAGGAAAGCCTCTGTAGACCTTTGATTTGTTTGCAGTATGTACTCATTCGTGGAGTAGCCTCGAGAACCATGCATACAGCAGGACCATTTCCTGAACAACCTCCATTACAGCTTATCCTTCTAAGAATGAGCCTCTACCTTTTGGGTTTTGTTTCTTGAGACATGGTCTCAATATGTAGTCCAGGCTGGCCTCAAACATTTCCTCTTGCCTTAGGCTCCTGAATGCTGGGGTTATAATAGGCATGTGTCAGGGTGCCTGACTCAAGCCTCTATACATTTTCTCCCAGAGAATGTTAAGTAGATTAGGCATCATGTGGTAGAGAAAACACCAGAGATTTGGTGCCAAAAGTATACTGCTTCTCTCCCTCTGTTTGCCCATAGTTCCCCATAAAAGGTAATAACCTTCCCAGAATCATACACAGTTTAGGTTAACTCCTGTTAACAAGTATCACAACTCTCGCCTTCATTACTGCCCAAGGAGAACATGTCAGATAACATGAGGATCCAAGGTCAAGGGCAGAGCCTTGACAGCTAAGAGTCCCTAAGCGTTTGTGATCTTGTTGTTTAGGCTACATAATTTAAGGGCTAGAGAGATGGCTCAATGGTCGAGAGCACTGGTGGTTCTTCCAAATGGAGTTCAGTTCCCAGCACCCACATAGTGACTCACAGCAGGCTCTAACTCCAGTCCCAGGGGAATCTAATGCCCTCATCTGGCCTTTTGGGGGCCCAGCACACATACATTATGCAGATATACATGCAAGCAAAACATCCATTCTCTTAAAGTTACATATCAAGCGCCATCCTTCCCAAGCCTAGTTAACCAGTGTTAACCATACTGTTACTCTTATTACTTGGGCCTGGACAGAGTTTCCTTTACCTATAACTTCACTTTGTTTACAATTGAGGATTTAGGTAAAGTCAAGGTAAATTTATCCTCTTGACCACCCTGGCTTGACTATATTAAGAACTGCTCAGCATTATTAAATAAATGCTTATATTGGTTATTTTAACAAAAAAAGAATTTATTGTACTATGGTTTCAAAGGGTTCAGGTCATGGTCACCTTGACCCATGTTTTGGGGCCTGTTTTGAGACATGAGAATGTGAGGTAATCAAGCTTCCAAGAATGCTGGACTCTGTCATTTATCCCTTTATTCTGTCTGGGCACTGAACTCCTAAGATGCTTTCATCCACATTTAGGGTTAATCCTTTGCAGAAAATTCAGGTATTTTAGGCCAATTAACCATCACAATGCTTAAATGATATCCCAGGAACCCAGTACTTTTAATTTACGTACTTTGAAACAGCAATATCAGTGTTTATAATAAAGGACTCAACTTGAATTCTAATGAAGTGTATAGAAGCCAAAAGTAGTTGCTACATATTGAAGAAAAATAAAATCAAAAGCCCCAGTAGGAAGTACTTTAATCATTTTTCTTAGAAAAAAAAATCCTCAGATACTCAACAACAGTTACAACATTTCAATAAACAATACTGGTTGGGAGTGGTTAGGGTTAGCTATTGGGAATGTGTGGCCTTCTGCTTCATCACAGATGGACGGATGGCATGTGCAGTCACAAAGGGGAGACGTCTAGCTGCTTAGCCACCATCAAAACAGTAGCGTTTTTTTTTGTTTTGTTTTGTTTTTGTTTTTCTTTACAGTTTTCCTTCCTGCTATTTCCCTATGCCACAGAAATGCCACCATCTAAAGCCCCATGGTGGCTGGCTTAGGTTCTTCCTTGAGGATAAACAATAAAGGGAAGGTCACTCCTGAGTCTCCATGCTTTCTTCTTCTTCCCCTTGAGGTGGTTCTTCTGTGTTCTCCTCTTCTTCCTCTCCTTCCTTCTTCTCAGGCGGCTTCTCATAAGCCTTTTCTGAAGGTGTCACAATCACTCCATCCCAGGTAGATATTTCAGAAGCAAGATCTAGAAGAGACAGGATAAAACCAACTTCTTACAAACAGCCCAGTAAACAACATAAACTATATTCATTAATATTAGACCACCTTTGTTGGGAGCCGCAGTGAGCGTGTCAACATTCGCCATTACAAGATGGCGCGGGCATCCTGTCCTCCTACTAGTAAACAACTGACTGCGCAGGTGCAAAAGGCAAAAAGCGCGCCAAAGTCACTGCCCATCCCGGGGCGTATTATGGGTAATGAGTGAACAGCCAATCAGAAGTGAACACATCACTCTAGGGTGTATTTAAGCAGTGCCTTTTCCTGGCTTTCCGTCTTTCCACTTCTGCTTATACAAGAAGTAAAGCCTCGTTGTAGTAACCACCCGAACATTGCCTCACGTGTCCTTTTTCGCGGGCGAAGGGGACATGGAGGGGCTCGGAACACACCTTAAGACATAGCTTTTCTATAGTTCAGAATCCCCGAACCACACCACAGAGATAACTTACAGCTGGCATCCCCCTCTTGGCCAAGGATCTTCCTAAAGCCTCCATGGGAGAGAATTCGAACCAGAGTCTGAGCTGTGTAGCAGACCATGTCCTGAAGAACAAGGAGAAAATAAAGGAGCCAAAATAAACAGACCATACATGACTAACGTCTGTGTGAAACAGGTCCCCTGGTCCTTGGCCAGAACGGCCAGAACCCCACTCATTTTGTGGTTGTCTTCATACCTGCTGTTCTAGGGTCATAACTGTGTGTACCCTGAAGTTACCACTCTCACAGGGGTCAGTGATGCCCACTGACCCTGGTAAGAACAGCCCTGCAGCCAGAATCTGCAAGCAGCGCCTGAAACACAAAGACACTTAGAAAGCATACAAAACAGCTTATAACCAAAACCCAGAGAAGTGAGTTATACCTGTATGCCACATTCAGGGCCAAAGGCTGTCTGGTGGGGTTGTTCATTACAGCATAGTGGCCCTGGAAGAGAGTAAGTCTGGTAGGTGTGCTATCTGGCAATTCCATATTTAAACAAACTAAAACTTGTAAGTCATGAGGAAAACTAGCAATAATGAGCTGACAGCAGTAACTATTCCACTGACTACTAAAACCTCAGTCAAACAGTGGACTTCCAGTCTTCTTGGACTGTTCACTCACTAAACTTTCCTGTCTCCCTAGGGAACCATGACTACCTCTAACTCAAAATGCTCCTGCCTCAGCCTCTCTTAAGAATGACCAAAATTTTTCTTAAGCTTCATTGAATTTCTAATGTTGGGAGGTTTAAGAGTAATCAAGTTTCAGGTGTTTCTTGACGCCTTTAATCCCAGTACTATGGAGGCAAAGACAGACATGAGTCTGAGGCCAGCCTGGTCTACAAAGCAAGTTCCACAACAGCCAGGGCTACACAAAGGAACCCTATTTCAAAAAAGAAATGAAAAGTAAATCTAGACAAAGAGTGCCCCCAACGCACCCTGTTCCTTTGTGCAGTGCTGGCAACTGACCTAGAGACTCTCACACACTAGTGAAGCACTCCACACAGGCTACACCCTCAGCCTCCCCTTTTTACTTACAAGTAGGTCAAGGATCCAGGGTGTGAGAGGCTCAAAGCCAGGAAAACGAATCCGTAAATCCTTTAGCAATCTGATGAGAACTTTAACTCTGAATAAGAGACCCAGGAATTAGAGATAATAACATCGTTCAAAGCCAGCTGCACTATTTAGAGAAATATATATACAGTGTCTACCAGCTGGCTCAGCAAAGAAAGGCATTTGTACCATAAGTCTGACAAACTTGAGTTCAATCCTTAAGACTCACGGAAGAGAACTTAAAGTTGTGCTCAGACTACACACGACTATGACATGTACGTATGTACACACATGCATACAACAAAATTATATGTATGTATGTGTATGTGTGTGTATATATGTATGTATATATGCAATATATTTTAGGTAAAAAAACATCACATCTGAAACAGCTCTATCAGATAAAGTAGGGCCTGTACTGTTTGTTATTCACGGTTGTTGGATTACAGGCCAAAACCACTACACTCCTCAGAAGATTATTTTATACAAATGACCAGTGAGACTTACGTGGACTGAGAAGCATTTTCTTCAAACCAGCGGGCATGCCGGATGGCCGCTAAGGCACTCTGCAACACCTTGATATCCACTGAAGACAAGTACAACAGGCTAAAAATCTTTCCAATTACATGTGCAATCTATTCAATCCCAATCAATACCCATCCAGAAGTGTGACGCGGCTAAGGTAGCAGCCATTTGTCTAACACTGCTGTTCCTCCCCAGCCAAATCTGAAAACATACAGCACATTTATCCTTTCCACTAGTCTAGTTCCCTTCACTAAATTTATACAAGCTTTTATCTTTTTCTTCAAGTTTTTTTTTTCTTCTACAATCCTTTTTAAGACTTTGAAAATGTGGGAGACTGGTTCTATGCTTTGATTCAATCAGGAATCTGCATGTCCAGACACTGAAGGTACTTGTCTCCAATTGGTTTTTGATCAATCAATAAAAATACCAACAGCCAATGGCTAGGCACCGGGCAGAACAATTAAGAGTAGGACACAGAGAAGAACTGCAGAGAGGAATAGAGAATACCAACCAGCCATGTGAGATTTCGGGTGAGTGGCCACTTCTCCAACCCGGCATGAGGCAGGGGGAGTTTGGGAATGCCCAGCCTTGAGGCAGCCAAGGCATTTTAAAAAACCAGACTGGCAGTGGTGGCACACGCCTTTAATCCCAGCACTGGGAGGCAGAGGCAGGCAGATTTCTGAGTTCAAGGCCAGCCTGGTCTACAGAGTGAGTTCCAGGACAGCCAGGGCTATACAGAGAAACCCTGTCTTGAAGAACAAAAACAAACAAAAAAAGCTAATGTGTGTGTATATTTCATTTTCGGATCCAAAATACAGCTCCTGGTCGGGTGCAAGAGTGCCATCTTCCAGGAACCAAAGCGTGTAGCCAAACACCCACAACACAAGTCACTAGGGAGCTGGTAACATTAACTACAAATTACAGGGAAGGCAAAACTCCTTTACAGTTGACAGAATACTAACATTTCCAGAAAGTGTCAAAGCTTTGGCTATCTGTGCCCCCTAACCTCCACCCCCCCATATTTCTCAGCAATGAGGACTGGGGAGACTTACGATGGAGTTCCGGATCCAGTTTTCGGAGATTGGGTGGCACGGTTGTAATGAGAATTTTCACCGTAGCATCAGAAGAGCTAATCTCAAAGCCAGTTTCATTAGTCAGCATGGTCAAAACTAAAAGAACAAGATAACCAAGATGTAAAACATATTTGTTCTGTTTTGATTTTTAAAAACATTGTATTTCTTTAGAGCGTATGAGAGTAGGAACACTCACATTCCTATAGAGACCAAAAGGACAGCCCTCAGGGACCCGTTCTCTCCTACCATGCAGGTCCCACGGAATGAATTCAAGTCATCAGGCTTGGTGGCAAGCACATTTACCCCACTGAGCCATATAACTTTTGAGACAAGATCTCGTGTAGCTCAGGCTGCCTCCTAACACATTATGAAGCCAAGGATGACTTTGAATTCCTCCTTCCTCCACCTCAGCAGTCTTGAGTAGAAGCATGTGCCAGCAAGGCTGATGTATATAATGCTGAGTTCCGATCAGAACTTCACACACATTAACATGTACTCTACCAACTAAGCTGTATCAACCCAGCCTTTGTTTTGTTTGTGACATAAGGTCTTTCTATGTATACAGTTCAAGCTGGCCTTAAATTACCAATCCCCCTGCCCCAGTTTTCAACTGCTGGGGTTAGAGGTATGCCACATCTGGTTAAACATGTCAGTTTTCTGGCAGTAGGTTACTCAGTTTTTGAGACAAGATGTGTATGTACTGAAGGCTGGTCTCAGACTTCAGATCCTCCTGCTCATGCTTCCAAGTGCTGGGATTAATAAGCATGTACCAAAACACATCGGTAAGAGCTCGGATACCAGTAAGTCAGCGGGCGGAAGGAGGCAGCAAGGAGAAGATCATTAGCATTAGACCAACCTGACTACATGAAAAAGTTAGGGGAGAGGACAGAACATGAAACCTGAGGCAACAAGAGGCCTGAACAGGAAGCTCAGTGCAAACTACTGCCCAGCATGTATGAGAGGTGCTGTGTTCCACCTCAACACCACACACACTCACACACAAGCATTAGACCTTTAAACTAAGGGTTATTTCTGAATTACAGAGTTCTCACACAGAAATTAAGAGTTCAGTGGTATACCCCTATCTATGATCCTAGCACTTGGGAGGCTGAGGCTGGAGGAATATAATGTGAAGCCAGTCTATCACATAACCCACCTTTCATAATAAAATAAACTGACTATCTGAGACTCCTGCTGACCTTTGCCCTGCACTGACCTGACTGCTGTCAGACCAGCTGCTGTGGCCACTACACACATATTTAACAACAAAGCCTGACTCCCACCTTCTGCGGGGTCCTGAGCCCTTAGGCTCTCCACAACCTTGTTCCCCAGGGCGGCCACAGCTTCCACTAGAGTGGAGAGAAGGGATATAAGGAATGTTACAGTATTGTATTTCATGTACATTTCCTGTTAGTAAACAACTTGGCATCTCTATTTCTACCCCACAGATTGAAGCTTACTCAATTAGAATGAACACTCTTACCAGGGCAATGAAACAGACAGAATTTGGAATATGAGAATCCTTGGGTATACACATCTTTTTTTTTTTTCTTTCTCTTTTTTTGGTTTTCTTTTGTTTTTATTTTTTGAGACAGGGTTTCCCTGTATAACCCTGGCCTCAAACCCAGATACCTGGCTGCGTCTGCCTCCCGAGTGCTGGGACTAAAGGTGTATGCCACTACCACTTTACACATATACAACAACAAACAAACAAACAGTCTGGTATGATGGTATACACCTTTAATAACAACACTCAGAAGGTAGAGAGAAGCAGATCTCTGCAAGTCAGAAGACAGCTAGGGCTACATATAGTGAGACCTTGCTTCAAAACAGTAAGTAAATAAACAATAAATTTGCTATTTTCCTTCCATATATTCACATACAAATAGTGATGAAATAAATAAGTTAATCTGGGCTTCAAGTATTACTAGCCCTAAATCTAATCTCAGTGCCTAGGGAAGTGGGCTGGAGGGGCTGAAGAAAGGCCTCAGAGGTTAAGAGCACTTCTTCCTCTTGTAGAGGACTTGGATTCAGTTCCCAACATCCATTTGGTGGTTTATAATCATCTGTAACTCCAGTTCCAGGAGATCTAAGTCCTCTTCTAACCTCCATAAGCCCCAAGGCATGTACACGGCATGCATGCATACATACACCCATAGCACTAATAGAAATAGATCCATTAAAATCTTTGAAAGAAAGAAAAGAAAAAAAGGTCCTGCTAACCTTTGACCTACACTGACCTGACTGCTATGGCCACTCCATATTGAGTAACAAGCTCAAACCCTGAGGGACCCTGTGCTTTCAGGCATTCCATGACAAGCTAACATGCCCAAGGCCCTGTGCACCATCCCTAACAGAGAAAGATAAGAAATACACTTACATGTTGGCAGAATCTTTAGTATTACTACCAGGTCGGCCACATTGTGTCCTGTAGTCATCGTCCCCTTTTTATACGACCCTACCTGCCGGACTTCTTCAATTTGCTGTGGAAAGGGATTTCAGCAAAGTTTAGAAAAACAAAGGTGTGAGTCCTCATAGAACCATTTCAGATGCTTCTTAATACCCAAATTTGGAAGCAGCCATGATGAAATCACATCCCCCAGATAACCCCAGAAGCCTGGACATGGCTAGCTGACCAGTGATACAATCTTGTCCTCAAGATCAGGAATTCTACAATTCTCTGAACTTTTTCATTTTAGGCTCTGATTTGGATAACAGACAACTAAAAGATTAACAGGCAAGGGCCAAGGAAATTTCCATACCAGCAGGGATACCATTTCTTAGGATTAAGTCATCAAAAACTCACCACTTCAAATGTCCCTGGAGCCACAATCAAGTTGTCAATCACATTGTTGATTTTTGTCACCAAAGAAAGGATAGAAGCCTGAAAACATCACAAAGTAAAAATATCCTAAAGCCAAAAATTACACACAACATATATTTAATCTGCATCATCATTACCAGACTCTCCACCTAAAATAAGAAGGGAGATGAATAATTTCACACCCAGAGAAGTTTGGGCTCTGACAGCACTCTTGATGGGAATGAAACCTAGGGCCTCAAGTGTCTACCACTGGCTTACAATTCCAGGCAACACAACACTCTCCTTAGCAAGACAGAGTAACGGTTCATTAACTCTAGGCTTTTAACACAGCCCGAGGAAAGCACATACCTGCTCAGCAGAATTAGGAGCAAGGTCTTGATTCCGCTTCAGCAGGGCTTCACTGAAGGAGGTTTCATCAGGTGCTGGCTTCACCCGGGGAAAAGCCATTTCACACTAAACCAGAAATTAAATTATGTTATTTATCAAAAATAATTCACAGAAGAGGGACTGAAGAGATGGCTCAGTGGTTTAAGAGCACTGACTCCTCTTCCAGAAGTCTTGAGTTCAATTCTGAATAACCACATGGTGGCTCACAACCATCTGTAATGGGATCCAATTCCCTCTTCTGACATATGTGCAGACAGGGCACTGATATACATAAGCTACATAAATAAACCTTAAAAATCAGATCTCTGTAAGTTTGAGGCCAGCTTGGTCTATGGAGTAAGTTCCAGGACAACCAGAACTAAGCAGAGAAACCCTGTCTTGAAAAACAAAAATAAATGAGAAAGAAAATACACAAGAGATTTTTTTTCTGATACTACAAGAGGAAAAAAAAAAAAAACAAAAAACAAACCTGTTATATCCTTGTAATCCCAGCTCTTTGAAGAAAGAGACAGGAGAACAAGCAGTTCAAAACCAGCTTCATGAGATCTGGTCTCAAAAATATATAAACAGGACCCAGTGAGATGGCTTGGCAATAAAGGCGGAGTCATCAGTCCTGCAGGTCACCCTCTGATTGATCGCCACACACTTGCTGTGGTGTACAAGTAGTAATAAATGTAATAAAAGGCACTTTTTAAAATATAAAATAGAGAGACTGGGGAGATGGCTCAGACACTTTTGCAGAGGACCCAGATTCAATTCCTAGTGCCCACATGGCAGCTCACAATTCTCTGTAATTTCACTTCCAGAGGATCTAACACCCTCACACAGATATAAATGGAGACAAAACACCAATGTACATAATTTAATAATAATAATAATAATAATAATAATAATAATAATAATAGGGGCTAGAGGAATGACTTAGCAGTTAAAAGCACTGGCTGTTCTTAGAGGGCCCAGGTTCAGTTCCCAGCACCTGCGTGGGTCTCACAACCACCAGTAACTACAGTTCCAAGGAATCTGACTCCCTTGTCACCTTCCTCTGGTACTAGGCATCTGTGTTCTGCACATAAATACAGTCATACACTCACACATAAATCTTTAGAATTCAAAAAACAGCCAGGCAGTGGTGGCACACGCCTTTAATCCCAGCACTTGGGAGGCAGAGGCAGGCGGATTTCTGAGTTCCAGGCCAGCCTGGTCTACAGAGTGAGTTCCAGGTTAGCCAGGGCTACAGAGAGAAACCCTGTCTCAAGAAAACAAAACAAAACAAAACAAAACAAAACAAAACAAAAAAACAAAATAAAAGAATTCAAAAAACAAAAACCAGAGCCTTCTACATTGAATTCTATTTTTCCCCATCTACTCCATTTCAAAGCCAGTACACTTTTAAAAAAAAAAAAAAAAAAAAAAAAAAAAGCATTTATTTGTTTGTATGAGTACACTGTAGCTGTCTTCAGACATACCAGAAGAGAGCATCAGATCCCATTACAAATGGTCGTGAGCCACCATGTGGTTGTTGGGAATTGAACTCAGGACCTCTGGAAGGGCAGTCAGTGCTCTTAACCACTGAGCCATCTCTCCAGTCCAAAAGCCAGTACACCTTGCAACACTTGTTTTTAACTCCTTCCGATGTTCACGACCAATTGCAAACCTTGTTTTTCTGTTGTTTTCTTTTTGAGACAGGGTCTTATATAAATTCCAGGCTGACCTGACTTTGCTATGTGGCTGAGGATGACTGTAATCTTACCCTCCTTTGTATCTGGATTATAGGTATGTACCCCATACTTATATATGAAATGCTCTGGGCTCTGTGCATGCCAGGCAAGCACTCTACCAACTGAGTTACAACAGCAGCCTGAGTACTCATTACCTTTATATTAAAAAAAAAAAAAAATAAAGGTCAGGTGGTGGTGGCCCTTATCTTTAATCCCAGCACTCAGGAGGCAGAGGCAGGCAGATCTCTGTACATTCCAGACCAGCCTGGTCTACAGACCGAGTTCCAGGACAGCCAAGGAAACCCTGTCTACACATATACACACACACACACACACACACACAGAGAGAGAAATTAGCCAGAAGCTAGAGAGAACTCAGCAGGTGAGAGTATTTGCTACTCTTGCAGAGGAACCAGATTTGATCCTAGCATATCCATGGCAGCTCACAACCTGACAAACCTCTTGTAGCCTCCAAAGGAACCAAGCACACAGGTGGAAACATATTTATAGACAAGCACTTTATGCATACACATGAAATTTTTAAAAAGGCAAGCCAGGTGGCAGTGGTGGCACACACTCAGGAGGCAGACACAGGTGGGTTTCTGAGTTCCAGGGCAGCCAGGGCTACACAGAAAAACCCTGTGTAAAAATCCAAGCATAAATGAAGAACGGAACTGATTCTAATCCACCATGTATTATCCAGAGTGCACACCTTTAGCAGTCTGGAGGCAAAGGCAGGCAGATCTCTGAGTTCCAGGCCAGACAAGGTTATATATACACAGACACTGTCTCAAAATAAGCCCTAAATATTATTTTAAGAAAATATTTTCTAGACAAATATTACAATCAAACTGTACAGGAATTATCTTCCCTATCTATTTACACTATTTTCTATGTTTTGTTCTTGTTGAAACGTTTCACTATAGTAGTCCAGGCTGGCCTTGAATCCTCAATGTGGTCCTACTGCTTAGGCTTCCATTCCAGGGATTATAAAAGGATTACAGTATCTTTAAAGACTGGCTGGTGAATTAGCTTGTTTTTTTAATAGTTATTTATGCATATGAGTGCCACAGTGTATCCTGTGTGCAAGAGCCTGTGGATGTTAACAGAGACTTAAGATCTTTGGAAATCAGAGTTACAGATAGACGTGCACTGTTATATAAGAACTGGGAAAAACTTGTGTCCTCTACTAGAGTCATTATACCTGTAGTTATAGCTATAAGTAGATAGTGATATATAATAAATATAATAATAAAACTAGGTATTAGGGGTATAGATCTATGGTGAATTTTCAGTCAGCTCCGTATACATATAGAGTTCCAGGCTAGCCAATCATACAGAAGACCCACACTCAAACAAAGAACAGATCTATTCTTGAATCCTACTTCAAACAGTATCTGACTTCATGAGCAAGGAGGCTCTGAGCTCCACTTCTACACCTGTAAGTGAGCAGTAGCCAAGAAAGCCCTCCAAAGCCAAAATACTCACCAAATAGAAATCAAAAGGGATATGGGGCACAAAAGGCCTGAACCTGAAATGTGAAAACAATACAAAATTATTCACGCAGAAAGCAAACGAGAGGTACACAATGCAACAATTCTGTCTTAAGAATTAAAGACTTAGCCGGGCGGTGGTGGCGCACGCCTTTAATCCCAGCACTTGGGAGGCAGAGGCAGGTGGATTTCTGAGTTCAAGGCCAGCCTGGTCTACAGAGTGAGTTCCAGGACAGCCAGGGCTACACAGAGAAACCCTGTCTCGAAAAACCAAAAAAAAAAAAAAAAAAAAAAAAGAATTAAAGACTTTCTGAGCTGTATCATTCTTAGCAAAAGGACAAACTCACTTAGCAGGACAAAAGGAAAAGAAATGCCTTGCATGGCTTTTGCAAAATCAAATAGAACAATCTACTCCAAACCCCTATCTACTGAAACAAACCAAGACAAAGATGCCAACAGCCACACTCACCCTCCTCCAGGCCCTCCTCTGGAACCAAAGCGCCCACCACGACCGCGTCCTCTGTCACCCCTAAAAATACAGACATTTTACTCTCATTTCGCTGAAAAAGGTCTCCATCATACCATCAATGTTATTTCAATTTGAATTACCTTGACCGCCTCCAACTACGTAAGTGGATGGATATTTCATGCTCACTTCTCCCCGATTCCAAATGGTGCCCAGTCCCACTCCCATGACATCCTAATTCTAGACTTTTTCTTTTTGTTCTGTTTTTGAGACAGTCTTATGTATTTCCTGCCTTGCCTCCCAAGTGCTGTGATTGCAGCTTGCGACACCACACCCCACTTCTAATTCAAGATTCTATCAGGGTTCACATCAGGAAAATACGAATTTCAGAACCTGATATACATACCCTCTCCTACTAAGTAACCCACGATCGTGAGGCACACCAGTCCTGATATTCGGAGTAAAGTGACTTCTCATTTATTAATACAGCAAAACAGTTACGAGGCATGTCCTACTGGTCAAACACTGGGTACCAGAAAAATGCGCAACGCGCTGCGCATGGAGGTGATCTTCCTGGTCCGTTGAGACCTCTCCTCCATGCCCTCCCCGCCCCCGAGACCCAGGTAACAACACAACCCCCTGCTGGGCCCCGGCCCCTCAAGGCCCGATTCCCGGAGTCCGCCAGCCTCCAGGCTTTCCGCCAGCCGCCCAGATACAGGCCCTTGTTCCTCCGAATCCATTTCAGCCTGCCCCCCGAGGCTTCGGCAGGAACTTTCAAGCACCTCTGTCCACTTACCTCATGGCCCGCTTAATCCTGAACAATGGAGGCCACTCTACCGCTCTTCCCTTGGAAGAAGCAGGCTAGCAGAGAAACGTCTGGCCGGCGTGTCCCAACAAACGCCTGCGCGATAGGCTCCCGCCTCACTCCGTCCTGCGCATTTATTGGTTAACACTGCAACCAATGAAAAATGTCCTGTAAAGGAGCCAACCAATAAGACATAACAGGGATGAAGGCAATTTTTCCCACTAACAGTAGAGGGCGCGCAGAGTTGAGTCTGTGAATAGTAAGGTCTTTTATGGACAGAAAAGCCAACTCTGCCAGTAGGTAGCAGAGTGGCGCAGCGGAAGCGTGCTGGGCCCATAACCCAGAGGTCGATGGATCGAAACCATCCTCTGCTATCGGAGACTTTGTTTTTTGTCTTCTTGTTTTGATAATACAATTAAATTTACTTTTCCATAACAAGAGACATAATTCTTTCTTCTTCTCCAACTTTTTTTTTTTTTTTTTTTTTTAAGATAGCGTCTTGCTTGGTCATCCTGGCTTACATAATACCCGTTAATGTAGCCCGAGCTGTCATCAAACTCAACAATCTCCGGCATGTGTCACCTCACCAGAAAACATAACTTTTACCTCATGGAAATGTCAGAAAGAACTTAGTTCCGCTTACCACCATTATTCCCTCAATATTATTACTATTATATGATTCTTTTTATTGAAAAAAATTTATACAATATATCTTGATCATGTATTTGTCTTCCCTAATTCCACCCAGATCCTCTCCACTTCCCTACGTTAGGTGATTCCGACAAGTATTGATGTATTATTTACTTTCGTAGGCATATATTCCTTCCAAGTAACCTAACCCCATCTACATTAAAATAAGGAATACTTTATCGCGTCGGCAAGATGAGTCAGCAGGTATAATCACAACTACCTGAGTTCCACCTCTGAGACACATAGTGGAAGGAAAGCAGCGATTTCTGCATTTTGTTCTCCGACCTCACTATGAATGGTGTGTGTGTGGTGACACCCATAAATACAACATAAATAAATAAAACAGAATTTTTATTTTAAAAAGGATATTTTGACAAACATGGTGGAGCATGCCTTTAATTATAGCACCTGGGAGGCAGCGGCAGCAGGATCTCTGTGAGCTGAAGGTCAGACTATTCTCTGTAATCAGTCCATGCCAGATAAGTCTACATGGGGAGAGCCTGCTTCACAAAAACAGTATTTTGCCATCTCCGAAAGGTAACCATGCTGAATTTCTACTATCATGGGTTAGGTTTGCCTTTAGATTTCCTTTTTATTGGGGCTGGCTCAGAAATGGCTCAGCAGTCAAGAGAGTGCACTGCTCTTTCAGGGGACTAGGATTCAGGCAATCTCTTCTGCCCTCTGGGGCATTATACGCACAAGCATCTATTCATACACATACATAACTTAACATAAAATAAATATTTAAACCCGACCTTGTGGCGCATGCCCTTAATCCCAGCACTGGGGAGGCAGAGGCAGGCAGATCTCTGAATTTGAAGCTGGCCTTTGATCTACAGAGCAAGTTCCAGGACAGCCAGGAACTTGAGAAACCCAATCTCAAAAATAAATAAATAAATAAATAAATAAATAAAAATGAATAATAATAGAAGGAGAAGAAGAAGGAGAAGGAGAAGGAGGAGGAGGAGGAGGAGGAGGAGGAGGAGGAGGAGGAGGAGGAGGAGGAGGAGAAGGAGAAGGAGAAGGAGAAGGAGAAGGAGAAGGAGAAGGAGAAGGAGAAGGAGAAGGAGAAGGAGAAGGAGAAGGAGAAGAAGAAGAAGAAGTGTTTATTTATTTAGGGACTGGAAAGATGGCCCAGCAGTTAAGAGCACTTGTTTACTCTTGCAGAGGACCAAGAAGTGTCAATTCCCTTCACCCATATGGTGGCTCACAACTGTCTGTACTCCAGTTCCAGGGGGTTGAACATAGTTCTCTGACATCCACAGGAATCAGGCATGCTCATGGTGTGCAGATATATATTCGAGCAAAACACTCATACACATAAAATAAGTAAATCTAAAACATATTTTAAGCTGTTGCAAAAAATAAAGCTTATTTATTATTATGTGTGCATGATTTGAGGTGAAGAGAACTTGCCACAGCCAAGTCCCGGTGAGTCTTCTACCTTTTCCTGGGTCCTTAGGATCTACTCCACATCGTCTCTCTATGTAAACTTTGCCTAAAAGAGTCAGAAACAACACCCACTCCAATTGCTGGCAGTCCCACAAGAATATCAAACTATACAATCATAAAGTATATGCAGATGACCTAGCTTGGACCCACATGTAGTTTGGATTTACTGCTTCAGTTTCTGTGAGCCCCCCCCCCCCCCCCAGCCTTGATTCTGTGTTCTCATAGTGTCCTCTACCCCTCTGGCTTCTACAATCCTTCTTGCCCCTCTTCTTCTGGGTTCCCTTGGATCCCCCTAGTGTTTGGTTGTGGGTCTCTGCATCTGCTCCCATCAGTTTCTGGAGGAAGCCTCTCTGATGACTATTTCACTAGGCACCAATCTATGAGTATCAGAATATCACCAGGAATCATTACATTGACTTGTCTTGTTTTGATTTTTGGGCCAGTTGTGTTTGGTTCTATTCTAGGTCTCTGGGCTGGTTCCTGGTCATCCAGGGAGTGTCAGACTTGGAATCCCTCTAGTGCAGTGGGCCACAAGTTCGACCAGTCATTGGTTGGCCACTTCCATAATTTCTGTGCCATGCCACCATTACCCCAGCATGTCTCGTAGGCACAATAGATTGTAGACCAAAAGGTTTGTGGCTGGGTTGGTGTCCCATTCCCACTGCTAGGAGCCTTGCCTGGTTATAAAAGAAGGCCAGTTCACCCTCCATATCCCCCAGTAATAGGAGACCTCACTAGGGCTACTCTCACAGATTCCAGGGAGTGTCCACTGCACTGGGTTTCTACATCAACCTCCAAATGCCCCCACCCCAATTCCAGTCATCTCTCCCAGAGCTCTGTTGTTCCATTTCCCCCTCCCCTCCCTGGTTGATCCCTCCTGTTCCCAGCCCCACCCACCAACAAAATCTGTTTACCCTTCCCAGAAGATCGTAGCATGATGGTACTTGACCTAACAGCTGATGTCCACTTATAAGTACATACCATGCATGTCTTTCTGGGTCTGGTTTACCTCACTCAGGATGATCTTTTCTAGTTACATCAATTTGCCTGCAAATTTTATGATGTCACTGTTTTTAACTTCATTGTGTAAATGTGCCACATTTTCTTTATCCATCTTTAACTTAATGTTGAAGGACATGTAGGTTATTTACAGTTTCTGGCTATTACAAAAAAAAAAGTGCAATGAATATGGTTGAGCGAGTGCCTTGTGGTAGGAGGGAGCATCCTTTGGATATATGCCCAAAGTGGTATAGCTTGGCATTGAGGTAGATAGATTTCCAACTCTCCAGGAAACTGCCATCTTAATTTCTATAGTAGCTGTGCTAGTTTGCACTGCTGCCATCAACGGAGGAAGGTTCCCCATGTTCTACATTCTCCCCAGTGTGGGCTATCACTTGTGTTATTGATAATAACCATTCTGACAATATAAGATAGAATCTAAAAATAACTTTGATTTTCACTCCCCTGATGGCTAAAGATATTGAGCAAGACGTCTTTTATTTTTCTCAATGCATTATTCACCTGATTCTTGCTTATAGGGGAAGGTAACCAGGACCTGGTGCTTCCTTCTCCTAACCTGTAGCACCTTGCAGGAGTAGATTTGTGTCCATACTGACCTGTATGATAAGCAAATGCCAAATGACAAGACTATTGTAGGAGGAGATGATTTTTTCAATACCTCATTTAGTGAAACAGATGCTGACAAGTGTGTGCTGACAACAGTTAATGAAGATGGAACCTATGGCTTGGAGAGCTGGCTCAGTGGTTAGGAGTACTGTCTACTCTCCCAGAGGTTTTGAGTTCAGTTCCCACCACTCACATGGCGGCTCACAGCGATCATGGAATTTGATGACCTTTTCTGTCATGCAGTCATACATGCAAATAGAGCACTCATTTGAATATGTAAACAAATCTTTTAAAAGTTAAAAAAAGATGGAGTTTGACTGATACACCTCCAGCTTTTCCATCACGAGCAGTTCATTATAGGCAAGGGAGATGTTGCCAGTAACTACGCCAGGAAGGACTACCCATGAACACTGAGATCAATGACTCAGTCTTAGACGGAATTTATAAGCCGACTAGCAGGTGCTCAAGTCTTGTTTTTCCATACCTTTGATAGGAAAATGGCTCTAGGTTCTCCTTGATGCTAAGTCTCTATGCTGATTACAGCTGGAGTTCCTCACTTAGCCAGCCCCAAGTTTTCATGGCTGTCTTTGAACCCTACAACTCCACCTTCATGATCTTGCAGAGCTCCGATTGTGTCTTCATGGTAGACAGTGAGGTCCTCTAGGACATCTGTTCCAGAAACTCCGATATTGAGCACCCAACCTACATTAACCTTAATTGCCACCTTAGGCAGTTCCTATCTCCCGTCACTGTCCCCCTTCCATTTGATAGATTTCCATTTCCACCTTCCTGCATATAGCCCTGTCTTCTCTGCTGAGAAAGCCTATCAGGAGCAAGGCTCTTCAGCAAAGACCACAAATACTTACTCTGAGCTAGCCAATCATATGATAAAATGTGACCTCACCATGGTAAGCACAGGGGTTTGATGCCTGTTGTGGTCTGGTGATGTGGTTGCTAAAGAGGTCAATGTTATGTTTGCCACCCATGAGACCATGTACAGCATGTAGCTTTTAGTCTCATACCCTGATGGCCTCAAGGCTGGCATACACCTCTCCCAGTGTTGCCTGCTAGAGACCTGAACCAACCACACTGAGCTGTGTGCATGCTGAACAGCACCAGTGCCATTGCTGAGACCTGGGATCACCCAGACCACAACTTTGACCTGGTATGTGCAAGGTGTACCTTTGTTCACTAGCGTGTGGATGGATGAGGAGATTGAGGAAGGAGGGACTTTTGAGGTCCGTGAGGGCACCGCTACCCTAAAGACAGAGATATAGGAAGGGTGGTGTGAATGCTGTTGAAGGGGAAAGGAGAAAGAAAGAAGGGGACACTGATCATCTATTCTTTTCACTGGAGCCCCAGGCCTTATTCCTTGAACTTTGCCTTCGTCCTTAGCTGACAACCACTAAAAGCTTCCTGATTAGATTATCTTTGCTCATCCTAAAAAATAATTCAACCAACATTGTAGCTGTTTGCAGCTCCCGATTTAGTCCACCATACTGGCAAGAATTCAATAACCTAATGATGTTTCTAATCCGGTCATTCTCCCCGAGCTCCGGCTTTACCAGAAGCATATGGGAACCACGGGAACCTCTACTTGAGTATCTATAGGCACCTCACATTCAATAAATTACCACCCACCCAAACCTTTTGTTTGTTATCGACTGAAGAGGTTAATGTCTCTCAGATCCTTCTCTTCTCAGAGGCCCACTGACCCTGTTTACAAAACAGTTTCCATCTCCTATACACCTCTACATGTGGACTCTGCTCTGCTTCTTACCACACAACAAACACCTGCCACACAAAAGCTTTACTGACCTCATTTCCTCTGGCCTACTTCCTGCTCAAGCATTCCCACTTCCCAGCTCGGGATTAACAATGCAGACTCCTATAGCAGTCAGGTAATGTACTTCCCAGCTCAGGATTAACAATGCAGACTCCTATAGCAGTCAGGTAATGTACTTGAGATAAGGTGGGTAGAGACCGTGATGATTCGCCATCAGGGAGGCCGTGGGCACTTACTCCCATTGTTTGTGCCGTAAGGGACACAGGACCTATGGTGCTAACTTTTCAATCTTTCAGGAAAAATAGGAGGATAGAGACATGGCTCAGTGGTTAAGAGAGCTTGCTGCTGTTACAGAGGGCATGGTCCAAGTTAGAGTCCCAGCACCTGTGTGGGTCACAACTACTTGAAACTCTAGCTCCAGGGCAACAAAAGCCCTCTTCGGGCTTCTAAAGGTACTCCTGCTCTCTCTCTCTCTCTCTCTCTCTCTCTCTCTCTCTCTCTCTCTCTCTCTCTCTCTCTCTCACACACACACACACACACATGCACACACACATAAATATAATTTTTTTTTTTAATCAGGAGCTTAGAGAAGGGCCCAGCAGTCAGGAGGACTCACCTCTGTACTGGCATGCTTCAGTTCTGTTCCCAGCACCTGGAAACATGGCTGACAACTGTTTGGAACTCCAGCTCCAGGGGACCCGGTGCCTTCTGGCTTTCACTTACATGGATAGACTCACACAGACTTAAAATTTAAGAAAAACTACTTTAAAAACCCAGAAACACAAATATTTATAACCATCTGCTATTTTGGTTTCTGAAATAATGTTTCTCTGTGTAGCCCAGGCTGTCCTGGAACTCTCTCTGTAGACCAGGCTGGCCTTGAACTAAGAGATCTATCTCAGCCAGGCGGTGGTGGCGCACGCCTTTAATCCCAGCACTTGGGAGGCAGAGGCAGGCGGATTTCTGAGTTCGAAGCCAGCCTGGTCTACAGAGTGAGTTCCAGGACAGCCAGGGCTACACAGAAAAACCCTGTCTCGAAAAACCAAAAAAAAAAAAAAATCTATCTCCCTGCCTCTGCCTCAGAAGCTCTGTGATTACAGGCATGAGCCAGGACCATCCAGCCATCTGATGGCTTTTAAAGCATGGACAATGAAATAAAAATAAAAAAGTAAATATGAATGAGGATAAATAAATTAAACGGGAGAGACTGTATAGAAAACAGACTTCAACAGTTTGCTCTTTCCACGTGTGTGTGTGTGTGTGTGTGTGTGTGCACAGAGGTATAGAATCCCCCGGAGCCAGAATAATTGTATGTGAGCCACTTGATGTAGGTGCTGGGAACCGAACTCTGGTCCTCTGGAAGGGCAATAAATGTTCTTACATTTATTATAATAAATGTTTCCAACCCCAAATACCCTTTTTCATTCTTTGACCCTCAGTGAGTTTTTTTCTCTCTTTGGAAGTTCTCCTTTCTCCAATCCAGTTGGAATTAATAGCCCTCATCTCGGTCTCTGGGCATATCCCTTGTCTCTTTTGCGGTGCTTTAAGTATATTGCGTTATGGTTATTTGTCCTCAAAAGTATACATACACACACACACACACACACACACACACACGTAAACTGGCACTTGACACAGCGGTCCTCTTGAAATGTGACCTTAGATCCTGTTTGGGCTTAAAGCTGGCGAAGTTGATGGCGCAATACGGTTAATGAATCCGGATGACCATTAGAGGGCAGACTAATCCCATGGCATTCTGTCCCAAAGGTCCAGCAGTTTTGGTGTTTCCCCACCACCACCAGCAGCACTCGCTTCTTCATTTATTCTTCCCATGGTCAGTTCCAACCAGAATTTCGCAGTCCCATTTTAATAATCATCCACACAAAATACTCACACGACGTTACATCTCTTCTCTAGCCACCCACTCTCTCTCCCCAGTTTCCATCATTATTTGGGAACTAAAGAGTTAACTCCACCCTCCACCTGGTCATCTTGCTCTGTTAATCTGTGCGATCTAGGAGGCGGCGAAGAAGAAAGGGGAAGTACCCACTGAAGGACTGGGTAACCCGGACTCTGGCTGGCTTCTACTTGATTGCCTTTTCCAGAAACCCTCCCAAACTCCTATAGCCGCACACACCTTTTCCTGCCAAGATCCAAACAAGCCTCTACTTTCCTCTTCCGTAGGAGCCAGGTAGAAGAGAGGGCACAGGAGGTAGGGTCGGGGGGCAGCTTCCTCACACCTCCTTCCTCAGCCCTGGTCCCCCCCGCCCCGCCCCGCGGCCTAGGCGCCCCGCCCGCGGGTGCTGCCAGGGGAGGGAAACATCGCGCAGCGACAGCGCAGCGGGAACAGGGTCAGCAATAAGTGGCGCACGCTAGGGTGGGAGCCAGCCGTAGTCAGGGCCGGGAGGAAGGAGTTAAAGAGCGGGGATTGGCTCCCCCGGCTCTCTTGTCACCGAATCTGGGAGGGGAGGATTCGCTGCCTGGCTCGGGACCTTGTGGTCCCGTCCCCCACCCACCCACCCCCGCCCGCCTCCGGAACGGCCGGAGACTTGGGCCAGCCGGACGCCCCTTCTGGCACACTCCTGGGGCAAGCGCGAGCTCACACTCCCCTTTCCTTGCTGGCGCTCCCTCTCGCCTCGCTCTCCTTAGATCGCCCCCTCGTTCGCTTGCTCTCCACCGACTCCCTTCGGGTGCCGCGCTCGCCCCCACCTGCTCTGAAGCGCTCCCCGCTCTCGGACGCTCCCGCTCGACGGCCGGACCGTCGCAGCCTCTACAGGCAGCGTGCCTCGGGGCTGCGGCTTCAACTCACCCGCCTCCCTCGCTATGGCTCGGTCGCTCTAGACGCCCGACCCTCGCCGCTGAGCCCGAGGACGGCGATCAGACCATGGTGACAACGCTGCCCCGTCGCTGCGCTCGCTGAGGCCATGCCGGGTTCCCGACCCGTCCGTCCGCGCCTAAGGGCGCTGCTGCTGCTGCCGCCACTGCTGCTGCTCCGGGGCGGCCACGCGGGCGACCTGACCGTGGCCGTGGTGCTGCCGCTGACCAACACCTCGTACCCGTGGTCCTGGGCGCGTGTAGGGCCAGCTGTGGAACTCGCTCTCGAGCGGGTGAATGCTCGGCCGGACTTGCTGCCGGGTTGGACGGTCCGCATGGTGCTGGGCAGCAGCGAGAACACTGCGGGCGTCTGCTCCGACACCGCCGCACCGCTGGCCGCGGTGGACCTCAAGTGGGAGCACAGCCCCGCGGTGTTCCTGGGCCCCGGCTGTGTGTACTCCGCGGCCCCGGTGGGGCGCTTCACTGCGCACTGGCGGGTGCCGCTGCTGACCGCCGGCGCCCCGGCTCTGGGCATCGGGGTCAAGGATGAGTACGCGCTAACCACCCGCACAGGGCCCAGCCATGTTAAGCTGGGCGACTTCGTGACCGCGCTACATCAACAGCTGGGCTGGGAGCACCAGGCGCTGGTGCTCTATGCAGATCATACAGATCGGCTGGACGATGACCGGCCTTGCTTCTTCATCGTGGAGGGGCTGTACATGCGGGTGCGTGACCGCCTCAACATCACAGTGAATCACCAGGAGTTCGTCGAGGGCGACCCGGACCACTACACCAAGCTACTGGGGACCGTGCGGAGCAAAGGCAGAGGTGAGGCTGGCACCCACCGGACAGCTGGCTCGCGCGGCCTCATCTCCCGGCCAGTCCACAGCCTGGCATTCCTCCTTTGGGGGCCAGGCTTCCTCCTCTTAGAGTCTTGCCCAACACGGCTTTCCTACCTCGGAGATTCTAGTTCTTTCTCTCCGCGCAGGGTTTGCATTCCTACCCTCTCCTCCTCCCCTCCCCTCCTCTCCTGTCTCCCTTGCTGACCTTCCTGCTGCGGACTTTCTTGACTTAAGCGCGGAAGGGCCTAGTACTAGCGCTACTGCGCCCTCAGCTTCCTGGCTCTTTTCCCTCCTGTTTTCGCTCTACCCAACCAAGATCTCTCTCCTCCAGTTTCTTCTATTGTGCTCCACACGAGGTCTTGAGCTCTCAGGTCCCTTCTCCAGCTGGCCACTCTCTGATTCTTCCTGCAATCTTGCCCCCCCCCAAACACACACACACACATACACACACACATACACACACACACACACCTTGCCCACCTTCTCTTCCTTCCTCTCATTCCTCTCTATCTCTTCCGACCGGGCACACATCCTTCTTCCATCTTTCACGGTCCCTTGACAAGGCACAGACTGAGCCAAGAGTTGCTGTCCTTTAAAGACTACATACAAATCAAAATTCCCTTCTTTGTAGTATTGTGTGTTCATTCATATGGTTCTCTCTCCTCTCTTCTCCTCTCCTCTCCTCTCCTCTCCTCTCCTCTCCTCTCCTCTCCTCTCCTCTCCTCTCTTCTCTTCTCTTCTTCCTCTGCCTTCTCTTCTTCTTCCTCCTTTTCCTTCAGTTATCTACATCTGCAGCTCTCCGGATGCCTTCAGGAATCTGATGCTGCTGGCCCTGGATGCTGGCCTGACTGGGGAGGACTATGTTTTCTTCCACCTGGATGTGTTTGGGCAAAGCCTTCAGGGTGCCCAGGGCCCTGTTCCCAGGAAGCCCTGGGAAAGAGGAGATGGGCGGGACAGGAGTGCCCGCCAGGCCTTTCAGGTGAGTGCTGAGGTTTGAAGCCCAGGTGTAGGACTCATCATTTCTGGGCACTTTGCCCCTACATTCTGAAATGATTCCAGAAAATGGGTTTTTGATAGTCTTAGAGTCGAACCATGGACTTCATGGGATTTAAGGACTTCAGAGCCAGGAGGCTAAACAGATGATTGTCTAGGCCTGAAGCAGGAGGATATTAAAGACAGGAGGACTAGACAGCACTTGAATCCTTTTGCTCAAGCATAGGAGCCATCTCATGCAGGGTTCAATGTGTTCTTGTTATTATTTAATATTTATTGTTTTTCTTGGTGTTTGTTTGTTTGTGATTTTGTTTTGTTTGAGTCAGAGTCTCTCTGTGTATTCCTGGCTGTCCTGGAGCTTATTATACGGACCAGGCTGGCCTCAAACTCAAAAATTCTCTTGCTCTGGCTCCTGAGTGCTAGGATTAAAAGCTTGATCCTGACCTAAACAAGCTGGTCTCGGAGGCGGGCCCCAGATGATTAGGATACAGGATACAGGAAGCACTGGAGTCAGCTCCTACCACTCCTCTTCTCAATGATTCCTTCCTTAGGCTGCCAAAATTATTACTTACAAAGAGCCTGATAACCCTGAGTACTTGGAATTCCTGAAGCAGCTAAAACTCCTGGCTAACAAGAAGTTCAATTTCACCATGGAGGATGGCCTGGTAGGATCCTTCTGTGTGGCTCTTCAGACCCTAATTCATAACTCTCTGTTACTCCATCCTACTCTGGCCATTTCAGCATCCCATCTCCCCTTTCTCCCTTCCTATTATTTCTCTATCTCCTGATGGTGGAGAGGGACAGTGGCAAATTTAACCCTTGAACCTAAAGTCCTCACAAGGGAAATGCAAGCGGCCCTGCTTAGCATGACTGACA
Organism: Arvicanthis niloticus; assembly: GCF_011762505.2. Lineage (NCBI taxonomy): Eukaryota > Metazoa > Chordata > Mammalia > Rodentia > Muridae > Arvicanthis > Arvicanthis niloticus. The sequence goes on along the minus strand of NC_047661.1, from coordinate 69,911,332 downwards.
GTCGGGAGAATTGTAGGTGCAAAAGTATCTTTTAGGCAGTCCTATTTGTGTGGAATATGGCTGTTTTCTCTATCCCCTGCCAAGTTCCCACTACCCCCTCCTCCAGTTCCCTTTCCACAGTGCCACACTCTGTCACTCTGAGCCCTTTATCTATCTGCCCTGCCTGTGCTCTGCTTGCTTCTACAGAAAAATATCATCCCAGCATCCTTCCATGACGGGCTCCTGCTCTATATCCAGGCAGTAACAGAGACTCTGGCACAGGGGGGCACTGTCACCGACGGAGAGAACATCACGAAGCGGATGTGGAACCGAAGCTTCCAAGGTCAGGACCTAGAATTAACTGGAATAGGCTGCTTTGGGGCTGGAAGTGAGAGCGAGCTTCAGGTGTCCCAGCAGGAGACCACAAGAAGCCTGTTACCCAGCTGGGTCTCCTAAGTTTCATAAAATTTTGCAAGCCAAGGCTGCCATGTCCACAGCCAGCACAGCTGTCCTTTGCATCGCTGTGCAGAGAGCCACACTAATGTCTACATCTCTGGAGGGTGGGGGGATGAAGTAAGGCATCTCTAAGCCTCCATTATTTCCAAACACAGTCTTCCTCCCCTATGGCCCTAGGTGTGACAGGATACCTGAAAATTGATAGAAATGGAGATCGGGAGACCGATTTCTCTCTCTGGGATATGGATCCAGAGACAGGTGCCTTCAGGGTGAGTTCACACATACACCAAGAAGACAATGCCTCGCCAGAATGTTGTCTCATCTTCCTAACCCCACTCCACCCCACAACCCTGTCAGGTATCTGCTTATTCTTTGGAGAGCTATGAGACACTAAATAAGGCAGGCTCAACTCCTGAGTGTGGGAGCAACCAAAATGATGCAGACTTCCTCCCTCAGAGAACCCCAGGTCTGAGGAGGGAACAGAGAGTCCTTACTTGAGTTCCTAAGGCAGGTGGGATCCCATCCTAGCAAGGACAGGAAGGGAAAGGGGTCAAAGGCACCAAGATCCAGATCTACTAGTGAAGACATGGAGGGGACATAGAGGGATCAGGACTGGAAGTGTACCTGAGGAATTATTTCTGTCTTGCAACCAATTCCAACTCCCTGAGTATAGGGTTGGGGTTCCATATGGGTGTTTCTCTGAAAAGCCTTTGAGTGTTCAAGTTTTTGCCCCTTAATGACATTGGGCCTGGATTTGAAGATTCATGGATAGTCACAGCAGGAATCTAGTGAGTAGTTGGTAGTCCGGATGCAGGTCCAGGAAGTAGACTGGCAAGCAGGCGACAGGATGGTACAGGAGGCTACAGGCACTCACCTCTCTTGTTCTCCCTCAGGTTGTCCTGAACTTTAATGGTACTTCCCAGGAGCTGATGGCTGTGTCAGAAAACAAATTATACTGGCCTCGGGGATACCCACCTCCTGATGTCCCTAAATGTGGCTTTGACAATGAGAACCCAGCCTGCAACCAAGGTGACCAGCCCACACTTCCAGAATCCTGTTGTGGAGCCATTGCCTCCTCCCCAGGGGATTTAACAGAGGCTTGCTTGCTCGGACTTCACTTCCCTTCCTTTATCATATCAGTTGACTGACTATTAGATGATCCCTCCTTCCCATTGTCTAACCCTAGTCTCTCTTCTACAACTTGGACTCTCCCACAGACCACTTTTCCACACTGGAGGTTCTGGCTTTGGTGGGCAGCCTCTCTCTGGTTAGCTTTCTGATTGTGTCTTTCTTCATATACAGGTAAGTTAAGGCACAGGGGTGTGGGGTGAGGCTGGGGAGACAGGAGCACAGAAAAGGGAGCTGGAGGAGAGGAGACCTGGAAGGGAGCCTAATGTGGGAAAGAATACTTCTTTCATTCCCTCAGTGAGGAGGCAGAAGTTCCAGTGGGAGTCTGGAAAGCATGGCTCAGTCAGGTTGGTTCCGGCTGGGTTAAAGCCACCACAAAGCAGCTGGGAAGTGACTTCAGAGCAGAGTGGATGCTGATGTGGAACTGGCATCCTTTGCTGAGGCCAGATAGAAAGCAGTAGTTCAAAACCTTGAGGTAGCTAGCTGGGCAGTGGTGGCACACGTCTTTAATCCCAACACAGGAGGCAGACACAGGTGAATCTGTGAGTTCAAGGCCAGCCTGGTCTATAGAGAGTGTTCCAGGGCAGCCAGGGCTACACACAGAGAAACCCTGTCCAAAAAAAAAAACAAAAAACAAAAAACAAAAAAACAAAAAGCAAACAAACAAATAAACTTCAGGTACTAACCCAAAGGAGTTGGTTCTGCATGACAAACTGCTGACCCTAGACTGGAAAAGGGGCCCACTCCTGCCTCCCTCCCCACCCCCATCCCCACCCCCAATGCATGTGGAAATGAAAGTACAGAGAGGGGTGAGGAAACAGTAAAAAAGAGGGAAGAGAGCAGTGCTGACTGAGCATGTGCACCAGGCACTTCCACACTCAGGACACTGCATCCTGTAATAATTAGGAATGAAGTAGAAGCTGGGTATGGTGCGCATAGCTTTACTCCCAGCAGGTGGATCTCAGTGAGTTCAAGGCCAGCCTGGTCTACATAGGGAGCACCAGGACAACCTAGGCTGCATAGTGAGATCCCTTGAGATCCCTGTCTCGGAAAAAAAAAAAAAAAAAAAAATACAGAGGCCTCCAGTTTCCAAGGAAGAAAACTGAAGTGACCTCTCTCTGGGATAAGAGCCGCTGTTAGAATTTCCCTCAGGCCCCAAGCCTCCCAGCTCTCAGTTCTGAGAACAGGACTCCCTCAAGCATTAGCATGTGGGATGTCCCAGTACTCTGAACCCCACCAGGGCTAGGGGCTCAGGTGCAGGCTTCACATTCCAGGAAGATGCAGCTGGAAAAGGAGCTGGTCTCAGAGTTGTGGCGGGTGCGCTGGGAGGACTTGCAGCCCAGCAGCCTGGACAGGCACCTTCGGAGCACTGGCAGCCGGCTGACCCTGAGCGGGGTGAGGACACTACTGTCTCTGGAGGATGGGAATGGCTGAGTACCAAGGGCAGTGGCTGATGAGTTAGCGGACGGTTCTTCTAGATGATGTGACTCACCTGGACCCAGGACTTGGGAGGTTAGGACAAGATTGCTGTAGGTTTGAGGCTAGCCTGTGCCACAGAATGAGACCTGGCTCTGCCTTCACTTGCTCACGCTGACATTGTCTTAGATGAGGGTTGCAGTTACAGCCTCTGTAACAAGGCTCTCTCAAGGGTCAAAGGAGACAGTCTAAGTAAATACACAGGTATGAGTCTCACCTGCAACCAATCGTAGCCTGGGCAGCTGAGGCAGTAGCATTGCTACAAGTTCCAGGGCAGCCTGAGCTAAAGAGTGAGACCCTAACTCTGGAGGGTGACACAGATAAGGGGCAGTATGATTGAATCTAGAACTTCCAGGATGCAGAATGACCTCTGGGCTGACCAATAAATGACTATTGTTCATTTCTGTAGCGAGGCTCCAATTATGGCTCCCTGCTAACCACGGAGGGCCAGTTCCAAGTCTTTGCCAAGACAGCATATTATAAGGTAGGTCTAGGGAAAGATTGCTGATCCTTGGGACCGGGGTGGAGTGTGCTCTGAGGACTAAGAGATGGTTCTGAGGAGGGCTCTGGGTGGTCCCCGAGCAGGGGTGAGCTTTTAGAAGCAGGTAGAGAGCTGGGCTCATGGATGGGTTTCAGAAGCAGATGAGGGTCTCAGACCATCTTCCGGATAATAAATCTCCATTTCTTGCTCAGGGCAACCTTGTGGCTGTGAAACATGTGAACCGGAAACGCATTGAGCTGACACGAAAAGTCCTGTTTGAACTTAAACATGTAATGTAGGGGAGCAAGGCTTGGGAAGGGCCCCATGGGTACTCCAAGAGAGTCAGCCAACAGAACTGATAATGGGGGAATCTATACATCTGGGATGGGCCCTTGAGTCTTGTGGGTAGGAAGAAGGAGATCAGTCATAAGATGAGAGATCACTGGTCCTCCAGGGACTAGACAGGTTGTCCTCACAGATACAGGCAGGAAATCAAGGGCTTAGGAATCTGATTCTGAGAAAGGACGTTAACAAACATGTGACTTGGTGAGGTTTGAAGCCTCTGCCAGGGCCTTGATGCTGTCCCAACCTGCAGATGCGGGATGTGCAGAATGAGCACTTGACCAGATTTGTGGGTGCTTGCACCGACCCCCCCAACATCTGTATCCTCACAGAGTACTGTCCCCGTGGGAGCCTACAGGTGAGTGGGACAAGAGGGAATGTGTCAAGAAGCCTGGGTTCTAGCCCTGGCTCTTACCCCACTGACCAAGAGGCAGCCCAGATAAGCTCCCACTTTCTGGCCTTTCTTGGCCCTCTCTGTAAATGGGAGTGGGGGGTGGGCATGGCACTCCAGTAAATCCAAGTGTCCAAGCTTACGCCAGTAGCTCCCTTGTACCCTCCTCCTACTCCCAGGGGGTCTGACTCTTGCTGCCCCAGCAGGACATTCTAGAGAATGAGAGTATTACCCTGGACTGGATGTTTCGGTACTCACTCACCAATGACATTGTCAAGGTGAGTCCAGAGGAGCTTACTGGATGCCAAGACAAGGGCTGGGCATGGCTGGAAGTCATCCTCATGCCCAAGCCCTCTTGCCTTCCTAAATATTCCAGGGAATGCTCTTTCTACACAACGGGGCCATTTGTTCCCACGGGAACCTCAAGTCGTCGAACTGTGTGGTAGATGGGCGCTTTGTGTTAAAGATCACAGACTACGGGCTGGAGAGCTTCAGGGACCTGGAGCCAGAGCAAGGACATACCCTCTTTGCCAGTGAGTCTGACTCTTGACCCTAAGTCTCTGCTGCCAACACAGCTGAGAAAGAAAACTGAGGCCTAGCCTCTGCATGACTTGGGTCGACCTCTCATCTCCAGACTCAACCTTCATTGGTTAAAAAGGAGGTTAGACTAAGTGGTCACTAGTCTTCTGGTTCTCAGTACTGTGCAGTGTGCACCGGAGTCCTAGCCACACCCTTGATCCCTGATTATCTTAAACCATGTGACAGCTTGTTTTCTCAGCATTCTCAGAGATTATCACACCGACCTGTCTTACTTTATTATAGCATCTATTACCCATGAAATGTGATATTCATTTGCTAGTTTTTCTTCTATCAGAAAGTAAAGTCCCTTATCCCTTCTATGACTCCGGACCTCTGATCCACAGAAAAGTTGTGGACGGCACCTGAGCTCCTGCGAATGGCTTCGCCTCCTGCCCGTGGCTCCCAAGCTGGAGATGTATACAGCTTTGGTATCATCCTTCAGGAGATTGCCCTAAGAAGTGGGGTCTTCTATGTGGAAGGTTTGGACCTCAGCCCAAAAGGTGAGGATCACGTGGCCTATATTCCAGCCAGTCTTGATGGATCCACCTCCAGAGAGGGAACCTCTGCAAACACCCCTGCCCTTCCTTCTGGAGTGGGGAGTCAGCCACTGTCCTCTGCTCCATGGCTGCCAGTGACCAGACTGCTCTGTGCCCTATCTGTCTATCCCAGCTGGTGCCCAACTAGGCTTGCCATTCTTCAGTGCATATCCCTTCCACACAGAGATCATTGAGCGTGTGACTCGGGGTGAACAGCCCCCATTCCGACCTTCCATGGATCTGCAGAGCCACCTGGAGGAACTGGGGCAGCTGATGCAGCGGTGCTGGGCAGAGGACCCACAGGAGCGGCCACCCTTTCAGCAGATCCGCCTGGCTTTGCGCAAGTTCAACAAGTCAGTGGTCTCTCGCAACGACAGCCACTATAAATCCCACACTTCAGTCGTTTTCTACAGTGGCAGCCCACTGCAGCCCATCACAGCTTATAAGCATCTGCACGGCTGTATGACTTGGCTGTCCCAACGGCTCCCTACCTCCCCCTCTGCCAAAATTGACACCCCACACCCTTTCCTGTATAATGACCCTATAATGACCCCAAGACTTAAGATAAATAAGGGTATATGGGCCAGATGCTCCGGCCTCTTCCTATCTCTTCCCATAGTTTCAATCCTACTCAAAAGCTCCTATCCCAGTCCTTCTATCTCTTTTTTTCCAGTATGCCCACTGGCTAGTTCTCCCAGTCCCATCTCTCTGCTGCCTGTCACTGTCCTCAGCTCACCCTGCTTCTCTCCCTCTCCACCTCCTTCAAACTCACTTGTGTTCAATAAGAATAAATAAGACATCCAGTGGGGTGTAGAAGCAGGTAGATGTCTGTGGGTTCAAGGCCAGCTGTTCTTTTCACCTAAAACCCCTGATAATGTGAATAGATCCAGCTGTAACTACTTAGAGAGACCCTGTCTCTAAGGGCAGGGAGGAGGCATAGTTAGTGCCTGAATGTGGCACTGCCAGGCAAGACCAGTCGTCTCATCTCATCTGCCCCCCTGGACCCTATGGCCCTCAGGGAAAACAGCAGCAACATCCTGGACAACCTGCTGTCACGCATGGAACAGTATGCCAACAACCTGGAGGAGCTGGTAGAGGAGAGAACACAGGCTTATCTGGAGGAGAAGCGCAAAGCTGAGGCCTTGCTTTACCAGATTCTGCCCCAGTGAGTTCTAAACTCTGCACACAAGCACACACACGCACGCACGCACGCACACGCACACGCAGACGCAGATATAAATATATAGCCCTGTTCCCACCTCACCTCGCTTTCTGGTCTCCTCTTGCCTTCTCCCCTCAGCTCTGTGGCTGAGCAGCTGAAGAGAGGAGAGACCGTCCAGGCCGAAGCCTTTGATAGTGTCACCATCTACTTCAGTGATATCGTGGGCTTTACAGCTCTTTCAGCAGAGAGCACACCCATGCAGGTAAGCTGGGGTTCAGCCACAGGCAACAGGTCAGGTAGATCAGCTTGGCCTTCTGGTTAGTACTCCTCACTTGTCCCTGGTGGGAGCCCTCATTCCCCATTTCTTTTGGCTTCCTTTGCCTTCCAGGTGGTGACCCTGCTCAATGATCTGTACACCTGTTTTGATGCTGTCATAGACAACTTTGATGTGTACAAGGTGAAGTTATGAGCAGGGGTAGGAAGGACAGGCAGACATGGACAGTCAGAAAATGTTCAGAGGCACTGGAACAAACAAACAAACAAAAGGCCAGGCAGTGGCGGTGCGTGCATTTAATCCTAGCACTTAGGAGGCAGAGGCAGGGAAATCTCTCTGAGTTTGAGGCCAGCCTGGTCTACAGAGCAAGTTCCAGGACAGGGCCCCAGAGCTGTACACAAAGAAACTCTGTCTTGAAAAACAAAAGGAAAGGAGAAGGAAGAGGAGGAAGAGAAAGAGGGGAGGGGAGGAGGAAGAGAGAGGAGGTGGAGAGAGGGAGGAGGAAGAGGAGGAGGAAGAGGAAAAGAAGAAGAAAAAGAAGGAGGAGGAGGAAGAGGAGGAGGAGAAGAGGAGGAGACAAAGGAAGAAACAAAGACATGGGCGGAGACACACAGGGGGACTCAAGAACAGACAGAGAAACTGGGGTTGGAGGCTGAGTACAGTGACAGGCCAGCTCATAGGGTCAGAATGTAGGCTGGTAGCATAGGGAAAGCTTGTCCTTCATTCTCCCCTCCCCTTCCTCCCCCCCCCCCCCCCCCCCCCGCCCGACAGGTGGAAACCATTGGTGATGCTTACATGGTGGTGTCAGGGCTCCCAGTGCGGAATGGACAGCTCCATGCCCGAGAGGTGGCCCGAATGGCACTTGCACTGCTGGATGCTGTACGGTCCTTCCGCATCCGCCATCGGCCCCAGGAACAGCTGCGCTTGCGCATTGGCATCCACACAGGTCAGACCACAGAAGGCATCCAGAGACTGAAACTAAGGAAAGAGCCAGAGACTGAACTCTTAGCCCCCCCCCCCCCCCCCCCCCGTCTCTTCCCACATACCCTGAGACCACATATCCCAACTCCTACCTCTCCTGGGGTTCTCACCTACCTCATCTAACTCCCCTGGACTCTGTTCCTTTCTTTTTCCCTCCCAGGTCCCGTGTGTGCTGGTGTTGTAGGGCTAAAGATGCCCCGATACTGTCTCTTTGGAGACACAGTTAACACAGCTTCAAGAATGGAGTCTAATGGGGAAGGTAGGATGGCCTTCCTGGAGGGAATGGGAAGGGCGACGCCCCGTTGCTTCCTACTGCTCACCCTACCTAGTTCCTCAGCTAGCTCTTGCCTTCTCTCTGCAACTCCCACATTGTAGTTCTCTCTCTCTCTCTCTCTCTCTCTCTCTCTTTCTCTCTCTCTCTGTCTGGGGGGAGGGGGCAGGAACAGACAGGGGCTTGAAAACGCACTAAGCCCACCTTAGCCCCAAAGCTTAGTTAGCTACAGAAAGAAGTGTTTTCAAAGCACTTTCATTAGCTTACATCTGAGCAAAGCAATCTAACACAATCCCACTTTTTAGAGATTTTGACAAGTGGCCTAACACTGAGGTATGTGATAGAAGATATTTATATTCTTTATTTTAATGTGAATCTCATTAAGCAATTCAGGTTGGTCTTGAACTTATAATTCTCCTGTTGTAGTGTCTATGTAGCTAGGATAACAGGCCTAAGCCACCAGACCAGCTTGGGAAACAAAGTCTATTTAATAATAATAACAATAATAAATTTAGTGTACACATATACCCACAAAGATAGGTGTTTGCTGGTGAGGTGGCTCACTGGGTTAAGGTGCTTACTGGACAAGCCTAGTGACCTGAGATTGATCTCTGGGACCCATATGATGCCACAAGTTGTCCTCTGACTTTCATATATTCAACATATACCCAAATGAATATATGTACACATACAATAAATGGATAAACATTATTTTAATTAAACAAACCTACAATGTACCAGGAGTGGTACTGCACATCAGTCCCAGCACTAAGAAGGGAGAGGCAGGTGTGCATTTCTGAGTTTGAGGCCAGCCTGGTCTACAGAGTTCCCAGACAGCCAGAGCTGCATTATGAGACGCTATCTTGTGAAACAAAATAAAAAACAAAACGACCCCCCACAAAGTCTGAAAATGTCCTCCCCACCCACAAAAAATAAGTAAATGTAATAAAAAAAATTAAATTATGAGAGAATGCAATGCAAAATGCCAAGCACGTAACTAACTGTCATTCATTGTTTCTGGGCCTCAGCTCCTTCATACAGCAGTAACCGTGTTTCAGGATTATAAAATACCTAGCACAATTCTTTGGGTAGACAGTAGGCATCTAATAAATGCTTGTTTCCACCCCTCCCTTGACCTTGCCCCCTATTTCCTCTATTTTTGTGTATGAGGCTGTGGAGACAAACTTTCTATGAAGCCAAGGCCGATCTCAATCTTTTTCCTCTAGACTCCCAAGTGCTAGAATTACACACAGTTCCCTGCTATATTTGACACATTGAGTTAAGTAAATAGTTATCAAGCAACTACCAAGTACCAGGCTGAGAAGGCTATGTGACCGTCCCCAGAGCCTATTGGTGAGAAGCCAGCCCAAAAGCCCAACGAAGTGTGGTTCAGCTGATCCCCTCTGCACCTATGTTTGGGGCTGACTGATAGGAAAGAACCCCTTGAGATCATTCTTCCCAGAATACCTTCTCAGAAGTGGGTCAACAATATGGGATACCACGAAGACACGGGTCAGAGTGAGAACGGCTTCAGAAGGATGTGGGAACACCAGGTCCTCAGCAGGATAGCTTGGGCAGACCCCCTGGCCTAGACTTCAATTCTTCAGCCATAACAAGAGAATACTGATCCACGCAGGTGGTATATTCCTGTCATCCCAGCACTTGGGAGGCTGGGGCAAGAGAATTCCAAGTTTCAGGTTAGCCTTGGCCACAGACTGAAATTGTGTTTCACAAAAAGGTGTGTGTGGTGGTAAGGTGAAGTGTCTAGAGAGACGGCTTACTGGGTAAAACACTATTCAAGCATGAGGACTTGAGTTTCTCTCTCCAGTTGGGCATAGAGCCATGTAACCCCAGTACTGCAGGGAGGGACATGCAGAGGACAGTTTCTACAGGCAGATTCCTGGAGTTCACTGGCCAGGCAAGGTGAGCCCAAACAAGGAGCTCCATAGTGAGCCCAGGCTCAGTGAGAGCCTGGGTCAAACAGTAAAGTGGAGAGTGACAGAAGACACTCAGAATTCACACCTCTGCCTCCAGGTGTATACACATGCATATATGCATGCATACTAACACACACACACACACACACACAGAGAGTATTGAGTCAAATAACTGATCCCAACAACTTACATGGTGTTTGTTTCCTATGTGCACATTGTATCCGGATACTTTGTGAGTGCTTTACTTGCTTATTTGAGGTGCTTAAAATCTACCTCATGTGAATGAGAGTGGAGTTTAATCCTCAGACAGCAACACACCCTTTTGAAATGAGCACTGTCACTGTAGACCTTTTATTTATTTTTTTTAAGATTTATTTATTTATTTTATGTGAGTACACTGTCGCTGTCTTCAGACACACTAGAAGACCCCATTACAGATGGTTGTGAGCTGCCATGTGGTTGCTGGGAATTGAACTCAGGACCTCTGGAAGAGCAGTCAGTGCTCTTAACCGCTGAGCCAACTCTCCAGCCCAACTCTAAGCCTTTTAAAGACTAGGGAGGACAAAGGACATTTATTTTAGTTATCTGAGCTAATCCAAGCTGAGCTCCATATTGAGGTGGAGCAGCATCTGCAGTGTGGGTTCCTGACCAGTGCTGTACGCCGCCTCGGGAGCTGGGTAAATCTCAAAAGCAATTCTGTGTCATAGTGTTTTTCCACAGTCAGAAAGATGCTCTCTAATCCCTTCCAGCACTGAGTATCTCTGGCAATTGATGGCTTAAAAAGTGTCCATTGAGCGGAGAATATGACTCACTCCAGAGAGTGCTTGCTTAGCAGGCAGAAAAGTCCTGGGTTCAATCTCCTATAGCACATAAACCAGACCTGGTGATGTTTACCTGTCATTCCGGCACATGGCAAATGGAGGCAGAAAGGTCAGGAGGTCAAAGTCAGTTTAAATAACATGAGCTCTTACTTCAAAAGAGAGGTAAACAAGGCTTGGGAGGGCCAGAGTGACTGCTCAGCAGTTAAGACGTCTTACTGCTCTTGTGGAGAACAGTATATGCTGTGTGTGTTGGATAGGTATGTGTATGTTATGTAATCACACTTCCCAAGGATTGTCTGCGACTTCCTGGACTGAAAGAAACAAGCACCATGCATCCCGTGTTCCCAGTCTTCATCTGCTTCCACCCTGCTGCTCCCATGCCTGGTCCTCCTCACCTTCCTCCTCCTCTGTCCTCTCCAGCCCTCAAGATCCACTTGTCTTCGGAGACCAAGGCTGTGCTGGAAGAGTTCGATGGTTTCGAGCTGGAGCTCCGAGGGGATGTGGAAATGAAGGTAGGGAAGGACTCCTTAGATCCCAGGGGATCCCGAGGCCACTCCCATAACTTAAATTTCTCCAGTGATTTGGGCAAGTGGGTGTGCCGTCCCTAACCAGCCTCCTCTTTTTATTTTCTCCAGGGAAAAGGCAAGGTTCGGACCTATTGGCTCCTGGGGGAGCGGGGATGTAGCACTCGAGGCTGACCAACTGCCCTGCTGTTCCTTGCCACTTCCCCTCCCTGTGCTTCCTCGTCTCCGAAGCAGCCCAGCCACTGTGGAAAGATGATAAGGGACCTGACCAGCACAGTCACCAGATGTGACCTCTGAGAGAGGATGGAGATGGTGGAAAGGGACCCCTACATTTATAAGGCTGACTGAAATACACAGTCACTCCATGGCACTCTTGTAGCGCACATGCCCTGTCCCACCCTTACTCAGCTGCCTAGACTGGGACACTGAGTGATTCCTTCTCTGCCCTCAACTTAGCTCCACTGTGACTTAGAGGGAGGGAAATTGCCACCTGAAGGAAAGAGAGAAAGAGACTAGGAGTTTGCAGGAGGCAGGCAGTCCTGTGTCACAAATATTCCCCTCACTCTCCATCCACCACCAGCCCCATAGACTTCCCGACACGGTGCACTGGGGAGAAGAGAGGCTGTGGGTTGCCTTGCTTCTCCTATGAGCAAAAACCATTAAAGTCTTTATTCCTGTGACACAGTCTCTTCTTGGGAGAGAGAGGGTTGCTGGGAAACAGTTGTGTTCTTTCTCTACCTTCTGCTTCCAAAAGAACTACCTTCAACTTTGTTTCTTTTTTGTTGTTGTTACTAATTTTATGTTCCCCACCCCCCACCCCCTCCACCCCCCAGAACCGATAGGGTTTCTCGAGTGTAGACCTGGCTGTCTTAGGAACTCACTCTGTAGACCAAGTTGGCCTGGAACTCACAGAGATCTGCCTACCTTGTGCTGGGATTAAAGGCATGTGCCACTCCCTGACCCCTGGCTAATTTTACACTTTTAATTAAAAAGACCACAGAATTCCCAAGCAGTGCTAAAATTTTAAGAGTCCCAACAAACTTTTGTTTATGTGGGATGTGTTGATTGATACTGGCCTTGTTAAAAATTAAAGCAAAAAGAGAAAGGCCTATTATCCCAGCCAGTGACTGAAACTGACACAGGAACACCAAAGGTTCAAGGCCAGCCTGGGTTAAAAAAAATTAGTTCAAGTCCATCCTGAGCAGTTTAATCAGCTCTTATCTAAAACAAAACAAAACAAAAAAACTGCCCTAGATGGCGGCTCACATCAGTAACCTCAGTATTTTGGAGGCTGAGTCAGGAGGACTGCTGTAAGGATGAGGCTACCCTGGGGTACATTCCAAGCCAGCCTGAAACTTTTTCCCAAAAAGTCAAATAAAGGGGTTGGGGATGTAGTTCAGCTGATAGGATGCTTCTCTAGGATGCTTGAAACTCTGGGCACTGCCTTGGAGGCAGAAGCAGGAAGGTAAATTCAAGGTCAGCCTTGGCCACTTAGTGGCTTCAAGGCCAGCTGGTGCTATATGAGGCTATCTTAGAAACAAATCTAAATAAAGTATTGAGATCTCAGTGGTAGAAGGCTTGCCTAACACGCCGCACAAAGCCCTGTATACATTTTCTCTGTCACTAAAAACAAAACAAAACCAAGTCCTTATTTACTTAATTTCTTTTTTTTTTTTTTAAGATGTATTTATTTTATGTGTATGAGTACACTATCACTGTTTTCAAACACACCAGAAGAGGGCATCAGATCCCATGACAGATGGTTGTGAGCCACCATGTGGTTGCTGGGAATTGAACTCAGGGCCTCTGGAAGAGCAGTCAGTGCTCTTAACCTCTGAGCCATCTCTCCAGCCTCTTTTTTGGTTTTTCGAGACAGGGTTTCTCTGTGTAGACCTGGCTGTCCTGGAACTCACTCTGTACATCAGGCTGGGCTCGAACTCAGAAATCTGCCTGCCTCTGCCTCCCAAGTGCTGGGATTAAAGGCATGCGCCACCACTGCTCAGCTTATTTAATTTCATAATAAACCCTTTACATGTTAAATGTATTATACTATTTTACAAGGACATTTTGTTTTGTATTCTGAGACAGGCCATCACTCTGTAGCCTAGCAGGGCCTCTTGAACTCTTGGCACTCTTCATCCTTCAGTATTGCAGGTGTAGTAATTAGAGATATAAGTCCCATGCCTGACTTTAGCAAGGACCTTCTTGGTTTGGGTTGGTTGGTTGGTTGGAGACAGGGTTTCTCTGTATAACCTTGGCTGTCCTGTAGACCAGCCTGACCTCGAACTCCTAAAGATCCACCTGCCTCTGCTTCTCGGATGTTGGGATTAAAGGTGTGAGCCACCACCACCTGATTCTTGTTGCGTTTTAAGTGAATGCGTGCTCAGAGGCACATGTGTACAGAGGCCAGAAGACAACCTCTAATGTCATCCTCAGAAACATCATTCACCTCTTTAATTAATTTTTTTAGATTTATTTCATTTTATGTATGTCGAATGTTTTGCCTGTCGGTATGTCTATGCACACTTGTGTGCCTGGTACCTCTAAAGCCAGAAGAGGGCAATGGATCCACTGAAACTGGAGTTTCAGATGGTTATGAGCCACCATATGGGTGTTGGGAACTGAACCTGGGTCCTCTGCGAGGGCAGCAAACACTGTTAACTGCTGAGTCATCTCTGCATCACCTCGAAGCAGATGGAGGCATCCACCTCGTTTGAGATAGTCTCTCCTTAGCCTGGAGCTTAACAATTAGGCTCCACTGACTGGCCAGTAACCTCCGTTTCTGCCCTCCTCCCCCAAATTGGGGTAACAAGTTACAGCCCTTATGCTTTCAAGGCAAGCATTATACAGAATGAACTATCTTCCACACCAACAAGGACATTCTAAAGAGAAGTGGGCCTTTTCAGTGGATGACCATGATTAGTTTGGGCCACTGCCTTGATTCAAGTAAAGGCATCCACAGGCTTACTCTCACTCTTTCCACACTTCTGTTACAAAAGCACAGTCCAAAAGGAAACTGCTGTGTTGGTGTTAAGGAAATCACGTCACCGCACCTATCCCTGAAACTCTTGGGTCTCCTAGGATCATATCATGAGAGCTGCTGCATTACCTGATGTAGAATAGGAGAACATAACTGGTACAGTCTGAATCACAGAAACCTCGGAGCCAGGAAGTAGTTTCCCCTCTCCTTTTTTTGGCTTCTCAGTGCTAAAATATCAGACCCTGGGCCTTGTCCTGGACAAGTGCTCTACCTACCACCAAGCTATAGTCCCAGCTTGGTGTGAAGAGGGTGGATCCCTTGGAACTGGAGTTATAGATGGTTGTGGGCCACCATGTAGCTGCCAGAAATGGAACCCCGATCCTCTGAAAGTTCGACTAGTGCTCTTAACCACCGAGCTATCTTTCCAGCCCAGCATGGAGCCTTTTGAGTTTGACTTATTTTGTGTGCATTTGTAGGGGGCAGGCTTACATAATTCACAGTGTATACTCGGAGGTTGGAAGACAACTTTTAGGATTCATTTCTCCTCTTCTGCCAACAGCCTTTACCTGTTGAACCATCAGACTGGCCCTTAGGGATGGATCCCTTCAAAACTCAGCTGTGATGTGGGAATTAGGACACTCCTCTTCCTTACACTCCATCTCCCATGTTGGTATAGGCAAATCTGAATTTGCCCACTGCCCTTCAGCAGGGCTGGAAATGCCCTGCACTTGGCAGAATGTTTGCCTGGCATGGGAAACCCCAGGTTCCAACTCTGACACTGTATAAATTGGTCAAGTGTGATGATCTCGGCTTCTCTGAGTCCATCATTCTGGAGAGATGAAAAATCTTCTTCAGCTACCAAGTTGGAGGATAGTCTGGGCTACAGAATAACCTGTCATAAATAAGTAAATAAGCAAGCAAAGTCTGAATCCTTTCCCAAGTCACCTAATACCTCAGGCAAGAATGAGGGGGAGAGGTGTAGCTTCACTTCCCCCACAGAGAAGGAAAGTGCCAGACATTTCTTCAGTACTATCCATCAAATGCAGACAGGCCTCTGCCCTGACCTCCCCAGGCCTCTTCCTGGAGTCTGGGCCAAGTAAACCTGGAGGTAGGGTGGAACACCAGGGGCGTAGAGATATGTCTACCAGGCAGTTAGTACTCCCTCATTCACCAAAGGTGGCTTTGAAGGGCAGATGTGATTTATGGAGCGAGGGTGCTTATGAGGTCGGTGCTTGGATGAAAAGCTCAGGAGAAGCATAAGGAAAGATGGTCGCCCTGGCAACCACAGCACGCTCAACTTTCTGTGCGTCCTGGTAGCCATTTTAACTCCCAAGCCCGATTCCATCTCCCAGGAACTGTAGACAGCCCCCTAAAGAGAGGCTATGATGTAACTATGGGGACCTATGAGATGATACTCGGGCATGAGCCATCCAGAGACTGGCTTTAGGGAAGAGAGACTGGGATGAGGTGGGGAAGGGGGTGGGGAGCTGGATGACTGAGGAGCTCCAGCAAGACAATTCTAGGAAATTGCCGGTCAGATCCTTCCGGGGCAGCCAGGCTCCAGCGGGCACTAGGAGGGGAGGGGAATGGGAGGGGGCCCAGAGGAGACGACGCCAAAGGAGTAGATGATTTCTGCAACCCTAGAACTTTCACTGGAACTGTGGAGATTTCCTTCCGGAGTTAGGCCCCTGAAGCCAGGAAGAACTGGGAAAACCATTACTGAGGGGAGGAGGGAGAGGGAAAGCAAGACCGCTCCTCCCTCAAGTGGGGGGCTCCCGCCCATGTGGGAGGGGCTGTCTAGCCTCAGCGTTTCCTGGGCTGTCCAGCCCAGTGGGTTAGGAGGAGGGGTGGAGAAGGGCAGTAGGGTTTCCCTGGAGTGTGACTTGTGTAATAACAAAAGCAACAATTGGCATTCAGCTGTGCCTAACAGTTGACAAAGGCTTTCACATACACTATCTCATCAGATCACGTGACATCCCTGAAAGGGGAGGGAAGACCAAGCAAGCCACCCAACAGCGAGTAGGAAGGCACAGCAGAGCTCCAGCTGTGGGTAGGAGGACCCACAGCTCCAGCAAGGCCAGGACCTGGAAAAAACAGAGCTGACATAAGCAGACAAATATCCTCCCCCACTCCCAGCGGCTGTTTTCTCTATGTCAAAGAGTAATTTCTCATAGTGGTACATTTAGTAATATTCCTGCAAAAATAATTTATACCTTTAAAGACAGATCTATGAAATCTAATTCATGGCAGAGACCAATTTTGCAGCCTTGAAATCATTTTTAAATTAAGTTGCAGACAATATTTTTAAAGTAACCATTAAAATATGCTTTCAAGAAGATTTAATCTCTCTGGGTTGGAACGCAGCTAAGATGAAGGATTGGGACACTGATAAATTTGGTGTTGCACAAAATGGGGAAGAGGAAGTTCACAAAGGTGTAAGACTACATTTGCTGGAGGACACAGCCCTGCTCTGTGACTAGCAGTGGGAGGAGTTTCTGTCCCCGTTAAGGGCCCTCATTTAGTTAAAACTGGATCCTTGACTATTCCACAGGAAAACAAATTTCAGGATAAGCCAAAGGGAAGCAAAGTTAGTGTGCTTATTAACTAGAATTATATTGGAAAAGGACCATATGCAATCTGGAGGCCCAAGAAACACAGGTGTGAGGTTGCCATTGGCTGTTTTTACAATGACTATGTAGCCAGGTGGGTGGCTCAGGTTTTTAATCCCAGCACTCAGCACTTGGGAGGCAGAGGCAGGCAGATCTCTGGGTTATAGTTCAGCCTGGTCTGCATAGTGATCACATTCCAGGATAGCCAGGGCTACACTGAGAAACCCTGTGACAAAAATAAAAAATAAATTTAAAAAAATGGTGGAACTGGAGAGATAGCTCAGCAGTTAAAGGTCACTGCCTGATCTTCCAGAAAACCTGAGTTCCGTTCACAGCACCAACATGGCAGCTCTCAACTGCCTGTAACAACAGTTCCAGGGGACCCAACACTCTCACACAGACATACATGCAGGCAAAACACCAATGCACATAAAATTAAAGAAATCACTTTTGTTGTTGTTGTTGTTGTTGTTGTTGTTGTTGTTGTTGTTATCAAGACAGGGTTTCTCTGTGTAGCCCTGGCTGTCCTGGAACTCACTCTGTAGACCAGGCTGGCCTCAAACTCAGAAATCTGCCTGCCTCTGACTCCCAAGTGCTGGGATTAAAGGCATGTGCCACCACTGCCCGGCCAAGAAATCACTTTTAAAAACGTTTTTAAAAATTAAAAATAAATGAAACAATGGAGATATATATATATTCCACAGGAAACAAATTTCAGGATAAGCCAAAGGGAAGCAAAGTTAGTGTGCTTATTAAAACTAGAATTATATTGGAAAAGGACCATATGCAATCTGGAGGCCCAAGAAACACAAGTGTGAGGTTGCCACTGGCTGTTTTTACAATGACTATGAAGCCAGGTTTTTTTTTATATATATATAATATGACACATATATACACACTTTACAACACAGTTTAAAGAGTAGGTAAAGCTTGAAATTTAATGTTAAAAGTTAAAAATATATGATTTATTTTATTTTACTTGGGTTAGAGACAAGATTTTATGTAGCCCAAGATGACCATCAACTTCTGATGACCCAGCCCAGCCTTGATCCCTCTCAAATGCTAGGATTACAGGTGTGTACCGTCTCACCCGCTTGTATCATGCAGAGGATAGCACTCAGGGCTTCGTGCCTTCTAGGCAAGTGTTGTTCTAACTAACTACCACAGTCTCAGCCAGACTTTTTTTTTTTTTTTCTTTAAATAATTATTCTGAGCTCTGGAGAGATGTCTCGGTAAGTAGAGTTCTGAGCACCAGGTACCCACAGAAAGCCTGGGGCAGCAGCATGCATCTGTGAATACCATGACGGGGTTAGAGAGGAGCTCACTGACCACACAACCTAGCCAAAGCTGCAAAAAGTGACAGTGATAGAGTAGGACACTTGTGATGTCAACCTCTGCTAACATTGTATGCACTGCACACATGTGACTGAACACTCATATACATACTACACATAAAGACCACAAACGGATTCTGGGCCTGAGGCTTTGGTTCTGTGACAGAGTGAATGCTCAGCATATGTGAAACCCTGGAGTCAACACAATACTAGAAGGAAGAAATTTCTTTTGCAAAACAATTGTTAGGTGGTTTTGGTGGTTGATTGAGAGTGGCCGCATAGGCTCATATATCTGAATACTTACTCATCAGAGGGTGACACTACTTGAGAAGGATTAGGAGGTGTGGCCTTGTCGGAGTCTGTATAGAGGAAGTGAGTCACTGGGGGCAGGCTTTGAAGTTCAAATGTTCAAGCCAGACCCAATGACTCTCTCTTCCTGCTACCTACAAACCCAGATGTAGAAGTCTCAGCCACTTCTCCAGCACCATGTGTGCCTGCATGCCACCATGCTCCCTGCCATAGTGATAATGAACTAACCCCCTGAACTATAACCCTAATTAAATACTTCTTTTTTTTAGGAGTTGCTGTGGTCACAGTGTCTTGTCACAGCAATAGAATACTAAGACAGTGGTTTTATGGGGTACAGTTTAGATTTAGGGTTGAGAGGACTGACAGTACAGCAAAGTTAAACTTACTAACATTCTGATGCTGAGGAAGCACGGTTTGCTGATTTTAACATCCTCATTTCAGATTAAAAAACAAAAAACAGGAGGCAGAGGCAGGTGGATTTCTGAGTTCGAGGCTAGCCTGGTCTACAGATCGAGTTCCAGGACAGCCAGGGCTACACAGAGAAACCCTGTCTCGAAAAACCAAACCAAACCAAACCAAGCCAAACAAAACAAAAACAACAACAACAACAAAAAAAACCAACAGCTCATTGTCTCTGTGAGCAGATTTGACTTTGTCAGCTATGGTGAAGTTTTCAGTCAGCAGGAAAGGCAATCTAGGTCCCAGAGTAAAGTTTTTTTTTCCTTCCTCACATCCCTCTCATTTTCCCTTCTTTTGATCCTGTACCTGGCTCAGGTTTCATTCCACCAGGAAAAGAAGGAAGAGGTGGCAGGAAGTGACTTGCTTAACCTCTGTCACACTGGATTCCAGCCCATTTTTAGAGAGGAAAAAAAAAAAAAACCTCTCACCTACTCTCACTCCACACACACTGGTTCCTGTGAGAGACACAAACACAGAGATCGACTGTCCTTTAAGAAACTTTGCGGAGATTCTATAAGTGGGGCTAGAGAGATGGCGCTATGGTTGAGAGCACTGACTGCTCTTACAGAGGTCCAGGTTTCAGTTCCCAGCACCCACATGGCGTCTGTAACTTCAGATCCAGGGAGTCTTTTGGCCTCCAAGGGCATTGTGCACATGTAGTGCACAGATATACATTAGGGCATACACACAAAAACATTCTTTGGGTTTGGGTTTTGTTTGTTTGGTTGGTTTTGGTTTTTTTGAGACAGGGTTTCTCTGTGTAGTCTTGACTGTCCTAGAACTTACTCTATAAACCATGCTGGCCTCTAACTCAGAGATCCACCTGTTTCAGTCTCCTGAGTGCTAGGATTAAAGGTGTGTGTCATTTCTGCCTGGACTCATTTTTTAAAAAAATGGTGCATGTGTATGGTGGTGGTGGTGCATGCCTTTGATCCCAGTACTCAGGAGGCAGAGGCAGGAGGACTCTGTGAGATCTGACATCAAGGCTAGCCTGGTCTACAGATCCAGCTACAGGACAGCCTAGAAGAACCAAAAGAGAAAGAAAGGAAGGAAGGAAGGAAAGAGAAAGGAAGGAAGGAAAAGATTCTACAATTGAGTATATCCTTTAAAAGATTTTATTTATTTATTTATTTATTTATTTGTGTTTTTGTTTTTTGAAATAAGGTCCTCCCCATACTCTTGGATATACTGGAACTCAATATGTAGTCCAGGCTACCCTCAATCTCAAAGATCTGCCTCCTAAGTGTTGAGATTAAAGGCATGTACCACTATGCCTGGCTTAAGATTTATTTTTAATTACGTGTGTGGATATCTGCTCATGAGTACAACTGCCAGAAGAGGCCAAAAGAAGATGTCAGATCCCTGCAGTTAAAGTTAGAGGAGGTGGGCAGGCAGTGGTGGCGCACACCTTTAATCCCAGCACTTGGGAGGCAGAGGCAGGCAGATTTCTGAGTTCGAGCCCAGCCTGGTCTACAGAGTGAGTTCCAGGACAGCCAGGGCTACACAGAGAAACCCTGTCTCGAAAAACCAGAAAAAAAAAAAAAAAAAAAAAAAAAAAAAAGAAAAAAGAGCTGTGTAGGTCATGATTTCTCTTCACAGCAGTAAAACAGAGTCTAAGACAGGCGGTGTGTATTCATTTCCAATTGATTTGGTTGTAGGCTTAGAGGTGAAGTACACATATTTACTATTATTGTGTTTTTTACTTTTGTTTGTTTGTTTTTTTAAAGCAGTGTCTCACATGTAGCTCTGGCCATCCTGGAATTCACTATGCAAACCAGACCGGCCTTGAACTCAGGGAAATCTGCCATCCTCTGCCTCTGCTTCTAAAATGCTGTGATTAAAGGCATACGCCACCACTGCCCGGCTGTTTTTATCTTTTTAAAGACCAGAATAGTATTTTGCATGCATTATAATATCTGATAATGTTATACTTGTTGGGGTATCCCAAAATGGGATCACCTGAGATACCAAGATGGATGACCCATGTGGGAACCAGACCCTTCCGGGAAACGGAAACTGAACATTCTGCACTTCTTAGAAGCCACTTCTCCAGCACCTTGTCTGCCTGCCATAATGATAATGAACTAACCCTCCGAACTTTAAGCAAGCCCCAACTAAATATTTCTTTTTTCTAGGAGTTGCTGTGGTCACGGTGTCTCGTCACAGCAATAGAACACTGAGCCTTTGTCTCAGAAGAACAGCTGGACCATAACCTCTGCTATACTAATGGCCTGTCCCATGCCCCACCGCTCGTAAAATCTGCTTATTGCAGTCCCTTTTGCCTGCCTCAGTTCCTTTTCCTTACTGCTCTCCCAACAGTCTCCCAGCAGACTAAAACCACTTATAAAACCCAAACTCCCCTTTGTGACCAGGCTGTCCTCCCTTCTCTTGGGGACAGCCCAGCCATTCCTATTCTGAATGAAGCTTTGCCTTTCAGCCTCACCACAGCTTCCAGGGTCTGGTTCTCTAGTCAAGCCACACAATACTAAAATATGTTCTCGTAAAACCTCATCTCAGCCAGGCATAATGGTGCATGCAGAGGCAAGCAGATCTCTGTGAATTCAAGGCCAGCCTGGTCTGTATAGTGAGTTCCAGGACAGCCTGTGGTATAGAGTGAAACCCTGTCTTGAAAACAAACAAACAAACAAAAAAAGATAAATATTCATTTCTATTTAAAATATATTTTAAGAATTGTTTTTATTTTTTAATTATGATTATGTGTTATGATTTGAATGAGCATAATCCCCATAAGCTCATATATTTGAATGCTTGATCCCCAGTTAATGGAAGTGTTTTGGAAGGATTAAAAAAGGTGTGGCCTTATTGGAAGGGTGGGCTTTGGGGTTTCAAATGCCTATGGCATTCCCAGTTAGCTCTCTCACTCTGCTTTGTGGATCAGATCTAAGGTCTCAGCTACCGCTCCAGTCATGCACACCTGCCTGCTGCCAAACTGCCTACCATGATGACTGTTGTGGAGTCTAACCCTTTGGAACTATGATCCCCAAATTAAATACTTTCTCTTGTAAGTAGCCTTGTTCATGACGTCTTATCAAAGCACTAAAAAAAGTAATTAAGACATTGTATGTCTGCATGAGGGTATGTGCACATTAGCACAGCTACCGATGGAGTTCAGAGGCAACTGATTTCCCTGGAGCTGGAATTACAAGAGCTTTTGAGCCTCACCATGACCAAACTCCAGTTATCTGAAAGGGCAGAAAATGTGCTTAACGACTTAGCCATCTCTCCAGCTCTACAAAAAAAAATTCATTTTATTCATATTTTAGTATGTGTGTGCATGTATCATAGCATGCTTGTAGAAATCAGGAGAATTGGTTCTCACCTTCTACCATATGTGTTCCAGGAGTGGAGACCAGCTTGTCAGGCATGGCAAGAAAGCTCCATGGACTGAACCATTTCACTAGCCCCTCGTCTCTACATTTTGTGAAAATAAATAAATAGTCCTAAATATAGAGGTATTATGAATATTGGCACCACTTCTCTGTTACAGGATAGTTAAACCTGTTTCTAGTTAGGGTGTGGCTCAGCCCTTGGCACATATCTTTAAAGAATTATTTATTTATTTTGTTTATATGTGTACACTGTAGCTGTCCTCAAACACACCAGAAGAGGGCATCAGATCCCATTACAGATGGTTGTGAGCCATCATGTGGTTGCTGGGAATTGAACTCAGGACCTCTGGAAGAGCAGTAGGTGCCCTTGACCCCTGAGCCATCTCTCTAGCCCCTTGGCACATACCTTAATCTCCTCTGGCTGGAATATAGACACCCCCTTAGTAATCACCTTTAATTTCAAACAATGAAGATAAAGTTAGTTTGCAGAAGGAAGTACCCATGTTTGAAAGTAATACCTAGTTGAGTGTCAGAAAAAGTAACGAATCAGAGAAAGATTTGACAGACTAGGATATGCCCAACTCTCATGAGAAGAAAAGGGAAGCTACATAAGAGAGAAATAGACAGGGCTGGAAAGATGACTCAGCGGTTAAGAGAACTGATTGCTTTTCCGGAGGTCCTGAGTTCAAATCCCAGCAACCACATGATGGCTCACAGCCATCTGTAATGAGATCTGATGCCCTCTTATGGGGTGTCTGAAGACAGCTACTGTGTACTTATATATAATAAATAAATAAACCTTTGGGCTGGATCGGCCGTGGCCAGAGTGAGAGGGAGAAGGGAAGGGAGAGAGAGAGGTAGAGAGAGGGGGGGGGGAAGAGAGAGAAAGAGAGAAAGAGAGAGAGAGAGAGAGAGAGAGAGAGAGAGAGAGAGAACAGGAAAAGAGAGTAAAGAGAGTACAGTGCAGGAATACCATGGAGTTCATAGAGACAGTAATGCAGTAATGTTGAGAGGGAAAGTAAAACATCAGAGACAGAAAAGGAGGCAGTTTTACTGGGAGAGTTTTACAGAGACATATTGAAGAGAGAATGAGAAGGAGCCAGAAGATTATAAAAGATTGCTAAAGCAGAGCAATTCAGAGGCTGAGAGAAAAGCCAGATTAAATCAGTCAGCTGGGAGAGGAGTTTGAGCTGAATTGAACCAGAGCTCAGAAAGAACTAGGCCTGGGTGAGCTTATTCAACAGTAAGTTTCAGAGGCTGAAAATATTCTAGACTTAGATTAGATTGTGCAGAGACTAGAAGCTCCCAGGACTAGGCCTAGGTTAGTAGACAGGGGCAGTAAGCCCCAGAGACAATTACTACAGGTGAATAAAAGCCACTTTGACATTTCTCACTAACTAGCACAGTGTCTTACAGAAGTAAAAATCCTGGGGCCCAGAAGATGGCTCAGTGTGTAAAAATATTTACCATACAAGCCTAATCGCCAGCGTTAGATCTGCAAAGCACACATAAAATGCTGGATACAGCAGCCTAGCACCATCTGGGCAATCAATCCTACAGTGAGATAGAAGGAGCAAACAGTAGAATTGGCTGGAAACTCACAGGCCAGCTGGCTTGGCACATACAGTGCCAGCAGCAGAAACAAGAGAGACCTGGCCTCAAAACAAGGTCGAAGAGAGCTGACTCTCAAAAAGTTATCCTCTGAACTCCATACATGTGCCATCGGATGTGGGCATCCCACAGGAACATACATATACTCTAAACGGTAAATAAAAATGTTAGCCAGCTGGGAGGTGAAGGCAGGAAGCCTGAAGTTTATGGTCATCTTTGGCTATACATGGAGTTTCCCAACTGGGAAACTGTATCCAGCCTGGGATACAGGGAGAAGGAAGAAGTAGGAGAAAGAGAGAAGAGAGGAAAAGAAGGAAGAAGGAAGGAAAACCTAGAAAGAAAAACAGAGAGGAGGCACATAATCATTCATAGTTGTGACCTTCAGTGAGAGGAAGGAGAATGACTTCAAAATCTAGAATTAGGAGAAAAAGCAGAGGTTGTGTCGTCCAATGATACAATCAGGTCTTAAACCCTTTGTAAAACAGTTATGAAAACTCTGGGTGCAGTGGTGCACTCTAATCCTGACACTTGGGAGGTACGGATCAGAAGTTCAAGGTCATCCTCCCCTACGTAACTAGCCAAGAAAACAAACCCAAGGAAATAGCTGTGGTTTTCTAGGTTATATTGGAAATTTGCAGGAATTTTGAGTTATAAGACCATGGTTTTGTTTGTTTGTGACAAAGGACTCAAGCCCAAGGCTGGTTTGCAACTCTGTAGCTAAGGATGGTCTTGAACTTCTGGTCCCCCTAACACCAGACTGGGTGCACCATCATGCCCTGTTTTTTGTTTGTTTGTTTCAGTGCTGGGGATGACTCTGCTGGGGATGACTCTGTGCAAACATTATGCTATTTTTAAATAGTTGTAACTAGAATTTTCTTCCTTAATTGAGTAGATACTGTGTTCCATTTGTTTTGTTTTTCGAGACAGGGTTTGCTGTCCTGGAACTCACGCGGTAGACCGGGCTGGCCTCGAACTCAGAAATCCACCTGCCTCTGCCTCCCAAGTGCTGGGATTAAAGGCGTGCGACACCACTGCCCGGCCCAGAGGAACTCTTAAGGATCACAGTATCGGGGCGGGCAGTGGTGGTGCACACCTTTAATCCCAGCACTTGGGAGGCAGAGGCAGGCGGATTTCTGAGTTCGAGGCCAGCCTGGTCTACAGAGTGAGTTCTAGGACAGCCAGGACTACACAGAGAAACCCTGTCTCGAAAAACCAAAAAAAAAAAAAAAAAAAAAAAAAAAAAAAAAAGAGTTCCTCTGGAAGAAATCTTTTTGCTTATAGAAAATAACTCTTTTTTTTTTTTAAATAGGAACGATGATCTTTTACTGGGGGAGGGTTCATCAATCCTTCTTGGCAGCTGGGTGCCAGTACGTTGTTCAGCTCCTCCAGCTTTCTCTTGGCGCATGCCCACCCTCTTCTTGATGAACTTGAGTGCGGCGTGCTTGTCCTTGGATACTTTGAGCAACTCTGTGGCATACTGCTTGTAGGACGCAAAGCCGCACACCTCCCGGATCATGTCCTGCACGAACTTGGTGTGCTTGGTGAGGCGTCGGGGCCTCGGCTTGCTGACGTTCTTCGTCGCCTGGTAGCCCTGGTTGAGGCCCAGGGCCATGGGGTAGTGCAGGGCCATAACTGGGGCTCTCTGATCACGGCCAGGACAGGAAGCGAAAATAACTCTTAAACTAGTGTGGTGGCACACATTTTTAATCCTAGCACTTGGAAGGCAGAGGCAGTAAGATCTCTGAATTTGAGGCCAACCTGGTCAACACAGAGTTCCAGAACAGCACCCTATCTTGAACAACCCCCCACCACCAAAAAAAAAAAAAAAAAGTCTTGCTCCTGGGCCACTGTTTAAGGAAAGTGGGATGGGTTTTTTGTTTGTTTTTGTTTTGTTTGTTTGGTTTTTTTGTTTTTTTGGAGACAGGGTTTCTCTGTGTAGCCCTGGCTGTCCTAGAACTCACTCTGTAGACCAGGCTGGCCTCTAACTCAGAAATCTGCCTGCCTCTGCCTCCCAAATGCTGGGATTAAAGGTGTGCGCCACCACTGCCTGGCAAGTAAAGTATTTTTGTGGAATGGAGAAATAGGTTTATTGTTTTTCTGTTTTTCAGTACTGGATATTGAACTTAGAACATCACACGGTTGGACAACTGCCCTACCACTGAACTGTGTCCCAGCCCATGATAAGCTTACGATGTAATTCCTGCTTTGCTAGTTGACTATCCTGAAAAGTATTTTGTAATATCCCATTATAAGAGGGAATAGAAAATTCAGTTATTCCTATGCTATTACAGCAGAGTAAATGACATTTGTTTTTCCGGAGAGAACTACTCGGACCTGAACCTAGGGCTTCTTCCCTCAGGCTATCACTTCCTCTAGCCCTACCCTTGATCCTTAACTTTTATTTGGGGGCAGGCCTCATTATTTTCCCTATCTTGGCCAGAATTATCTGTAGCCCAGGTAGGCATACAAACACCAAATCACAGAGAAACAAAACATAGAAAAATAAATAAATAAAAAAATTAAAAATGGTAGAATAAACCTCTAATTCCCACACGTAGAAGGCTAAAGCAGAAAGGGTTTTTTTGTTGTTGTTGTTGTTGTTATTTTGTTTTGTTGGTGGTGGTGGTTTGGGGTTTGTTGTTTTTTTTTGGGGGGGTTGGTTGTTTTTTTATTTTTGGGGCTTTTGTTTGTTTGTTTTGTTTTTGAAACAGGGTTTCTCTGCGTAGCCCTGGTTGTTCTGGAACTTGCTCTGTGCATCAGGCTGGCCTTGAACTCCAAGATCTGCCTGCCTTTGCCTCTGGAGTCCAAAAAACAATACATAAATAAATGTCAGAGAGCTCAGTTGGCTACTGTGAGTATCTGAGTTTGGTCACTAGCTCCCACGTTAAAAATGGTGCATGGCGAGAAGCTTATGACCCAGTGCCAGGGAGGTGGAGGTTGACAAGTCCCTGGGCCTGCTGGTCAGCTGCCTTAGCCCAAACACAAGCCCTAGGTTTCCACAAACCAAAAGCCAAAAATTAAAAAAAACAAAACAAAACAAAACAAACAATAATACAAAATGTGATGTGGATTGTCCCTAAGGACTAACACCAAACACATTTGAGGAAACACTTCAGGACAAACAATTCTTACACTGTGCCATCTCTCCAGCAATCCACTCCTCTTTCTTTCTCTTCTTTTCTTTCTTTCTTTTTTTTTTTTTTTTTAATGAGGCTGTTCTCAAATTCACAATGTGATCCAGTCTGGCCTTGAGTTTTCAGCAGTCCTGCCTCAGCCTCTTAAATCGTAGGATTACAGGAATGAACTGCACTGAGCTTACTTGTTTCTCAGTTCGGTCGTCTGTAAAGAAGATAGTACTTGCCGGGCGATGGTGGCGCACGCCTTTAATCCCAGCACTTGGGAGGCAGAGGCAGGCGGATTTCTGAGTTCGAGGCCAGCCTGGTCTACAGAGTGAGTTCCAGGACAGCCAGGGCTATACAGAGAAACCCTGTCTCGAAAAACCAAAAAAAAAAAAAAAAAAAAAAAAAAAAAAAAAAAAAGAAGAAGAAGAAGATAGTACTTACTCTGGTGTAAATGAATTAAAACACACAGTGTTTCTGCATGCAGCAAACCTTTGGTAATTCAGTTGTTCTAATTAATATGTAGGTAAGAACTGTAGTTTATTTCCTGACCAAAGCACATTGAAGGAAAACAAACTTTCCTATAAAAAAAGAACTTTTTAAGTCAGGCATTTTTGTTGTTGGGTTTTGTCCTTCCTTCCTTTCTTTCTCAAGACATGGTTTCTCTGTGTAGCCCTGGCTGTCCTGGAATTCACTCTGTAGACCAGGCTGGCTGGCCTTGAACTCACAACTCACAGAGATCTACCTGCTTTTGCCTCTGGAGGAGTGTTGGTATTAAAGGCATGTGCCACCACCTCCCCGCCCCCCTTTTTTTTTAAAAATGCACACTTAAAAAAAATCTGCATGGTGCTTATTAGCCACTTGACAGTGCTGGGGACTGAACGAAGCTTTGAAGATGGAAGACAAGCACCCCACCCCCAGCCCCCACCACACTAACTTCTATATAGTGCTTATTTAAAGATGCTATAAGGCACAAGTTGTGGTGCACAAATGCAGTCCTTACTCTTAGGAGGATCAGGAATTGAAGGTCATCCTTACCTACATAGGAACAAGTGCTTCAAAAAAAAAAAAAAAAAAAGGATAATGAATTTTAAAAATTAAAAAAAGCACACGGAAGTTCACTGGCAGGGCATTTACCTATTTTGAATCCCTGGGTTCAATCATCAGTACCACAAACAAAACCAACACATTTAAAAAAATGGAAATAATATGCAGTATTATATCTCTTTTTTCCTTCCTTCCTTCCTTTCTTTCTTTTTTCCATCCAATACATGTGTCCTGGGTATATTAAGCTATTGTAATGACTTGTTTGTAGTTCAGAGGCTGAATCAGTCCTTTACACCTAGAAGGAATTCAAAGCATACTCGGGAGGATTGTAGAATGCCGGAAGTGTATTTGGAGACCCGCCAGTCCAGGTCTTATTTTATTTGCAAATGGGATACAGAAGCCCCTGGGAGGCTGAAGCAGAAGGAACGCCACAAAAGTGAGGCCAGTTTGGGTTCAAGAGTGCTTCACTCCCAAAACAGTAGCTATGGAACTTGGAATTCTTCCAAGGGACAGTGTTAACAATTTACCTGCCTGCTGGCCTTGAAAATGTATATAGTGCAGGAAAATAAGCCTATGTCTACGAATGGGGGAGGGGAGGGGAGCATGAATTTGATGGCTCAGCTTCCCAAGTGTTAGGATCGCAGGGCATATACCACCACGCACACCTTAGAGCCGTGTACAGCAATCGGTGCACATGCCGAAAAATGAAAAGTTCTGTGAGACGCACGGTAAAAGAACTCTCATACAATCAAGCCCTACTATGATCACAACAAACTCTCAATGGATTGTGTGTGTGAATACAATAGGCTTCAGTGACTTCTGTCAGTCCCAGAGCCTCAAAAGACGATAAGGGTTCCATCACTTAGTAAATTGTGTTAAAGCTAGTGCTGGCACGATTCTAATTATTTGGTTTGCACCAGTGGATCTATGCACTTTTTTTGTTGTTTTTAAATTCTTACTAATACTTGCACACCCAAGAGCTCATACACTCGGCCGCGTGTAGCATTCGTAATTCAGGAAGTAGCTTCAGCCCCTGAGGGCATTTGCTACGTGAAAGCGTAGGAGTTGGGGCTCGGCAGCTCCTTTTCCAGAACTGCCACTTAAGGAAAAGGCCTCCAGTCTCCCAGACTACCCAAGGACAAGGTTCCGAACACCTGTAGGGAGTGGGGCAAGGGGGAAAACGTCGCGCATGCGTGTTGGCACGCGCAGGCGCAGCCCGGCTTTTTCCGGATCGCCCAGCATTAGCACCTACTCCGTACCTCCCGTCCCGCCTCCTGATGCAGAAGAAGGATGCGATTGGGCACACTTGTTGCCCGTCAGACCAAACTCAATTCTTCTCCCTACAATTGGCAGCCCGGGAAAAGGCCAGTCCGTCATCGTCGGCTTACTCCTTAGAGACCTGGCGCCACCGCGGAAGCCGCTATTGGCGGACGCCCGGGACCGCGACTGCTCACTTCCGGCGCCGGCGACGACTCTGCCCGCTCGGGCACTCTCAGCCTCCCCCGCCCTTCCACCATGGCTGCCTCTGTGTGGTGTGGGGAGAAGCTGGTCCTCCCATAGCGCTCCTGCCGCATCCTCACCCGCTAGGGGCCGGATTCCAAGGAACCGCGTTTCCCAATCCCGCCGGGAAGGTTTCCCACCCCCAATTCAGGGCTAGGACTCCTTTCCACACCTCGAGAGGCAGAAACTTAGGGTTTCCCCTCCTTTCAGGATAAGAAGCCAGAGGGTTCCCCCTCCACTTCTGCAAGGGTGGCAGCTTTGCCCACCCCCTGCAGGGCACAAGACCCTTAGTCTACCATACTTCTGCGCTAAAGCTTTGCCCCAGCACGGCTACTCCAGAGGGAGCATCTAGAGAACCCGCGCCTTCTCCCTCCGCAGGAGAGGAGGCAAGAGTGCGGAAAGCCAGGCCTATCGGCCTCCCTCCCACTTGTTCCTCTTGCTCTTCGTCCTTAGCAAGCCAGAGTTCTCCATTTCTAGGACTTAACACCCGTCTACTCCCTTGACCTCTTCCGGTCTCCTGGCTGCAGCCATGGAGTTACAGAAGGGAAAGGGGACCGTAGCAGCTGCTGCATCAGGAGCAGCGGGAGGTGGAGGAGGAGGAGCGGGAGCAGGAGCCCCAGGAGGGGGGAGGCTGCTACTTTCAACCAGTTTGGATGCCAAGGATGAGTTAGAGGAGGTAGGTGTGGGGGGTGGGGGAAGGGAGTAAGGAATTGGGTTGAGGAGGGATGCTGGAGCGGATATGGGGTGGGGGTGGGGAGAAGAGGCCTTCAAGTATTTTTCTAAGGCAGAAACATTGCTCTTGCTTCCTGCTCCTGGAGGAAGAAGTGTGGGTCAATTTCCTGGACAGGTTACCTTAGTAACAGCTGCTGCTATTAAGAAAATGAGTGTGAGGGGTGTTGGTTACAGAAGGGATGTAGCATCCATATTGACCAAAGTTATTTTTGTTTCTTCCCATATACACACCAATAGCTATCTAAAATACCCACCCTATTTGAGAGTGTTAAGTTGAAAAGTATATATGCGTTTACAGGCAAGTGTCTGAGGATTGGCAACTTCCTACAGACTTGGCCCCTCTTCTTAGATGGTATCATTGACTGTGTGTGGATACAGACAGTTGTCAGTGATTTTAACCGAGCATTTATAGAGTGAGTGGAGACTTACAAGTAAGTAGTATCTAGTTTGGTAATAGCAGTCATAGCAGTTGGGTGAGCCAGTATATAGGGGACTGCTTTCCTTAGAACCAGAGTACATACACACACTAAGGAGAGATCTGGGAAGCAGAGGCAAGTGGATCTCTGTGAGTTCAAGGCCAGCCTGGTCTACAAAGTGAGTTCCAGAACAGCCAGGGTTACAGAGAGAAACCCTGCCTCGAAAAAAACAAAAGAGAGACAGACACACAGAACATGAGTGAAGAGGCTTGTCCCTTCCTTTACTGTGCTTGACTAACTAGCACACTAACTGTTGACCTGTTTATAAAGCCTAATGCATTCAGGTTAGTGGTTACCCAAGGGAGGGAATGAACAACCCCTGTCTCCTCACAGGGCATGGTTTCCCTGACACTGTACCATAGTCCTTTATCCCATGTTAGAGTAGGCAGGTAAACTCAGAGTTGAAAACATGTTAGATTGCCAAGTACAATGGTTCACATCTGTAATCCTAGCACTTGGAAGATTGAGTCAGGAAAATTAGGAGGGGGGGGCGGAGAATGTGAATGGTGAGTTCTAGTGAGTTCTAGGCTATCTGGGGCATCATTAGCCAGACCTTACCACCAGAAACAAAAGACAGAAAAAGAAAATACTGTAGATCACAAGATGATGCCAGATACACACAAAAGTAAACTTTATGACCTGCACTTGAGGCCAGCCTGGTTTACATAGCAAGCTTTAGGACAGCCAGGACTACAAAGAGAGACCCTGTCTTCAAAAGAAAGAAGTGAACTTGAATCAAAGTGGCCTTATAGCAACTTTGTGGTTTATCCACCAGCAGATGTCTCGCTGGCTGGAAAGTGAGTTCTGTTCTCACTGTATAATTCTATATGCATTCAGAAAAGTTTGCTGTTTCTGTTCCTCCTGCTCCTCCTCCTTTTTCTTCTAATCAACTTAGGTAGGCATAATGAGAAATGTAAATATTATTTCTAAGCCAGGCATGGTGGCTCAGGCACAGGTTTGTAATCCCAACACTCCAAAGAGGCTGCGGCAAGATGATTGCAGATTCAAGACCACTCTGTGTCACCATGCCCTACTACAGTTACATTTTTTTTTCCCTGTTTCAACTACATTTTTTTGTGTTATGTGTGAGTGATATATGTGTGTGGGATGCACATTCTGAAATGTGTATAGAGGTCAGAGAATATCTTTTCTTTTCTTTTTTTTTTTTTTTTTTTTTTTTTCTTAAGACAGGGTTTCTCTGTGTAGCCCTGGCTGTCCTGGAACTCACTCTGTAGACCAGACTGGCCTCGAACTCAGAAATCCTCCTGCCTCTGCCTCCCAAGTGCTGGGATTAAAGGCATGTGCGCCACCACCGCCCGGCCAGAGAATATCTTTATGGAGTCGGTTCTCACCATCCAATCAATTTTTGCAGGTTCTGCAAATTGAACTTGGGTTGCCATGTTTGTACAGCAAGGCTCTATCTGCTGAGTCTCTCAGCAGCCCTGTTTTATTTTCAAGATAGTGTCTGAATATGTAGTCTGCCTAGTCTGAAACTTACTTTTCCCTCTTTTGTATTTTTTAGACAGAGTTTCTCTCTTTAGCTCTGGCTGTCCTGGAACTCACTCTGTAATCCAGGCCTCTAACTCGGAGATCCACCTGCCTCTGCTTCCCAAACGCTCGCATCAAAGGTGTGCACCACCACTTTCCAGTTGCATCTGGAACTTAACTATAACCACTTTGACTGTCAAGTATTGAGCCTGGTGTTCAAGCACCAGAGCTCTAGGAGGGTAAAAAATCAGTAGGTGGCTGACTGTCTCTGATCTTTCCATCAGACCAGCTGAAGACAGGATCCCAAGGTTGGATGAGAGTCTGTTGATTCTTATCCCATTCCTGTAGAATCCTATGTAAATCCCTGGTTTAGTTTGTACCATAGGATATAGTACAACATCCTTTTCTGGACAGTAAGTGATATGGCTGGAAGAGATCACAAGAGAGATCAGAAGCCTTTATGTTCTTGCCTTTTTAGACTCTGAGAATGAACTTTCAACTTCTAGGGAGAACAGGGAGGGTTGGTTGTTTGTGGCTGAATTCTTTCATGGTGTGGATGCATCCAGGGAGTCTCAAGCTCCCCCTCCCACACTCCACTCTGCCCTTTGTCCTTTGCATTTTCATTTTCCAGCATGTCTTGCTACACTAACCCCCCCATGGGTGTGGTTCTGTTATCCCACTAGACCATAGTGTGTAAGGGCAAGGCCTCTTCTTCCTCTGTGCCTCCCTGAAGATCTTTGTATACAGAAGTTATCAGCACCTGTTGTTGACCAACTGACCTCTGCTCATTCTCACTTGGTAATTTTCCATCATAGGCCTATCTGTTTTCCAGGAAAGTAGGTCTGCTTTTTTGCCTCTATGTGCGTAAAGCGTGTTGAGCCTGATAGGAAATTAAAAGAAGGATCTAAAGTGTGCACCTAAAGTTTATCATCTCAAGACACAGTACCACCCAGCAAGAAGTCCTGAAAAGGTAGATTAGGGTGTGAAGAGGTGGTCCTTTGCAAAGGCCCCTCACTGGCAGAGAGCAGGAAGCACTTTACAAAGTCACCCTGGGCAGGGTCTGTGACTCTCCTACCCTGGGGAGTGTTTGTTGTATCCCTTCTTCTCTTTGGCCCCATTCCTTCCTTTGAAGACAGAAGTATACTTGACCATCCCAATCCTAATTTGGGGAGGGAATGAGATAAAAATAGTGCCAGAGATTGGAGTTTAGAACATGTAGTTCCTAGTCTCATGAGGCTTCACAGCCCTGGCTATCCTTTTGCCAGGGAAGGACCAGTCACTTTGTAGTCAGGCCAAAAGCAGGAACTGTGGCCCAAAGAAATCAGAATATCTTAAAGATAGGTCTCAAAGTTACGTTTGGGAAGATGGATATGTTTTCCCACCATATTTACTCCAAGAAATAACTCAGCATGTCTGAGAAATTTCCAAGGAATGAGCTTTGAGTCATTTTTAATTTTTTTGCCCCTTAAATCATCATTGCACATGCTCCTGACTATAAAATATAGGTTGTTCCTTGGGATCTGCAGGGTATTTGTCCCAGGTTCCTCAGAGGATTCAAGAGCATTCCACTCTATATACACCAATGCAAAGTGCCTGTACTTGGAACCCAGCATGTTCAGTCACTTCTTACTGATTGGGTTCTTAGAGATTGTACAAGTTGGACCACATTTTCCTTTTCTGGGCTGCCCACCTCTTAGATGGGAGTCATGCACTATGCTCTAACTAAGAGTGTACACTCTACCTGCCTGGGGCAAGGGAAGTGGGGTGGTTAAAGGGACTCGTCTAACTCAGTCTTCAGCTTCATGCACACACTGAGAAGCAGAGAGGCTGTCCTCCCTTGAGCACAGTGTCACTGCTGTAGTCATGGTCAGGTAGTTTTAGTACTAGAAAAATGAGCTCCAGAACTCCTGGAGATGATAAATATTTACTGAGCTCTCTGAGGTGCTGTCATAGAGAGCTTATTCTGAACAGAGCCATCCTGCCAGCAATTGCTGGCAGCTGTATGTGTGACTTCATCTTTTCTAAGAGCCTTCAGAGACTATGGAGACAGGGTACTGTTACCCAGTCATACATCTGGTTTCCTGTGGCCTTTGAGGGAATGGTCCTTTTCTCATTCTGAATGATTTCTGATAATTCTCTTCTTGTTTGTTGATTTGTTTGTTTTGGGCTTGTTTTAGACAGGTTGGCTTTGAACTCCAGAACTTTCTGCTTCCCCTCAGGTGCTGAGATTACAGACATGCACCACCAGGAGCAGTTTTAGATATGTATCTTTTGGTTTTGGTTTTGAGACAGGGTTTCTCTGTGTAGCCCTGGCTGGCCTGCAACTCACTCTGTAGACCAGGCTGGCCTACCCACCTGCTTGCTTCTTGAGCACTAGGATAAAAACTTTTTATATCCAGGAAAAGTCATTTTTTTCTGTACTTCTGTTGTTTGAAAAGGAGTGTCCTCATGTTTCTTTTGTTATTGAGTTTGTCCACTCATTCAAATTCTGGACTCTACTTTCTACATCCTTAGTAGGGCCTCCCTGTTTTAAGAGTCCATTCTTGACTGGGCGCTGACCCATAACATTGACTCAGGCCTCTGAGCTGAGTTTAGAACATTGGGAGGAGCCTAGAGCAACTTTGCTTGACCCACAGTCTCATGAATGTTAAATTACACGAAGAGACTTGGCCAGCATGTAGGGCTTATAGGGCTTTGTAGCTAGATTTGTGCTCTTGGTTCTGGGTCTGTCAGTCAGGCCTCCTCCCTTCTCTACTTGGTTGGTCTCTTCTCTCTGTCTGTTTCTATCCCTCTTTCTGTCTGTCCGTCTGTCTCTCTCTCCCTCTCCTCTCTGTCCTCTTTCTCTCTTGGTTTTCCAAAACAGGGTTTCTCTGTGCACCTTTGGGTATCCTAAAACTCGCTCTGTAGACCAGGCTGGCTTCAAACTCACAAGAGATCTACTTGCCTCTGCCTCCAATGCTGGAGTTAAAGGCGTGCACCACCACCACCCAGCTCTCTTAAAGGTATAGTCAAGAGAAAACCTTTTACTACTTAAAAACTTCTCATGTTCTGTAGTACAGGATTTAGTTTTCTGGAACCTTTTAGGACATGCCACTAGAGGTAGTGGCTGGAGGGCTAGCAAGATGGCTGAGTATGGAGTGCTGCCACGCCTTATGATCTAATAGGTAGGAGACTACCGACTTCCAGTGAGTTATTCCCTGATCACCACACTGTACACATACATATGCATACACACTCAAGTGAATAAGTGTAACTTAAAAATTTAAAAAGAGATTGATGGGAGATTGCAGATCTAGGTCATCAAGGATTAGACTTGTGCGATCCT
Source organism: Arvicanthis niloticus (assembly GCF_011762505.2). Classification (NCBI taxonomy): domain Eukaryota; kingdom Metazoa; phylum Chordata; class Mammalia; order Rodentia; family Muridae; genus Arvicanthis; species Arvicanthis niloticus. The sequence goes on along the minus strand of NC_047661.1, from coordinate 69,875,655 downwards.
GAGCCTCACAAATTAGATTCTAATTAGTTGAGGCTATGTGCTTGGTGCGGCTTTGTGATACAGGAGTTAGCTCTGTTTTTCGGATGAAACCAGGATTTGCAGAGGCTAAATAATACAGCCAAGATGAGCCTAGGCCCAGCTAGGACCAGTTCCTTCTGTGCTTGCTACTTGGTGGTTTGTGTTGCCTGGCTTGGTGTCTCTCTGGTGATTTAACATAGATGCTTTGCTCTTTGCTGTGAGCAGTGTCTAGAGTTTTAAGTGCTGCTGCTGCTGCTTACTCTTCACTCCCTTCACTCTGAAACTGCTAGTTAACCTTGGTTGGATACAGGTGCCAGCAAGACCTAACCGTTGGGATAGATAACTCTCCAGACCCTGGTGATTGTTGTTAGTAGAAAGAGACAAGGTTTTAAAAGAGAGAAATTCTAGCCTCAGGTTTTTCCTTCTCACACTTTTATACAGGAGCTAAACTAGGTGCTAATGGCTCCCAGAGCTCCCAGATCATGAGAGCCACAGCTCAGCTTCCCTGTGGTCGTGTGCCCTTGCTGTTTGTTAAGGCCAAGCCTGCCCTAATTCGAAGCTAGACTGCTGTTGGAGGTAAAGTTGTGACTGTCACCTCCAGACAGCGTTAGTTAGAGTGGCTTTAGGTTAAGGTTTTGGACCCTCCTGTTGCAACATAATCTACCCTACCCTCTGTTTTCTTTTTCTTTCTTTCTTTTTTTTTTTTTTTTTTTTTTTTTTTTTTTTTTTTTTTTGAGACAGGGTTTCTCTGTGTAGCCCTGGCTGTCCTGGAACTCACTCTGTAGACCAGGCTGGCCTCGAACTCAGAAATCCGACTGCCTCTGCCTCCCAAGTGCTGGGATTAAAGGTGTGTGCCACCACCGCCCGGCTTACCCTCTGTTTTCTTAACCTTTTTCTTTTCTTTTCTTTTTTTTTTTTTTTGTTAAATATTATTGAGCCGGGTGGTTGTTGTGCACGCCTTTAATTCCAGCACTTAGGAGACAGAGGCAGGTGATCTCTGAGTTCCAGGCCAGTGCCTGGTCTATAGAGCAAGTTCCAAGAAAGTCAAGGCTACACAGACACCCTGTCACACAAAAAACAAACAAACAAACAAAAAACCCAAACAAACAAACCAAAAGCAACAAACAACAAAAAATGTATTAGTGTTATTGTTATTTTATTTTTGAATTAGGGTCTCACTTTATAGACCTGGAACAAAGTTAGACCTAAAACAAGACCTGAACTTACGATTTATGTTTATTTTATGTGTATGAGTGTTGCCTGTATGGCTGCCTGGTACTATATTGGTGCTGGGAACTGAACCCGGGTCCTGAGCAAGAGCAGCCAGTACATTTAACCACGGAGTGAGCTCTTAAGCCCATTACTTTGGGTCTTATGAGGGTGGTTATAGACAACCTCAGGATGATGGCCAAAGGAGAAGCATGTTTGTCTTTCCTCCTTTCTTTCTCATTGTACCTATTTGTCGTTGCCTCAGCTGCTGCTGTAGGCCGCTTGCCATCGTTATTGTTTTGGGTTTTCTATTTGCAGTCCTAGGGCTCGAGCTCTGGGTCTCAAATGTTAGGGTTTTATTGCTGTTCTTGTGTGTGAAGTTTTTGTTTCATTTAGTGTTATGAGATGGATCTCACATAACTCAAGCCTGTCTTAAGCTTCTTTTGTAGCCAAAGGTGACCTTGCATTTCTGATCCTCTTGCCTTGAGTACAAATTCAAATGCTGAGGTTGTAGTATGCATCACTGTACCCAGATGTCTTGTCTTCCAGACATAATCTCACTTTGGGGCAGGCTGGCCTAGAATTTACAGCAATCCCCCAGCCTTTGTGTCCTGAGTGCTGGCATTACAGATGTCACAAAGAGCTTTATCACGGCTTCCCATGCTGGTTTCACTACTGGCCACAATGGCTAGCCCCCTCTAAATACTGAGATGGACTTACTGAGTTGCCTGGGTTGGCCTTGGATTTTTTGATTCTTTTACCTTTGTCCTCTAGGAACTAGGATTGTAGGCATACACCACCATGACTTTAGCAAGATATTTTTTTGATAGTTTGTAATAAATTGAGTAGAAATAAACCAGCTGCCCCTTTTCTAGTTTTGCCCAGGGTCATTATCACTGGGAACTGTTTTTTTGTTTTTTGTTTTTAAACAAATTTTGAGTTAGCCTCATGCTAAAGTTTCAAAAGTCATAGGAAGTTGTTCAGGTGTTGTTCAAACGGGCTTTCTGGCTACACACACAGCATGTTTTGTCAGTATCTTACCAGCATGTGCCTCAGAGTGGGATTCACGAGGGACTCCTTAAAATGCCAAGCATGTGCCATGTTAGAGGTGCCATTGAAACTAGAGTGGCCTGTCTTGTTTAAGTGGCTGTAGAAGGTTTTAAGGTCTCCTTTTGTTTGTTACTTCTTTTCTTTGCTTACACTTTCTTTCTTGTTTTTTTAAGCCAGGGTTGTTTCTCTGTATAGTCGTGGCTGTCCTGGAACTTGCTCTATAGACCAGGCTGGCCTCAAACTCAGACATCTACCTACCTACTATCTACTACTATCTACCTATCTACTTCCAAGTGCTGGGATTAAAAGCATGCAGAACCCTTGAATATATTTTAAATTCTTACAAAGTTGGTTTGCTCAAGTCAGAAATGAAAACAAGATATACCTTATGCTTGACTGTTAAGATTCTTAGGTTTTTTTTTTTTTTAAAGTAACTTTCTATTTAAAATTTAAAGAAAATTTATGCAAAGTTTTACTATGCAGCTCAAGCAGACCTTGAACTCAAAATTCTGCTTCAGCTTCTTGAGTGCCCAAAGTACAGGTGTGCACCTCCATGTTTGTCTGTTTATTTTGGGACAGATTCTGGCCATGTTGCCTAGGTTGTACACAACTCCTGGGCTCAAAAGTCACCTTCATCCTAGCCTCTTAATTATTTGGGACTATAGCATGTGTCAGTACTCCTGACTTCCTAGTGTTTCTTAGGGGTAAATGGTGTCAGTTTGTCTTACTGTAGGTAGCTTTAATCCCTTGGTTAAGAGAACATTCTCCAGGCTGTCTACGTTTATTACTTCCCTCTGAAGTTAGTAAGTATGGATTTTATGGATATATTATTCTTCCTGACAGTATCACCAACTAGCTTTGGCACACAGGGTAATGTTAGCCTGAATCAGCTCTTCTCGCTGCTGTTCTTTCCACATTTGTTAGTAGCCATTCTACTCAGAGTTTCTCTTTTCTTCCTTTCTTTCTTCTTTTGTTTTAAAGCATAGTAGAAGGATGATCAAACTTGAATTTTTTTAAATGTTTTGGGGACAAAGCACTTTGTAGGCAGTGTTATGATGTAATCTTCATTTGTTCTTATCCCTCCCCCAGAGGTTGGAGAGGTGTATGAGTATTGTCACATCGATGACTGCTGGTGTCTCCGAGAGAGAGGCCAACGATGCTCTCAATGCGTATGTAAGTACCATGTCTTCCTTACAGCCTTAGAGCTTAGAGCTTGGGAAAGCTCTGAGATACAGACAGGAAAATGGAAAGATGGTGGCCAGGACTTAAGGGACTAAGTTCACATCCTGGTTCCTTAAATCAGGTTGTACTCTCTCACTGCTAGAGTCTATTTCTTGGAGCCTTTTTTTCTGAGAAAAAAAATATTAAAGAATTTCAGTGTATAATGTATATTGGACCTTGAAAATAGTATGGAATCCAGGCTGGTATCATACTCAAGGTCCTTCTGCCTCAGCCTCCTAAGTGCTGTGATTACAGGTTTGTGCCATCTTGCCTGACTTACATAACAACTTGAAAGCTCAATTATTGGCCAGCTAGGTGGCTCAAGTAGGCCAAGGGCTTTGTTTGTAGCAGCCCTGGTAACTTTGACTTCTCATTCCTAGATTGTACAAGGTGGCAAGAGAGGGCTGACTCCCGGGAGTTGTCCTCTGATTTTCTTTGACAGTTTGTAAATTCTTGCTTATTTATTTAGACTTGGTCTTAACCCTGGCTGACCTGGAACTTGATTTGTAGACCATGCTGTCCTGAACTTACAAAGGTCTGCTTGTCTCTGTTTCCCAAGTGTTGGAATTAAAGGCATGTGCCACCACACCTAGCAAAAAATTTTTTTCCAAGATTGAAAAAAACATAGTCATAGGACCAGCAATAGGTTTCAGCAGACAGTGGTACGTGCTGTCAAGTGTGACAGTTTGTTTGATCTCTGGGACCAATATAGTGAAAGTTGAGGAGTCACTCTAGCAGGTTTTCCTCTGACCACCACACACGCAGCATGGCATGTTCGCACATATACACACTAAATAAAGTTTTTGGTTGTTTTTGTTTTTTCAAGACCAGGTTTCTCTGTGTACCCCTGGGTGTCCTAGGACTCATTCTGTGGACCAGTTTGGCCTCTTAAGTCATAGACATCCACCTGCCTCTGCCTCTCAAGTGCTAGGATTAAAGATGTGTGCCACTGCTGCCAGGCATAAATTAAGTTATAAATGAAAAATAAAAATGCTTGTCTTCTAGTTTCTTTCTTTGCAAATCATTCTTACATACATTTTAACTTTTACCTCTCTATCAGTCTGTGCAATTAATTAATTTTAAATAGCACATGTGGGGCTGGAGAGATGGCTCAGCTGTTAAGAGCACTGACTGCTCTTCCAGAGGTCCTGAGTTTAATTCCCAACAACCACATGGTGGCTCACAACCATCTGTAGTGGGATGTGATGCCCTGTTCGGGTGTGTCTGAAGAGAGGTACAATGTACTCATATACATGAAATAAATAAATCTTTAAATAGCACATGTGAGGAATTTATATAATTGCAGTTGATGAGATGATCAGTGGGTAAAAGTGTCTCTCTCCAAGCCTGACTGCCTGCTAAGTTCAGTCCAGGAGACCCACATGTTAGAAGGGGGAACCAACATCTACAGATTGTCCTGTAACTTCCAGAGGTACACCCAGACTATTCTAATTAATTGATAAAAAATAACTTAGGAGATGTGATTGGGTTGACGGATCAGTAAAGTGCCAGCTCAGCAAGCATGGCGACCTGAGCATGGATCACTTAATAGAATAGCAGCAGATGCATGTAACCCTGGCCTGCGAGTGGGCTGCGGTAGGGGTGAAGCTTATTGGCTGGACAGCCTAGCCAAATCTGTGAACTTCAGATGTAGTAAAAAACCCTATTTCAAAAGTAAATGTAGAGATTGAGTGGGGAAAATACCCAGCATCCACCTTGGGCCCCTTTGACCATGTGCGTACAACACACATGTGTTATACGCACATACAATGCATACATACACAAGATCTAAAAAATTTAAATAATGACATATAAAAATACTGTAGTGAATCTTATTATTTTGTATGTTAACCAAAAAAAAATGTTTAAAAATAATGTAGAGGGATCTTACAGAGTAATTATTTAGGAGATATTTACCAGATATGATTTCTATGTTGAAGTCCCAGAGGTTGTCCAGGGTCTGCTTGGTGTGGACATGCCTCCATTGCAGGCTTGTCACAGCTCCCTTGCTCTTCTCATTTTAAGCACTCTTGTACATTCTAGCTTTAGGTTGTTAGAGAAAGCAGTGAGTTTCTCCCTTTCCTGCCTTTCTCCTGAAATAGGTGCCTCATTCCTATGAAGAGATAAAAATCATCATATCTGAGAGTCAGTTTTCCCCATTCAATGTTACTCAAAAGTCCTGAGACTTCTAGGAGAAAATTGTGTTTGTGCTTGCTTCATGTGAGTGACAGCTAATTCTTTTCTTCTTTTACTTTCCAGGTGTGCAAAGGACCTCCCCAGCATGAGGAGATCTGCCTAGGCCTGTTTACTCTTGTCCTCACTGAGCCTGCCCAAGCCCAGAAGGTAAGGCAGCTTCTTCCCTGCATCCAGTTAAATCTTTTACTCATGAACTGAAGTTATGTCACTTTTTTTTTTCTTTTTTCAAGACAGAGTTTCTCTCTGTCTGTATCCCTGGCTGTCCTGGAACTCTCTAGACCAGGCTGGCCTCTAACTGACAGAGATCCACATGCCTCTGTTTCCCAAGTGCTGGGATTAAAGGTGTGTGCCAGCCCTCACCATTGCCCAGCTGTCACACTCTGTATGAGAGCTGACTCACTATGTTCTCTAAATGTGTTCTCAAGTCCCTTATTCTCAGTGAATTCATTAGTCTCTGGCTGGAGTCATTTCTGTTCCCAGATACTAAAGCTGAAAGGCAAGAAAAGGCAATTGGAGAAAAAGAAAACATATGAATGTTAAAGTTTCAGGTGTAAGACTACAAAGTTCGAAATTGGCATTTAATTTGGGATATGGAGGAGATGGAGGACAACCAAGCCCATGGGAGCTCTTATCCAGAAGAGGACCTGTAGTCTGTGGCTTCTGCTTTGGCAAAGAAACAGAAAACAGGCTTAAAATTGTAGCATGTAACCTTTAGATTAAATGACTTAATGTAATAAATAAGATGACACTGGAGATCAGTGGAGTCTGACTTCCTAAGAGAATTACCAGGAAGCAGCCTGGCCTTTTCATAAACAGAAGAGGCTCCAGAGAGGCTCAGGGCCAGGCAGGATAGTTTCTCAGCTTCTGTTCTCTTAGAAGAACTAAGTCTTCTGTTTGTTCAGATTGCCCCCTCCAAGCAACTCTGTATCTTTTGAGTCTTGGCTTAATGAAGTTAAGTTTATTTGGATCTGGCTGGAACCATCTGACAGAAGGGAGAAGTGCAGGGAGTTGGTTCATGGCCTTTCGCTGAGCACAGGTGGTGTGGAAGAAAACAGATAGGTTCTTTGTCTACTGTTGTGTCTGCTTTATGCTTTAAAACACCTATGGCTTTTGTAGCTTTCTCCTCTCTAAAGTGCCTTGGAATTTAGCTATGTTGTCATTTGTTCAGGGATAATCAAAGGAAACTCATTCTCAGAGATGCAGACAAGATGCTCCTGGTATCCCAACAGGGATGTTTACATCAACAAAGTATTTGTGGGTGTGGGAACCTGCTATTTCCTAATTCTCTGATGCAGCTTGGGGTGCCTGTGAAGGTGATGGGGACGACAGCAGCTCCTGACATCCTCTAGCTTTCTCAAGAGAAAGACCAGTCATTTTGAACTTCGTTAGGTAGAATTCTGTTGTGCTTTTTCCCTTTTTCTTCTTTCTTTTTTTGACATACTCCAAGCTGACCTTGGGCTCTGGTTTCCTCAGCCTCCCAAGATTTGGGATTTCATTTCACCCTGACTCTATCGTTCAGATCTTAGAGATCAATGGATGACATTAATTGGTTATGCTAAGCAGTAACATGAGCTCATTGATTTAAGGAAATTGTTGACAAAGACGAGGGTGGATAAGTGGAGCTGTGGTTCAGTTTTCTCTTGTATTCTTTGTTTTTGTTTTCTAGACAGGGTTTCTCTTTGTAGCCCTGGCTGTCCTGGAACTCAGTCTGTAGACCAGGCTGCCCTTAAACTTAGAGATCTGCCTGCCTCTGCTTCATGCCTGACTTGTGTATATTTTTATAGGTATTATAATTAAAATCTGATTTAAGGGCCAGTGAGATAGCTCAGCTGGTAGACAGACTTGCCACATAACCCTAATGACTTGAGTTTGATTCTCAGAACTTACAGAAGAGGGAGGGGACTGACTCCCAAAAGGTATCTAGTTTCTCCCCCCTCCCCCCATAATACATAAAATAAAGAAGTTTAAATCTGATTGGATATAGCTCAGTGTGAATCTGTGTGACTTGTGTTAAGCCCTGGGTTTGAGCCCTGGTTTCTTCCACGACCACAAACGGCATGGTGGTTCATGCCTGTAATGTCAGTAGTTGGGAAGTTCAGCTAGGAAGATGGCCTTGAGCTCAAGGCCAGTTAAGAGTTACATATCAAGTACAAAGTCAGTAAGTTAAATAAGGAAAGCTTAAAATTTAAAAAAAAAAAAAAAAAAAAAAAAAAAAAAAATGGCTGGAGAGATGGCTCAGTGGCTAAGAGCATTTAGTCCTCTTGCAGAGGAATTAATTAGCTTCAGTTCCCAGCACCCACATCGCAGCTCACAACTGCCTAGAACTCCAGTTCCAGGGTATCTGACACCCTCACTGGCCTCCAAAGCACAACACACACACATGGTGTTCATAAACTCACACTGGCAAACATGCATACAAATAAAGAAATCCAGCACCAGGCCAGCCTGCATTACGAAGTATAATGTTACCTACAAAAAACAACAAACAAGCCCAGTAACACCTTAGTTATCTAAGTGCAAACTAGCTTTGTCTTCTGGAAAAGTTTGTTTCAGGTAAGGTCTAAATCGACCTCAGTGAGCATTGGTCGGGGGTCAGGATTTGTCTGTTCTCTCTTTCTTTCCTGGCTTGGCATTGAGAAGCCACAAGGTTCTACATTGTAAATATGTATTATGCCATGTATTTGGCCACTGAGTCTAGTAAGAGCCAGATTTTCTACTTCTTTTGCACTGTGGCAGGCCCATTCCCTTGAGGGAGATAAACCATCTCACGTTGGTTTGATAACTGAGGACAACTGCACCAGGATCATGTACTTTTTGAGCTAAAACTTTGTAAGTCAATTCTCTACCTAAGTCTTCCTAGGTCAGGCCTCTCCAGGCAAGCATGTTACAGTTAGGAGGGTCTGTCAGTCGTTTGGAGAACTTGAGCTGTGTCTGACTGACAGAAGGAGTGACAAGTCTGTCCCGGTTCTTTATCCTCTTTGTGGGCAGAAGCTCCTGGTGGGAGTTGCTGATAAGGATCGATCTTAAGCGTGGTATCTTAGACATCAGCTTTAGGCTGGAGGACGGTTTTCTAAGGGTTTATCTGGGGTTCATTCTGCCTTTGGACAGAAATTCAGGTTGGATTTAAGATTTACTTGTTCTTGAATCTTGCAGACATAGGTCTCCAAAGCATGGATGGTAAAGATAGTTGTGGAAACTGAGGCAGGAATGTTGCCTGGGAAAGGGTGAGCTGGGAGGTCTGCCTGTACACATAAGCAAGCTCAGGAGTTAGGATCAGCTCTTAGAAACTTGTCAGTGGGTGGACTAAACACGTGAACTAGAGAATGCCTACAAGTAAGTGGCTGGCAAGGTGGCTCAGTGGGTAAACTTGTTTGCTTTGCAGACCTGGCATCCTAAGAATTAAAGGGATAAGGATTCCAGAAAGTTGTTCTCTGGCCTCCATATGTGTCCCATAGCATGTGCATGCACAGTACAGTGTACACACAGAGAGTACATTTAAAAAGAATGCGAATAAGGTGTTAGTGGAGTGTGTAGGCATGGATAGGCTTCATCCACCTTACTCTTCCTCTGACGGCTCTCATGAATGCTGTGTAGCCTTTGACTCGATTTACTTCCTGTGTGCTATCTGAATTACGTATGTTGGAGTAAGTGCTGCTCGAGGAACTGGTGGACACACAGGCTAAGCTGGGGTCTAAACCCTGCGGGTCTAGCAGTCAGTTAAAAGGTAACTGGAAGAGCACTAACATCAGTGCCCAGATCTCTTCCTCAGATTTTCCTAGACTCAGTGCTAGGCCTTTTGGGTCTAGGCTCTTTTGCAGGCAGCCTGTGTGCTCAAGTGCTGCTATGTCACCTTCTCAGCAGGATCAGGCTAAAGGGCTGTCCCTATCGCTGTCCTTTTTTCCTTTAGGACCCTCTACACTTGTCTGTTTCTCCTTGTGTTTTTGTTTTTTCTCCCATCTGCTTCACTTCCAAAACAGTCAGCAAACTGGCACAGAGGCTTCCACAGCTGGCAGCACAGGGCATGTGATATTCTTGGTACTCAGCGCCATGTTATGAGTAGTGGTGGAGCATGGAGTCAGGCAGGGTTACTGCTCTTCTTCTGGACTAATAGCGCTGGGAAAATTTGTCCTCCTTCCCTGTCCTGAGTCTGTCTACATTTCTGGTATTTCGTCTTTCATTTTAACAGACAAGGATGTTGTGTGGTTAGCTCAGCATGGTTTTTCTTTCTACCTCTGCCTTATCTCTAGGACATTCTGTGATTTACCTATGGGGAGTCTCCAGCACATACTTCCCTGATAACCAGCACATCAGCAGAAGCTCACTGGGGGTCCTTGCCTAGTGCTTTTCCCCTTGTGGTTTCTGTTTTTAATCTCTCGACAATCTACCCCTAGATAGAGTCAAAGGGTAAATTCTCTTTGGAGTGTGAGAAATTTGTGGCACGTGAAGGATCTCTGTTGATGTTTCCATCGGCTGAGTTAGACTTGATGACAGAGAGGTGGGAGGCGTGATGAGCATGGCTTGTAGGCACCCCTCTTCCCACCAAGGCCACAAGCTGCTGCTGCTGAAGCCCATGCTTTAGGGCACTTAGGGTGAGAGTGTTTACAATGGGCCATTTCTGAGTTGTCATAATTCTTTCCTTCATCACTGGCAGTCTTGCCTTCTTATTTAGTCTTCATATTTGTGTATGAGGTGCTTAAGGGTGGAATTTGGAATTAGGCTGCCTGGATTTGTTTGTTTTGTGACAGGGTCTCCTCATGCTTTCTGGGTTGGGATTATAGATGTGAGTCACTAGCTGCATTTTAATGCTGGTTTTCTCCAATCTCTTAGATTATCCCAAACAGGCTCCCTCTCCTCCCCTCCTGTCCTTGCCCTCCTGCCCCTCCCCTCCTGCCCCTCCCCTCCTGTTTCTCTCTCCTCCCCTCCTCACTTCTTGAGCCTACTTCTTTACCTGTACAAATACAGGAAATAATAAGTAACATCTTCAAATTTTTTGAGCATTTTTCTCTTTAACTTCTCCCAGGTGCTCCCCATATCCCTACCCACCTAATTTTATGGTGCTTTCTCTCTAAAACAAAACCAAAAACATAGACTTGAGGGGGGGATGGGGGGGTTGGAGAGATGGTTTATCAGTTAAGAGCACTGACTGCTCATTCAGAGGTCCTGAGTTCAATTCCCAGCAACCACATGGTGGCTCACAACCATCTGTAACGGGATCTGATGCCCCATTCTGATGTGTCTGAAGATAGCTACATGGTACTCATATAAATTTAAAAAATAACAACAACAACAAAACCTCTAAAAAAGAATGGTGGTGGGGCATGGTGGCACATGCCTTTAATCCTAACACTTGAGAGACAGAGACAGGTAGATCTCTATGAGTACCAGGTCAGCCTTTCTGCTTAGTGAGTTCAAGGACAGCCAGACTACGTAGAGACCCTTTCTAAACATAAACAATAAACAAATAAAAATCAAAGCTGGTAATGGAAACAACCCTCTAAGACAAAAAGTACCAAAAGAAAATGAAATAATAGCTCCTATAATGAAGAGCATGGAGTCTGTTCTCTGTTGGCCAGTTACTCCTGAGCGTGCGGCTGCCTAGGGGTTTGGTTGGCACACCCAGTGACACTGGCTGTTAGACTACTCCCTTTGCCATCAGCTACCAATTACAAATAGATTCTTGGTTAGGGGCAGGACCCCATGTCACTATTATGATTACCCCCCCTCCCCTTCCCTTCTTTCTTGACAGGAGCTCACATGGCTCAGAGTGACCTCAAACTTTCTGTGTAGTTGAGGATGGCCTTGAACACCTGATCCTCCTCCTACCTCCCAAGTGCTGAGATTACAGGCCTGTACCTGCACACATGGCTTATTGTTAATCTTGATGTCCTCTGAGGTTTCTATCTAATAGCTCCTTAAGTTTTACCCTTTTGGCTGACTCCGCGACAGGATAGAACTCAGCGGGTGCAGGAGGCAGCTAGTGAGGTTCCCTAAGGCTTGACTTCATTGAAGAAAGAGGCAGGGTAGAAAAAGGTCTGAGGGAAAGGGGAAGCAATGACTCAGAAGAAACTTCTACCCTTCCTTATCCCCCCAGGGGTGAGGATGCTAAAGGCCCTCCCCCCCCACAACCCATCAATACTTGGCAAAAGCAAAGGTCATTCAGGAGAACAGAAGAAAGTCATTTAGTTAATAAAGTTCATGTTTGGGGGCCAGCGAGGTGACTGAGTGGGTAAAAGTACTTGCCACACAAACCCTTCCTCTGACCCACACACTCACAGATAAAAATAAAGGTTTGAGATTTGTTTAAGTTTGTTGTTCTTGCCAGACAACTTTTTCTATGTAACCCTGGCTGGCCTAGATCTCACTTTGTAGACCGTGTTGGCTTTACAGAGATTCGTCTGGCTTTGCCTCCTGAGTGCTGGGATCAAAGTGGTATACAAGCATGTGTGGCTCAGAGATAGCTGTAGTAGCTCGTACCTGTGACCTCAGGAGGCTGAGACAGGAAGACGACTTTGTGAGTTCTAGGGCAGTCTGAACTACAGTGTAAGGCTCTGTCTCAAAAGGAAGTGTTTGGTTTTGGTTTTAAGCAAAGGTCTCACTTTGTAGCCCAGGTTAGCCTTGAACTTGTGATTTCCCTCTCTTAACCACCAAATGCTGGGATTATAGGCATGTACAACTAACTATATCAAGCTAAGAAAGTACAATTTTGTTTCTGTTCTTACTCCCAGACCCTCATCCCTTTATATTCCCTTTGCTGCATCTGGCTGCGTTACAGCAAGTCTAAAAACCTCTGGGTTTCTTTTTGACTTTCACCCAAACCCATTTTTCAGTGACCTTTTACTGGCAGATAAAACACAGATGGCTCCACCTGGGTTTGCTCAGCTTGTGGCATCAAACAGTATGACACTTCCTGAAAACGGAGGTTGGGGGACAAGGACAAGGATAGGAACTTTGACCAGCAGATTTTCTTGCCTTATTAGAGAATCTTTTAGTCCTTTTTCCCTAACCCAAGAGGCAGAAGAGGGTAGGTTTGGAATGGAGGAGCCCTGCAGAAGAAAGAATGGAAAACACAGTACTCCATTGCCTCTCAGTTGCCTCTCAGTATTCTTGTGTTGCTGTGTAAGAGACAGGGGTTCGGTTGGATGGTGGCTGTGGGGTCAACATCTCAGCTCACTGGCTACTCACAAACCTTACTTCTCACAGTGTTACCGGGACTTGGCTCTGGTGAGTCGTGATGGTATGACCATTGTCCTGAACAAAATCAACCAGCTACTTATGGAGAAGTACTTGAAGTTGCAAGATACCTGCCGTACTCAGGTAAGTCCAGAAAGAAAAGAGAGGGGGTGCTGGAATGTCACTAGAGCATGTGCCTAGCACACACAAAACCTCTAACTCCAAACAAGAAGAAACAGCTCAGAGGTGGAGGCCAAAGGTGAATTTTCTGAAGAGAGGGATGCAGCTCTGTTACTGTGCACCTAAACTGTAGCACAACTGAGTCGGCTCCTTTTCCAAATTCACATCTCTGCTCTGAATGTTCTTTTCTCTCCTTTAGTTGGTGTGGTTGGTTCGGGAACTAGTGAAGAGTGGAGTTCTGGGAGCTGATGGTGTTTGCATGACATTTATGAAGCAGATTGCAGGTAAGCTTGTTAGCTAGAGCACTAGAAGAAAGGGAAGGAGCCCAGAGATAAGTCAGGCAAGGGTTGAGTACCTGTGAGGACCCTAGTGTAGATGATGTCTCCTGGTCACATATGTTGCAGGAAAAAAAATGGATCAGAAAATCACAGGGGGCTTTTGGGTTAGTGAGTCTTGCCTTGATTCCTTTCCTGCTAAATAAAGAGCTGACCAGGTGTTGGTCTGTGTCAGCCGGTCCTCTCTCTGGGGCTGAGGAGCATCCTAGGTCAGGAAGGGGAGCAGAGAGAATCGAATGAAGCCATTTGCTCTCGGCCTTTCTGCTTTTCCTGGCTCCACCCCTGTTCTAAACACTGGGTCCCTCGTGATTTTGGCATCCGACTGGAGCTAGTCTGAGGGACAGTGTCACAGAATAGTCCCTGACATTTAGGGTTTTTTAAATCTTGGCATTCGTGACATCTGTCTGAAATATTGAATATGAGAAAGGTCTGCTCAGGCCACCTCTCCTGCCTTGAGATTGCTTGTGTTTTGTTTTCCTGATAAAAACAAGAAACAAAACAAAGTATTATTAATAATAATAGATAAAAATGAGGCCAACTCTAGCTCTTCTTCACCATCGGTGCCTGGTTTTTGTTTTGCTTTGTTCCCTGTGGTGATCAGAACTGCACCTAAGGCCTTGTGAATTTAGACAAGCACTCCGCCTCTAGAGTATTCCGTGCCCGGCTCCACCCCCACCCTCCCTTGTTTTTTTCTTTTTAAATAAAAGAAGTCTTGCTATGTAGCCCATGCTGGCCTCAGATCCACAATCCTCCTGCGACAGCTTCTTACCATGTCCATTATACCTGGTTGTGCTTTGCCTTTTCTTTAGGATTTTCTCTAACACTGATGTCACCGCTTCATGTATATGCCCCTAATCTTTGTGATGCAACTAGGTGAACATTGAAATTTTTTCACTGAGACCCAGAGCAATGTGTAGTGTTGGTGTGCTGAGTATTTTTATTCTTTCTTGGCACTTTCTTAACTGTGTGACACTCCCAGCCCCATTTCTCATCTCAGTATTTTTGTCTGGCGACACTGCATTTTAATTTTGCTCCAGGGAATTCAGTGGCAAGATCCAAAGACTGGTGTGTAGATACACCTTAGCCTGTCAGGATGCTGAATCCCACCCTGACATTCAGACACTAGACTGCAGCCACTGTCAGCTGCCTGCATCTCTTAAGTCCTGAGTCAGATACCACTTTTGCTTTTCAACTGGGGCTTCTAAGGCCTGTTTTTCTCAGACATCATTTTTCAAGGACAAAGCATTACCTCTGCAGTTTTGGTGGATAGAACAATATCCTCTCTGGTGAGGGGCCAGTTCTAGAACATTCTTGCCCTTTCTCTCTCAAGGCAAAGGGAAAAATTTTAAATCCTAAAAGAGAGAACGGTTTATTCTAGCATTCAGGGCAGCAGTGGTGGGATAATGGACCAGCAGGATGACTGAAGAGATTTATTCGATTAGCTGAGTTGCTAATTAGAGCTACTGTATTCTGATTCTTCCCCCTCCCACCCCCTTGAAATCAGGTGGCGATGTTACAGCCAAAAATATCTGGTTGGCAGAAAGTGTTCTGGATATCCTGACGGAGCAGAGGTAGAGTCTACCATGAAGGGTGAGGGGTGTGAGTATGGGACATGGGGAAGAAAGGCTCGTGGCTCAGCGTACTCTGAGGCAAGGGGAAGGTGTGGCAAGCCTGATGGTGGCAGATGAAGAACTGATGCCAAAAGATGAAGAAGTGGGAAAGAAGGAGCTTGCTAAAATATCTCAGAGCCCAGAAAATCTGGTTTCATCTGATAAGGATTTATTTTTGACCCAGACCTCCTTGGAATGTTTATATTTGGGGGAACTGAGAGGGAAATGAGCTCAGCAGAGGGGGCCGGCCAACCACATGAGCCTGGCAGGTACCCCTCCACCCTTCCAAGCCTCGCAGACCAGCACATGCTCTTTTTTTGGAATGGCACTGGGGCAGTGTAGATGACTAGGGAGCAGAGAATCCTGCTATAAAGTGACATGGGGCCACATTTGACCTTCTGGCTCCTTTTCCCCCAACAAAGTGAAGAGCTGTGTGAGGGCTGTTCTAGTATGTAAATTTGCTTATGGCTTCTCCTCGATGCTGTGGTCCCAGTTTCTGCATCACTTCTTTTTAGCATCTCTTTCTGAGTAAGGACATCAAGTAGCCAACTGACTGAGAGGCCTAATATTGTTCATATTCATTTCAGTTTAGAAGAGTGATTCTCTTCATAATCAAGAAAGCTATGTTCTGTCCAGTCCTGCCGTGTAGTGCCATCTAGTGGCATAGACCCAGTTACGCAGTTGCCCTGGGACTGTAGTCATCACAGTAGCAGTGGGCCTTCCTAGGAGCGTCTTACTAGGCCTCTGGTTCTCTTAGGTCTCTGCTTCTCTGCTACCTTTGGCTTGAGGCTCTTCCTTTCACCTCCCTCTCCTCTTCATTATGCCATCCTCATGGCACATTTGTCCTTCGAGTCTGTTGGTAACCTTCCTCCAAGGTGATTCTTCTCATTCTGTTCCTCGTGTCAAATTCTGTTCTGTTAAAGCTGAATTTCCCATACAGGTATCACACAGCAGCCACATTGCTGCCTGGCCCCTTCACATTTTAGGTGAAAGGGAATAAAACTGTCCTAGCTTACCATCCTGCTGTCCTGACCTTTCCAAGTATTTTAGGGCTGTGGAGTAAAAGGAAGCACATGTCCTTGGCCAGCATTCCCATCTTGTGAAAACAGCAGGGTGCTGGGCCTGGCAGTGCATGCATAGAACCCTAGCATTTGAGAGGCTGAGGCAGGAGAATTACTCTGAATTCAAATCTAGCCTGGGCTATATAGCAATACTCTGTCTCAAAAACCAGCTCCCACATACACAAAAGAAAAAGAAGAAAAGGCCATGGTATTTTAGTTAATTAATTGGCTTGATTACCTTTCCTGAATCAGGAAGTTGCCTGATTATATTAATTAAACTCTTCCTCTAGCTCTCTGCCCTTCAGCAGGGGTGTCAAAGCAATTACAGATGGCTTGGCACGTAGAGGCAGCATTAGTGTGTGGGGACCCTCCCCACTGAGTCTTTACCTTTGCCCCTTTTGAAACAGCTGGAAACAGTTAATGCTTTTATTACTCTGTTTTCCATGGAAATCCTGAAACTGGGGAAATGGGCTTTGCCATCTAAAATCAGATGCCTCCACCGCACCCTCAAATCCTCCCAGATTTTGGGTTAGGGCAGGTGATTCATTATCTGAGGGTGGGGTCAGTGGTTAGAGCCAGGGAAAGGTTTGTGGTTTGGTTGGCTATAATAATAAGCCTGGTAGAGGGATACCACAATGTGTTCTAAGAACTCCAGGTCCTGGAAATCCCCAGAGGTCTTTGTATCACACTTAAGAGAACTACTGACAGAAAACACTTTCCATAGCTCAGTAGCTTGCCTTTTTCCCAAGCCTAACATACACTACTTCAGATATGATGGACGTTGGTGGTTGAATGAGTTAACAAACATAATTATTTTATTGGCAGCTGTGAATATATGTTATAATAGGCTGGTTTCATTTGATACCTACATGTGTGGGGCATCTGTCTGGTGAAGGAAATTAGTTACCTTTATGCTCCTCATCGTTGATAATAGCAGCTGGAGTGAGACCCTCAAAAGACAGAAGCCATTCTCAGTGTGTGGTGATCACAGCAGTATGAGGGCAGCCCTGTGGGGTGAGGAGGTTTGGGTAAGAGGTAGGTGCAGTGTCTTCCCTTCCTGCAGGGAGTGGGTACTGAAGAGCAGCATCCTCATCGCCATGGCTGTGTATACATACCTCCGACTTATTGTGGACCACCATGGGACTGCCCAGCTCCAGACCCTTCGACAGAAGGAAGTTGACTTCTGTATCTCCTTGCTTCGGGAACGAGTAAGGAAACTGGACAAACAGTATGAGGAAGTGATGCTGAGATATGGTATCCCTGTGGCCTTTATGCTTCTGGGCCAAAGAGATACCTTGTTAGAGGTGCAGGTGGTTCAGATGTGATATTTTCATCATCCCTAGACAGCTCAGGAGCAAAGGACAGGGAACAGGAGTGGAATACCCCCTGCTCCTAAAAATGTCATATATAATGCCAACATCCTCAGGGATTTTCTGGTCAGTTTCAGTTTACATTGTAGTACAACAGACAGCACCTATTGTGTGCCCACTGTAACATGAACCCTGCCTCCCTCAGATGTAATTGGTGTGTTTACTTGGGGTGGATTATGAAATATTGACTATAGTTTCTCCCAGGAGATTTATTCTAGATCTAAGCTATACTGACTACATAGGAAAAGTTAGTTAAAAGAAATAACAGGTAACATCAGATCAAAGTTCGGTAGTTACGAACAGGTGCTGTTCTCACAGGGGACCTGGATTTGGTTCTCAGCACCTACGTAGTGGCTCGTAACCATATGTAATTCCAGTTCCAGGGACCTAGCACTCTCTTCTGGCCTCTGTGGGCATGTTATACACATATATACATGTGGACAAACAGTGATACACATAAAATTAAAATCTTTTTAAAAAATTCAAAATGCATTCACATAATTGTATAGGCATATGCCATTAATCAGTATTGTATAGACCATGCAGATACAGATCATTTCTTTTATCACAAATTGTCTTTTCTGATGGATAGAATGAACTTCGGGTTAGGACATATGGGTGCTACTTCCCAGTCCCATACTTTTAGAGTCACTTCCCTTGAACTGAATCAAGGAGAGGAGAGGGACTTGATTGATATAAGAGTCTGCACGGCTCTAGCTCTTCCCAGGTTCCTCTGTTCTTGTGATGGTCCCCAGCCTCCACCTTTCTTCCCTGAACAATCCCTAGCTCCAGACCAATCATGTTAGAGTCCCTTCATAGGATGTTTTCTTTTGTCCTCCATAGAATGTGCTATTCTTTTGTCCTTCTTCCAGAAGGGGAACAATCCATGATTTATTCTCTCTCCTGCTCCCCATTCTCCAATCTCCCTCCTATCCAGTTCCTGGAATGTTTGATGATTGGCCGGGACCTTGTAAGATTACTTCAAAATGTTGCTAGGATACCAGAATTTGAACTACTGTGGAAAGATATCATCCATAACCCTCAGGCCTTGAGTCCTCAGTTTACAGGTAAGTAACCTGGATGTGCCCTGTTCTTGTATGTCCTGATTGGATTGGAAGGGGCAAAAGTTGGCCTAGAAGAGATTTTGATAGTCATGGAAAGCTTGGGATAGGACACACTATGCCAGTTTCATCTGGGTATGGGAATGGCACAGGCTCACGACAATTCGTATAGTTCCCGGCTCGGGCCTACATGGCTGGTTTCAGCTGCCATTGCTCCTAAAAAAAGAAAAAAACTGAGACAAGGTCCCAGCATAGCTCAGTAGGTAAAATTCTTGATCCCAAGCCTGATAACCTGAGTTCAGTCCCCAGAACCCATGTGTTAGGAGAGAACTCATTCCCAAAGTTGTGCTCTGACCTCTACACACCCACTATGACATGTGTGCATCTGTGTTCATGCAGCAATAAATTCAGAAATTTAAAGGACAATCGTGGGACAGAAAGATGTTTTTCTCTCCTTCCCACTGTTTGTTGTCAAGGTGATGGCCAAGTCTCCAGCTTTACTGTGGTAGACAGGGAGTCAGAGGGCAAACTCATAAGGCCAAGTCAACATAGGGTCCAATTAGTCCTAGAAGAGATGGCCCCCAGAATGTAGCTCAGTGATAAAGCACCTACTGTGTCCTGAGATTGATTTTTAGAGCTATGGAAAAGAAAAAGAAATGGCCCTGGCCTCTCATTTCAAATAACTCTGTGGCTTCATTTTTTTTCCCTCACACCTCCAACAGTTCTGCACAACACAAATGTGTGTGTGCACACACAAGCTGAAGACTGTGATCTAGGATCTGGGGAGTGAGGACAAAGAGAAGACAGTGCTACTGTGTGATACTCTGCTAATACTTTAATCATATGTCGGATTGTCTGGGTCTGTCAGGGTGTGTGCCAGCTCATGTAATCGTCTGTACAGCCCTTAAGATGAGTGTTTCACTTTCTACACAGGAAAGTGAGGCTTAGAGAGATTAAGTCACTTGTTGAAGGCTACACAGTAAATGACAGGAAGAATTTGGATACAGGTCTTTCTGATAGCAGTATTTATATGGCTGTGCCACACAATCACATTGGTCCTAGGATCTCATAGTGTCACTCACTTGAGTAACAGGAAGGCAGGTTAGGACTTGGCGTATTTCCCCCTGAATTTCCCACTTACTTCTAACTATAAAATCATGGGTAGCTGGGAGGCCAGGTAGAGGGAAACCACTGTAGTCCGTGTGAATGGTGGCAACCTTGTTTACCTTTGCTGGCCTTCTCTAGGGCTTGTCTTGGAATAGGCCCATGAGTTAAAGCACACCTGGCCCCATCCTGTCTTGTGCCTTCCATTGCTCTGGTCTTCATACTTCTCTTCTGCATTTGGCTCAGGTATCCTACAGCTACTTCAGTCAAGAACATCCCGAAAATTTCTAGCCTGTCGTCTAACCCCAGACATGGAAACGAAGCTCCTCTTCATGACCTCCCGGGTGAGCTCTTCCGTGCAAAGGAAGAGGAGTTACAGGGGTCCAGTGTTAGTCGAGCGCTGTGCAGATTTATCACCACTGACTACTGACCCACACCAAAGTGACTAAGTCAATGTCCCTTACCTTTTTGATGCTATTTTTGGTTCAGTGTATGCTTGTACATTGCACAGTGCAATAAAGGAAAGCCTAGAAGTGTAGTTGAATAAGCAAGACAGAATTCTAGCTCTTTGGAAGTTTTGTTTTTAAAAGCAGCCATGCCAGTGATTGTACACAGGTGGTTTATCTGCAGTGTAGGCCTTTTGTTTACCACACACGGTTGCATTGTGGTAAAACTGTCTAAGGACTGTGGTTTTCCTCTCTCTGAGGATGTTTGTGGAATCTGTGTTTAGTGGACTTTGTACACAGCTCCTCTGTAGCCAGCCTTTAGATTCCCAAGACAGCACAGAATTGCTGAGACCCTGCTGCTTCTTGTAGCTACATGCCAAATATTACGATTTAAATTAGTGACCAGGTGTGGTAGCATATACCCATGATTCCAATACTTGAGTCAGTGGCAAGAGGATTGCCACAAATTTGAGGTTCTCCAGGAATTCATAGTGAAACCTTGTCCAAACAAGGAAGCAAAAAAGAAAAATACATAAACAGTTTTAAAAAAAAAAAAAAAAAAAAAAAAGGAAGAAGAAAAAGAAGTGTGGAGACCCCTGCAAATAATCTATTCACAAGAAAGCCATTGAAGGACAGCTGCTTCATATCAAAGATAGCCTGGGCTACATGAGACCCTGTGTTTAATCGAAATATATGAGAAGCAGAGGTGGCAGATCTTTATGTATTCAAACCCGGCTAGGGCTGCATAGCAAGACTGTCTCCAAAAAAAGAAGAAAAGAAAAGAAAAACAAATTGTAGGAGGGTTGTGTCAGCCCCTGCATGAAGACACTGAGGCATAGGATCTCAAGTTCCAGGCTAGCCTGGACTACCTAACAACATTGTGTCTAAACAGGCCACATTTAGAGTATATACATGTTGTCCTAGGGTTTCTCTTGCTGTGATAAAATACCATGAGCAGAAGCAACTTGGAGAGGAAAGGGTTTGTTTGGCTTACACTTCCAGTTAACACAGTTCATCACTGAGGATCTCAAACTGAAGCCAGGAGCTGAAGCGGAAGCCGTGGAGGGTTGCCACTTACTTGCTAGCTCTCAGGCTTGCTCTGCCTTTCTATGATGCCTAGGACTGTCAGCCCAGGGTGGCGTCACCCATAGAGAGCTGCACCCTCCCACATCAACCATCAATCAAGAAAATGCACCACAGCCTCCTTGCCCACAGGCCAGTCTGGTGGGGACTTTTTCCCAGATGAGGTTCCATCGTCTAGAGTGACACTGTCTTACTTATAAAAATTAACCGTCATGCGTGTATGTTAGAACTTAGTGTCTTAGCCACAGTTGCTGAGTTTCAAGTGTTCAACCACTATTGCTGCCATAGTTCTTCTTTAATGTTGACCTGGAAGCATCTTGTTAACCGTTTCGATCTAGTTTGATGTCTTCTGAGGTGAATAGAAGAGAACACCAGGTCCTCCTCCATTAGTGCTGCTATTTGGTTGTTGTGTGGTTGGTCCGAGGCAGAGTCTTACTATGAAGTACAGCCGTCTTTCTACATCAGCATTCGAGTGCTGGGATTTTATCTTTTGGCCACCATATCTGGCTCTAGTTTTGCTATTGTAAACATATGTGT
Source organism: Arvicanthis niloticus (assembly GCF_011762505.2). Lineage (NCBI taxonomy): Eukaryota > Metazoa > Chordata > Mammalia > Rodentia > Muridae > Arvicanthis > Arvicanthis niloticus. Next base: position 69,854,004 of record NC_047661.1, on the reverse strand, counting down.
GTTTGGGAAAGGACTTGTTCCCTGGTTTGGAGTATGTGCCTTAGTTCATAGTCCTGTTGAGGTTGTCCTGTGTCAAGAAGCAGCCTTGCCAATTGGTGACCAGGCCTAGCTCTTGCTCTGTGGGAACATTCTCTGCTAAAAAAAAAAAAAAAAAGAAAGAAAGAAAGAAAGAAAGAAAGAAAGAAAGAAAGAAAGAAAGAAAGAAGGAAAGAAAAAGATGATGCTTCTGGCCAGAGAACCAGTGACAAGTGCAAGAGTAAGCAGCCAGAAATGGGCTGCAGCAGCCTTTGGAGGTCAGTGTAGCTCCAGGCCAGTGGCAAGAGTGAGTGTGCCACCGATGTGCAAGGCAAGCTAGTTTGTTAAGACCAGGATGTGCCCTCAAAGGAGAGGGCATCAAGAAACAAATGAGCCGGGCAGTGGTGGTGCACGCCTTTAATCCCAGCACTTGGGAGGCAGAGGCAGGTGGATTTCTGAGTTCGAGGCCAGCCTGGTCTACAGAGTGAGTTCCAGGACAGCCAGGACTACACAGAGAAACCCTGTCTCAAAAAAAAAAAAGGAAAGAAAAGAAAAGAAAGAAAGAAACTAAGTGAAGCTAAGTGAAGCTGTCAGAAGGACATGAATCCAAGTCAGGTCTCCAGTTTCCTTCTGTTCATCACCCCACCTCCTTTCCACTTCCTCCTCCCTCAGGTGCGGTTTGGCCAGCAAAAGCGATACCAGGATTGGTTCCAGCGCCAGTATCTCTCAACCCCTGACAGTCAGTCTCTGCGCTGTGACCTCATTCGATACATCTGTGGGGTGGTCCACCCCTCTAACGAAGTGCTGAGTTCTGATATCTTGCCCCGATGGGCCATCATTGGCTGGCTCCTGACAACATGCACGGTAAAGGACCAGGCCATGGGCAGAGACTGCTGGGTGGTGATCTGTGCCTCTTCTAGCACGTTCCTGGGCCTCTACCACCGCCATCTGAATGCTAGTGGACCTGTGGAGCTTTCCTTTCTCCCTTTGTCTCTAGAAGTTGATAGTCCTTGATCTAGACTTGCCTTGGTTTGACGAGGCTAACCATCATCTTACTGTCGAGGCCCCCCCACCCCCACCCCCCAACCTTGATTTCTGTGTTGTCTGCTTGATACAAGATTTTACTACATAGCTCTGGCTGGCCTTGAGCTACAGTCCTCAAGTCTGTCTCTTCAGATCTGCAATTAGGTGTGCACCAGCCACAATGTCAGCTGAGAGTCTAGATTCTTGAGGAGTCACTCCCTGGGTCCCTGAGTCTCAGAGGCCTCCCTCTGTTTTTCCTCTTTGCTTCTAGAATCCATATGTTGTTATTCTCTTGTTTCCTATTCACATTCAGGGCTTTCGTCCTTCTGTTTAGCTTGTTTGTTTGTTTGCTTATGGTATGGCATGTGTATGTACCTGAGTGTGTATGTCTGTTAGTGGACATCTAGAAGTCAGAAGAGGGAACCAGAGCTATAGGCAGTTGTGAATCACCATGTTAGTGTTAAAACAGAACCAAAGTCCTTTGCAAAAGCTCTTTACCAGATAAGATACCCCGTGCATCAGATACTTACATTACAATCCATAATAATAGCAAAATTACAGTTATGAAGTAGTTATAAACTTAAGAGGTGGAAAATAATTTTATGATTGGGGGTCATCACAACACAAGGAGCTGAGTTGAAGGGTCGCAGTGTTAAGAAGGTGAGAGCCACGGCCTTAGGTTCTCACTCCCATAACTCTTGCTATCAACTTTGGATACTTTTTTCCCCAAACATAGAGAATCTTTAAAGGAGCCATTTCCTTCCCATCGTATGTTTTTCTGTGCTAGAGTGACACTGTTCTTAAGTGTCTCGTACCCTTCCTCCATTTTATGGTGTCCCTGGAATGTGCTGATTCAGGCAGCAGGCCATTCCTAGGGGTCTCTAGGAAGGTGCCCTGCTTGTTCAGCAAAGACAGCTGCAGGCCAATGTAAACATCACCTCAACTCACAGTTTATCAGTGTGCCCATGCTGTTCTAATGGGGATTAGGCATGTGTACTGCTCACTACAGGAAAACCCAGTCCAGTTCCCATATAATAAACATGTGTGCTCCTCACCCTGATAGGGTTCTTCATCTTTTACTGGGAACTGAATTTCAAAGATGGACCGGCCAGGTGGGCCTTGGAATCTACCCTATGCTCTGGAAAAATGGGAGTTGATTGATGGAACTAGCCCTTTCCCCCCTCTCTTTTCCAGTCCAATGTTGCTGCCTCCAATGCCAAGCTGGCTTTGTTTTATGACTGGCTGTTCTTCAGCCCAGAAAAGGATAGCATTATGAACATAGGTATGTGATTGGGACCAGTCGGCACTACCCTCCCATTCCACCAACCTCCATTGTGAGTCTTGGTGACAGCAGTCGTCAGTCTCAGGGTAGTGTGGGGTGGAAGAGGCTTATCTAGAAGCAATTCCCTTATTCCCATTCAGTTCTCCCTTGACCTAGAGGGAAAGTGGCTTTGCTGAGGTCAGCTAATGGCTGCTGCCTTCTCCCTATGGCCTTGAGCTGAGTGGGAGGGCCTAGGCAGAGGAAATCTGCCCTGTCTTCTTTTCTCCAAGCTGAATACTGGTTTAGGAAAGGAGATGAGGACTGAGTGCAGTTCAGGAAGCTTCCCTGCTTGGTTGGAGTTGGGAGAACAGACACAGAACTTTCTAGGGGCTTCACATATACTGACAAACTATTAGTAGACATGGAGATGGTGTCTGATGCCGGGGAGCCATTTATTTTTATTTCACATTTCCTAGAGCCGGCTATCCTGGTCATGCATCACTCCATGAAGCCCCACCCAGCCATCACTGCTACGCTCCTGGACTTCATGTGCCGAGTAAGTACTAAGAGTCTCTTTGCCCAATCTTGAATGAGCAGTGTTGAGTTCCCCATTAGCCTCCCAGTGACTAGATCTTCCCAGTGTGCCCTATTGTAGTCTGTACCCGAGTTAGAAGACACTGTCACCAGTGGAACTGACCCTTGTTACCAGAAGGTTTCTTAACGGCAAGATGGTGACTTGAGATAGAATCTAATGTATTTGAGGAACAACTGGGTCTAGCCCAAGGATTCTGTCTTCATAGCCTGGAGTAATCAGGAGCCTTGCAGCCCTTTCTGCAGCCGTATGGTCTCACTTTTAGCCCCCTTGACTAAAATCAAAACAGGTTTTTAGTTCTAGTCCAGCAAACATTGTAGTTATTCCCTCCACTTCTTCCCTTCCAGATCATTCCTAACTTCTACCCACCATTGGAAGGCCACGTTCGGCAGGGTGTCTTTTCTTCCCTCAACCACATTGTGGAGAAACGAGTCTTGGCGTAAGGAATTTGTGTGTTAGGGGTAGGGGACTCTCCCATTTTTCATTAGGTCCCACCCACTTTGGATAAGATGTCATTTGGATGGTCACACCACTGCTGACTCCTTCCCTTGACAGCTCTAAAAAGTGCTGGCTTCACCTACTGATGGGCGGAAAGACTAATGTCCTCTTGACACAGGAATTTCTAACTTGCTGTCACATTACCATAGGCTTCAAAGGCCTTCCTGCCCCCTGTTGACTCTGAAGGGTCTGACGGTGGCACAGTTGTGCTGGTCGACATGTCTGTCTCCATGCTGAGTGAGCAGTGAGCGTCATGTCTGACGCTGGCCTTCATCTGTGTTCTCTGTTAGACACTTGGCTCCCCTGTTTGACAACCCTAAATTGGATAAAGAGCTTCGGTCGATGCTTCGAGAGAAGTTTCCTGAGTTCTGCAGCTCGCCCTCACCTCCTGTGGAAGGTATGGACTTCCTCACAGAGCCTTGCTGGAATTCTCACTGGCTGCTGTTGCTCTCTGACTTTTCCCTTGGTGATCTTTTGGTGGGACGCTTTCATAGGAGGCTTGCCTCCCTGACATTTGCCCACCGCCTCTCATCCCAGTCCTTAGTCCAGGCCTTCATTAGAGCTCCTCACAGTCACTCTGCCAACTGCCAGGCTGGCTGCCATAATTTTTTGTTTTGGAATGAGGATTTAAGCCAAGTACTACTTTCCAACTTGGCTTTAAATTAAAGAGCACTAATAAATGTCCCCAGAGCTGAGCATGGTGATGCATGCCTGTAATCTTATCACATAGGAGGTGGAAGCAGGAAGATCAGGGGATCAGGGGTAGCCTGGGATGCATAAACTATTTCAGAAAAGAAAAAGACTGTGCCTCAGTCATCACTTATCCTGAGCTGACATGAAAAAGTCTTGTCTTATGCTGTCCCTTCCTCTGGGTGGGTCAGAGAGAACTTGAGAAAGCATGTTTGTCCTTCCCTCTAGCCGTGTACCATTTAGGGCATCAATTCTGTATTCTCCCACCTGCCCACTAGCCTCCTTCCCAGAAGCATCGGGTATACTGGGGAACACAGTGGGCTATCAGGAGTTTTTTTCTCTTTACTCACAAGTCAAAATTGAAGAGCCTGTTTCCATGGAAATGGACAACCATCTATCAGATAAGGACGAGAGTTGCTATGACAATGCAGAGGCAGCCTTCAGTGATGATGAGGAGGATCTTAATAGCAAAGGTAAGGTTAGCCCTGGGAGTGTTTGAGTTGTGGCAGCCCAAGAGCCTAGCTCATGGGTAGCCTGCCTGCAGTCTCTGTCCTACCTTTTTTGCCCAGAGAGAAAGAGTTTTGTTTATTACTGGATGAGGCTCAATGGTACAGAGCTTAGCATTTGACACTAAAGGCAGGAGGGTAAAGTGGTCCTGCCCATTTGTAGGTATAGGCCGGGACATGCGCATAGTCGGGGATTTAGCACCCTGAGGCCAGGTTCACTGCAAGACTGTGAGGAAGGAACAGGCAGTCATGGTGACTGTCTCTGGTGCTAAACCATCCTCAGGGAAGAAGAGAGAGTTTCGCTTCCACCCCATCAAGGAGACTGTTGTGGAGGAGCCGGTTGATGTCACCCCTTACCTTGATCAGTTGGATGAGTCCCTAAGGGACAAAGTGCTACAGCTACAGAAGGGAAGGTGGGTACAAACCCTGCCTTCACCCTAGGAGGCACAGTCCGGGTGCTTCCTACTGCCTCGTGTGGGTGGATGGTGGGTGTATAGGGGAAGTTGAGGCTTCATGGGAAATGTATATGGCTGATGTCAGGGAGCATAGGCTGGGAATGTTCCCTAACACCTTAGGGCCCCACTCTCTGGAGTCTGGAGTCTGGAGCAGGGCAAGTGGGGATTTTCCTCTTCCTTGGGCCTCTGTCCACAGAGCAACATATACTGTCCAGAAGTCTCCCCTCTGAGCTCTGAGCTCACAGTTCCTTTGTGGGTCTCCATGTGCATGAACACACCTTGGGATGTGTCTTACCCGCTGTCACTGATCTTCTCTCACTTTTATGCTGCAGTGATACAGAGGCCCAGTGTGAGGTTATGCAGGAAATTGTGGATCAGGTCCTGGAGGTAAGGGGGAACCCAGTCCTTAGGGACAAAGTAATACAATACAAGCCTTCTCAGCTTACAACTCCTCGGGCATGCCTCACTGGGAATGGAGCTCCCACCTTCCCTTCCCCAGATGAACTGCTTCTGAGGCAGGGAACAGGAGTGAGCTGCTCTGGGAGGTAGACACAGGTGGGCCCAGCAGAGGTTCTGGGCAGGTGGGTTGAGTTGTGGCAGCCCAAGAAACTTGGGTCTGGGTTATGATATCTCCCCTCTCTCTTGTCACCCAGGAAGACTTTGACTCGGAGCAGCTGTCTGTCCTGGCCTCCTGCCTACAGGAGCTCTTCAAGGCCCACTTTAGAGGGGAGGTGTTGCCTGAAGAGGTCACTGAAGAGTAAGACTCGTCTCTGATCCCGGGGCCTCAGAAATCAGAGTGTGCTCTTCCAAGCACACCTTACTGTAGACTTACTTGGTGTTTCCATGCTTACAAACACTAATGGACCCTGAGAGTACTGGGCAGTAGACCAGCATGCCTGCCCTGTTTTTCCACAAAGGCTGTCAGGCCAGTATCCCCAAGCTTTGCTCCTGCTGAAGGGATTGGTCCCTAGCCTAGACTCTGCCTGTCAGGAGTCTCATCCACAGTGAGGACAACATCCTCAGATGTGTGTCTGTGTTGGGAACCTGTTTCTCTGGTACAGAGCACTAGTAGCAGTACGTCTCCCTTTGGTAGGAAAGGAGTAGGCTAGATGTCAGGTCTCCCACGTTACCTGCCGTTAGGTGTTCTCCCTTTATATAGATCCTCACGTGCAGTCTTCCTCTTCTAGGTCCCTGGAGGAATCAGTAGGGAAACCTCTGTACCTAATATTTAGGTAAGCACTTAACTGAAGAGCTGTCTGCCTCCCATCTTCCCTGACAGTGCTCAGATGTCCTGGTCCTGGGTTCTGGGGCTTCTCTAGGGAGGAAAAGATATTCAGTGGGTACACAACGCTTTCTGTCCCATACGCAACCTTAGGAGAGCCTATGCTAGGTGATACCCTTCTATCCCATCTAGGAACCTGTGCCAGATGCAAGAGGACAACAGCAGCTTTTCGCTGCTTCTGGATCTTCTCTCTGAGCTGTATCAAAAGCAACCCAAGATTGGCTACCACCTGCTCTACTACCTGAGGGCAAGGTGGGTGTGATCGCTATCTTCTACATGGAGTTGGGGCACTCCAGAGAGCCAGCCTCTCTCTTACACATGCACACCAACCCCCTCCCATCTTGGCTCTCAGCAGCACTATCTTTTGTTTGTTCATTTGGTGCTGAGGGTTAAACCCAGGGCCCATACGTCTACTGTTAGTAAGCTCTTTATCACCGTGACACACTGAGGACACCTTAAAGAGGAAAGATTTATGCTGACTTCTGGTTTCAGACACCTCAGTCCAGGGTCCACTGGATCCATTCTTTTAGGCCTGCAGTAAGACAGAACACCATAGCAGTGGGCATGTGGCAGAGAAAGTTGCTCAGTTCAAAACAGTAAGAAGAGAATGGGATAGAGATGGGCCAGAAACAATACCTTCTGAATACGTGCCCCAGTGCCTCCAACTAGGCCACGGGCTCCGAGAATTTTCCACTGCCTTCCAATATTGCCATCGAATCATGAATCCATTGGTGTTCTCGGTTTCTAATCTGCAGTCTCAGCACTTTGGAGGTGGAAGCAGAAGAGATCCTTCTCAAGACTGAAAAGGGTTCAGTTGTAGCGGTGATTGGCTACTCATGAGCTTTGAGGGGGTATCTCATCAAAACAGGGCATACATTGAGTGCTTTGCTGATTGTCATTGTTCGGTTTTGCAGCAGAGGATGGAGCTACTGAGCTGTTTATTCAGCCTCTTTGCTGCTGCTTGTGGTGTGTGTGTCTGTTTTATATAGCCTAGGCTAGTCTTCAAGCTCCTGATCCTCAGCCTCCTACGTGCTGGGATTGCAGACATGCACAACTAGACCCAGACTAGTTGCCAGGCTGCCTCTGAGTTTGCTTAGTAGCACAAACAGGTCTTGAACTTGTAAGTAATCCTCTTGCTTCAGCCTCCCAAGTATAGAGGATGACAGGCCAGTTACACAAGGCCTGGACAACTCACCCTTTAAAGTATACAGTTCTTTCAGGAGGTGTGATACACCTCTGTAATTACAGGGCTTGGAGGTAGAAGGATCAGGAATTCAAGGCCAGCCTTAGGACATTTTTACCCCAGTTTGTGTGGAGTTTCTTCTTCCACCTTTATAGATGAGTTTTGGTGATCAAATGCAGAAAACCTGCATACCAAGTGTCTTTACCCACTGGGCCATCTTGCCAGTCCTGAGTTTGAGGCCAGCCTGGTCTGTGTTAGATGTTGTGTCCTTCTGTCCCTCCCCCTCCCCCCCCCCCCAAAAAAAAAATAAATAAAAAAATCATGCTGGGCTATAGTGGCAGAGGCAGATGGATCTCTGAGATGGAGGATATCAGGACAGCTCTAAGTCAACACAGAGAAACTCTATGGGGGGGAGGGGGGAGGGGGGAGGGACAAAAACAAAACAAGCCAGGAGTTGGATCGGTTATAGCTCAATTATTACAGTACAAGCATGGAATTAGGACCGGAGTTCGATCCCCAGCACCCATGGGGATGGCTCCTGAGAGAGATTCTCAAGGTCGCCCTCTGGCCTAAACACACAGGAACATGCACACACACACACACAAACACACACACACACACACACACACACACACACACACAAAGCTTACAGCTCAGGAGGGTTATCAAGACAGGGTTTCTCTGTGTAGCTTTGGGTGTCCTGAAACTCACAATGTAGACCAGGTCAGCTTCAAACTCAGAGATCCTCCTGACTCTACATCCCAAGTGCTGGGATTAAAGGTGTGTGGCACCACTGCCCGGTGAGCTTTGTTTTTATTTTTTAAAGATTTATTTATACAGTACACTGCAGCTGTCTTCAGACACACACTAGAAGAGTGCATAGGATCCATTACAGATGGTTGTGAGTCACCATGTAGTTGCTGGGAATTGAACTCAGGAACTCTGGAAGAACAGTCAGTGCTCTTAACTGCTGAGCCATCTCTCCAGCCCAATATGGAACATCTTTTTGTCTGTTTTGTACATTTGTGAATGTAGCTTCTATGATTACCGGTTTACAGTTATTATGTGCATATATTCTCCAGTGTCTTGGATATATACCCAAGACAAGAACTATACTGGGCCATGTAGATACTTTGTTTTTGCATTGGTGAGGAGTAACCAAACTGCATTTCTTGATGTGCTCTCTGACATACATTGTGATCTGGTTCATTCTTTTGTGAGGAGCGAGCCCATGTTAGACAAGGACTGATGCCAATCTTTACCTCCGTCCTTTGGGTTTGGTTTTGTTGTTGTTTATTTTATTTACTTGGTTTTTTAAGACAAAGTTTCTCTGTGTAGAGAAAGACTCAGGGTTAGCCCCTGTTGTCCTAGAACTCAACTCTGTAGAACTCAGAGATCTACCTGCCTTTGCCTTCTGAGTGCTGGAATTAAAGGTGCACACCACCATGCTGAGTTTATTGTTTTTTAAGATGGTCAGACATAAGTGAAGTTGGTCTCAAACTTGCTTGATATAGCTAAGAATGGCCTTGAACTTGTGGTCCTCCTGCCTCTGCCTCCCAAGTACTGACTGGCCTACTTGAAGGTTTTGTTTCATTTTGAGACAGGTTCTCAGAGCCTTCAAAGATCCTCCTGCCTCCTCCTCTTGAGTACTGGAATACACGTGTGGGCCACTGGGCCCAGCTATGAGTGTTCTTGTCTGAGAGACGTAGTTTTAGTTCTTACATTTAAGCTTCAGCTCTGTTTAGACTTTGTATATAGTGTCAGTTGCTACTTCTCTGGCATGACAGGAGTCCTTCCCTCTGCTCTCAGGGGACATTCCTCTCACTGCTGATGGTTAGAACATTGGGGAAGCTGGACTTAGTGATGGACACGTTTAATTGTAGCTTCTTTGCCAGGGAGTGGCAAGTGGATCTCTGTAAATTTAAGGTCAGCCTGATGCACATAGTGAAGCAAGTTCAAAGTCAGCCAGGGCTACATAGTGAAGCCACATCTCAATCAACAAAAACCAGCATTGAGAGAGAAAGTGCCTCCCGGCCCCAAAATGTCTGGGCTTTTAGAGAAGATAAGGAAGTCTGTGGATCCATGAGCACAGCTTGACAGGTAGAATAGGCGCCTCCCTGGGGCAGTTTGAGGCCCTGGTGCTGTGTTGCACTGTTGACTTAGACCCAACTGGTTTTGCAGCAAAGCCGCTGCAGGGAAGATGAACCTGTACGAGTCGTTTGCCCAGGCTACCCAGCTGGGTGATCTGCACACCTGTCTAATGATGGACATGAAGGCTTGCCAAGAGGATGATGTTCGGCTGCTGTGCCACCTCACACCTTCCATCTACACAGAGGTCAGTGCCTCCACAAGGGTCCATATAGGGTGGGAGATGCTTGTCCAGGCCTTCTTTGATGACTACGAGGCCCATCCTCTGTTGTGGAGGCTCACTTTCATTTCCCTGATGACTTCAGATCGTCTCTCAGAACTGGGATACAGGAGGAGGTATCAGTTCTTCCTCTTCTTGGCAAATGTTCCCAGGAAGAGGGAAATGAGGGCTCAGGGTGTGGGCATGGCAGGAGGAACTGTGATCACAGCCAGTCCTGGAGGGAGGAAGGGATATAGTGGTGTCCCCCTCCCTGATCTTTCTTTGCATGAGGACCTGCCTACTACCCCGTACACACACACATTCTTGAACCTTTTCTGTGGCTGAGAGTCTACTCAGATTGGATCGCTCCATTGCCAGGCATACAACGGTTTGTTTAATTACACTTCCCACAGAACTGGTCATTATGTCCAATCTCTGTTAGCTCTGGCCTTATCTCTCAGCACACCCCCACCCCACCCCACCCCACACAACATTCATCTTTTTTTTTTCCTTCAGCATTCCTCTTTTCAAACACGGTCTGCTCATGATGGACATACACAGATACTGAAACCTAGGGTTTACAAGGTTCTGTGCAGGACCAGAACCCTAGTTTGTGATAAGAAGTGGGGCAGGGTAGATAGAAGCCATGGGCCCAGCCTACATCCCTGCCCTTTCTTTTCCTCTCTAGTTTCCAGATGAAACCTTGAGGAGTGGGGAGCTGCTGAACATGATTGTGGCTGTTATTGACTCTGCACAGGTAAACATTTCCAACAAGGCCTGGAGGGCAGGGCTTGGGACATGAGGGTCTGCATTCTCTCTCTAGGCCTTGAAAGCCCACATTCCTCAGGCACCCTGCCTCCCACTTCATGCGGGTGCCGGTTAGGCCATTAGGGCTAGGAAGGGCAAGCAAAGCTCAAGAGAGGCTGGGGCAAGCCCATCCTCCCTGATATTTCTCCATGTTCTCTGGAAGTTCCTGTTTGCACAGGGAAAACTGAGTCTGGGCAGGTGTGTATGTGTGCATGCATGCTTATTCATGTGTTTTGTTCTTCCCTGGTCTTCTCTTTAGCTCATAATAAAAATGTTTGGGCCACTTCTGCTTGACCTTCCCCATGCACAGGACCCCTAGAGATAATAGCTTTGCATAGGTCCATATCTGCATGGGCTGGGTCTCATTTCTACTCATGGCTACTCAGAGAGGAACTCAGCATTGAGAATCCTTCCTTTGCCTTTCCCTGCCCATACTGGGTCAGAGCTCAGCTTCCCAGGGTCTTTTTTTTTTTTTTTTTTTTTTTTTTTTTTTTTGGTTTTTCGAGACAGGGTTTCTCTGTGTAGCCCTGGAACTCACTCTGTAGACCAGGCTGGCCTCAAACTCAGAAATCCACCTGCCTCTGCCTCCCAAGTGCTGGGATTAAAGGCGTGCACCACCACCGCCCGGCAACCCCAGGGTCTTCTTATTTCAGGCCTAGCTCACCAGTTAGGCGTGATTCCTTTTCTCTCTTTGACATCAGGGTGTGTGTAGTTTTTTCCTTAACAGGCCTGTTCCCCTGCAAGCCTATTGTTGTTGTACCTGACCCCTTCACCCTTCAGAATCTTGTGTCTTACTCTCTTGCCCTTTGGCCTCTTTTAGAGCTAATAGGTCTGATGTTTCCTTCTGCCTAGCTCCAGGAGCTGGTCTGCCATGTGATGATGGGGAACCTGGTCATGTTTCGGAAGGACTCAGTCCTCAACATACTCAGTAAGTAACTAGGTCTCCTGGGTACCCAGGAGAGGAAAGGGACACCAACTGTGTTTAGCAGTGACGGGAAAGTGGTCGTGGAGGTAGAAAGTGAGAAGTAGAGTACCATGGCATCTGATATCTGTGTTGCTCTGTAGCATGGAAAGGCGGCTTCCCCCGTCATTTCTTCAGCCCTGGGCTTGCTGGGAATGTAGCGTCCTCTAGACACTAGCAGACCATGTGGTCTGGGGACAGACAGGATCTAGATTTGGTTCCATCTGTTTGCGATCCTATTAGTGGGTTAGCCATGTGTGAGAGACAACAGGCAGGCAGGCAGACAGACAGCAGGGTTTCTTCTGTCTCTTTCAGTTCAGAGCCTAGACTGGGAAACCTTTGAGCAGTATTGTGCCTGGCAGCTCTTCCTGGCCCACAACATCCCCCTGGAGACCATCATCCCTATTCTCCAGCACCTCAAATACAAGGGTGAGTAGGACTGTGGGCTGTGGGAGGAGAAAAGATGAGGCCTTCAGGCTTCTGAGATATTCCAGAGTCTCCTCACCACCAAGACATACTGTGCTCTGGAGATGGCCCTACAGGCCTTCTCTGGACAGAGAACCAGGCCTTAGCAGCAGACTGAGTGAGGCGGTAGATTCCTCCCAGTTCTTGGTCAGCACTGTTCTTTCTGTTCCAGTGGCTGTTGGCTGGAGAGGTAGAAGAGGTACCTTTCCCTCCTGAAATGATACATTCCCCTGAACACCTCTTTCCTCCCCCACAGAGCACCCAGAGGCCCTGTCCTGTCTCCTGCTTCAGCTCCGAAGAGAGAAGTGAGTTCTTGGTGGCTCTGGGTCCCACCCTCCCCCGAGATGCTGAGGCACTTGGGCCTTGCTCCTTTGGCCGTGCTTGCTTTCATGGCCATGGCTGTCTGCCTTCCCTACCCTCAGAGGTGGGAGGTGGGGATGGAGCATCCCTGTTTCCTGCTGTGCCCCCTATTCCTCACACTCCTCAGCCTGTGACAGGCTCATGAAAAGGGAAGGGTCAGGGCAAGGGACCTTCATCTCCCTGATAGAAGAGCCAGCTGCTAAGAAAAAGTGAGAAGTTGGGGAGGGCCTTGTGGGGACTGTAGCATTGCTTCCTACCACTACAGAAGTGGAGGAACCTCCCTTCTCATCTGGCTTCTATAGACAATGGAACCAGGCATGCCTTGGCCCAAAGAGAAGGGGGAGAGGGATGTGAGAGCAGGAAGCCACCAGGGCTAAGAGGCTGGGGTTTGTGAAATCAGTGACACTATGTAGCCATTCCCAAGGCAAGCCATCCATGTGTGCGTGAAGCCAGCGTGCTGTGATTCGTAGGCCCAGTGAGGAGATGGTGAAGATGGTGCTCAGCAGGCCCTGCCACCCTGACGACCAGTTCACCACCAGCATCCTGAGGCACTGGTGCATGAAGCACGACGAGCTGCTGGCAGAGCACATCAAGGCCCTGCTCATCAAGAACAACAGCCTTCCCCGCAAGAGGCAGAGGTGGGGCCCAGTCCCTGCCTCCTATCCAGCCCAGTAGGTCATCACCAGGGCAGTCTGCAGTGACTGCTGCCCAGGGGATGGTGGATTGCCAGTCCTATACAAGATTGGTTTGTGGTGACATCTGATGGTCTAAAGACATGTGACATGCAGGACCACCATTCCTGAGTCCCACAGCTGAACACCCTCTTGAGTCCTCCCCAGCACTGTCACTTAGGACTGTCTCTGACCTGAGGAGGGACACTGGAGGAGTAGACAGTATTTGACTCTCTGCCTTCCCATGTAGCCTAAGAAGCTCTAGCAGCAAGTTGGCCCAGCTGACCCTGGAACAGATCCTGGAACACTTGGACAACCTAAGACTCAACCTAGCCAACACCAAGCAGAACTGTATGCTGCCTCTTCCTCCTCCCTTTCTCTTGGGACAGTTTGGGGGAGGTGCTGTCCTGGTTCCCCTACAGCCAGTTGGGGCAGGGATGAGATACCAGGACCACTGCTCAAACCCACAGAAGAAATAACTTTCTGTGCTATGTAGTGAGCTTTCTGACACATAAACTGCTTCCTTTCCGTAGTTTTTAGCCAGACACCAATCCTCCAGGCGCTGCAGCATGTCCAGGCAAGCTGTGACGAAGCTCACAAGATGAAGTGAGGTTCCTTCTACTTTGGGCTTTGGGGAGAAGAGGTCTGCTGGGGACATTAACTTAATGGCCAGCAAGACCCCGGAGTTGAAAACCAGACTCGGTCTAGGTGTTGAGGTGGGAGGGGCCTGGGCAGGACACTTATCTCAGAAAGCCTGTCCTATCTCTTAGGTTCAGTGACCTCTTCTCCCTGGCGGAGGAATATGAGGACTCTTCCACTAAGCCACCCAAGAGCCGGCGGAAGGCAGCTCTATCCAGCCCTCGAAGTCGAAAGAATGCTGCCCAGCCCCCCAACGCTGAAGAAGAGTCGGGCTCCAGCAGTGCCTCGGTGAGCCTCTCAGCCAGTGCACAGGAGGGAGTGATGGGTGCAGGTGGGGTGTGGCCAGCTGCTGCTCAGGTTAGTGATGGCCTTCTGCTCCCTTCATTTCTTCCAGGAGGAAGAAGATACAAAGCCTAAACCCACCAAACGAAAACGAAAAGGCTCCTCTGCTGTGGGTTCTGACAGTGACTGAGACCTGGCATTCCCAGCCTGCCCCAGCCTGAGAAACGTCCATGCAGCCCCACCCTCCTCATACCCCAGGGCCTCCAGCTCTTTTCACCCCTCTCCACTGCTGCTCCCTGGTAGGCTCTCACAGCAGCCAGAGGCTGTGCAAAAAGCAGATCATGGTGGAAGTCCTTTGCCCCTGGCTCCTCCCCAAGTCTCCAAAAAGACATTTGGACCGAGAAGGGAGTGATCAAGAGGCTGCTGGGCAGAGAAGCTGGATGATGCCGTGTGAGTGGGCATCCCTTCCTGCTTCCCTGCAGTCTGCATTGTTCTGAACAGACGGTTGTAGTCTGTGGACCGTGGTCATTACACCAGTGTGAAATGGGTATCTGACCTGGTGTGGGCGGTGCCCATCTGGGCAAATGCCACAGCCTTCAGAAAAGAACCCGATGGCAGCGTGAGAGGCTCTTGCTGCACCTGGGATGCTTGGGTTGGCCCAGCATTGGCACTTCAAGCTGAGCCAGAGCCCAGGGGAGTCCTGGAGGCAAGTTCCTCAGAACTGTCAAATGACCTGATTTTCTGTGGTTCTGTTTTTGCTTTTTCTTTTGGCAAAGATAATCGAGTTTTAAATTGTTTTTAAGTGATAATGAAAAAAGCCAGAACATCTTTTGTGCCTGAGTTGACATCTATGTTCATCCTGTATGTGTAGGTGCCTCTGTTTAAGTTGATGTCTCTACTTGCACTCCTCTCCCCCTACACAATGTCTCCAGTAGGGTCTTGGCTTTGCTCTCTCGATATTCTTCCCACTAGAGTGTGAGTCAGACATCTAACCTTTCCACTTAGAAGCTGATGCTGGCACCATCTCCCTGCAGGCTGGCCTTGCCCATTGCTTCTCAGGAACTTCATCTTTAGGGATGTGGGGTTGGGGTGGGGAGGGGTAGCTTAGTAGACAAAGCGCTTGCTACACAAGCACGAGGACCAGAGTTCTGATCCCAGAACCCATGTAAGTCTTTGAGGTGGTGACTTGTCTGTGATCCCAGATCTCAGAAGGCAGAGATTAGATCCCTGGAGTCAGATGGCTAGCTAGCTAGCTACACTAATATCAGTGAGCTCAGGGTTCAGTTGGGAGACCCTACCTCACTGAATGAGATGAAGAATGATCTAGGAGGATTCCTGACTTCTACCTTGGGCCTCCACACCCGTGAATACACATGCACACTCACACACAAACGTGCACATAATCTACACACCTAAAACTGTATTCTCCAAAACCTAGTATTTGTCCTCCACTAAAAAAAAAAAAAAAAAAAAAAAAAAAAAAAAAAGGCACTATTTCCAAGGGTTTGGGGCAGGGAAGGGTGCTCTATGTTGTTTTGAAGGAGAGAGGATGAAGTTCACATACCAGGGACAAGAGATGCTCTTCCAGTCTGGCTGCTTGCTGTGCCCATATAGCAGCAGAGAAAAGTCCCAGATCATGCCTTCAGCTTCCCTGTCCAGGGACATTTGATGCCTTGCTGAGGAGAGATGTGAAGGCGAGGTTTAGTGCACACACTCCATTCAGCCTGGACATTTTCCTCTTCTGAGAATCCATGCTCCTTTAAAGCCACTACTTTTGAAACTCTAAACCACCAGAGGCCTTTTTTTTCTTCCTCTTCCCATCCCCAGTTTCCACTGCACCGATTAAAACCAGGATGGGAAGCATTTGCTGGCTGGTCCCAATTATTGTATTCTTGTCTAAAATGAAGGGCCTCCCTCCACAAATCTGGCAGATTGGCCCACCTTTCCCCTACTTAATTCTCGGGCTCCCACCCATTCCCTGGGGGTTGCTATTGCTGCTGGTAGCTGAAGGCAGCACTTGGATCTGGCTGTCTTGCCCAGACTTGCAGAACCCATCTGGCCAGGGGCCAGATTCTTCCTTCTCCTTGGAAAGAGAGCAGTGGTACCAACCCATCACGGGTGACAAAGAACAACCAAATGAATGAATGACAGACGTGCCCTGACTCCTGGACCAGGACTCTAAGCCAGCCAATCGCTTAGATGGCCCTGAAAATGCACAGCTGTAGGGTTGAGGGTGGGCACCTCTTTAGACCCAACCGGCTGCGGGCCACCAGCAGTCAAATTCCTGAGCGGAGCGCGCCTAGGGCGGGGCCTGGGCTGTGGGGAGGGCCGGGCCGCCCCCGACTCGCACTCCTGGCTCCCGCGCCACACCGCAGAAGCTGGGTGGGAAGGGCGGGTGCTGGCGCACGCGCGCCACGTTCCCGGGAAGAAGGGTTTTCGGAGCCGGACCAAGGCGGGCTCAGTGTTTCAGGAAGGACCACCTGGAGTGTGTGTGAGCTGCTGGGGCGGACTAAAGGAAGAGGGCACGATGGCGGCCCTCCTGCTGCTGCTGCCCCTACTCTTGCTGCTGCCTCTGCTGTTGAAGCTAGACCTCTGGCCTCAGCTGCGCTGGCTGCCGGCAGACCTAGCCTTCACAGTTCGCGCCCTCCGCTGCAAAAGGGCCCTTCGAGCTCGCGCGCTGGCCGCCGCGGCCGCCGACCCGGAGAGCCCTGAGGGCGGATGCAGCCTGGCCTGGCGGCTCGCACACCTGGCCCGGGAGCAGCCGACACACACCTTCCTCATCCACGGCGCGCGGCGCTTCAGCTACGCGGAGGCGGAGCGCGAGAGCAACCGGGTTGCTCGCGCCTTCCTACGCGCACGGGGCTGGACCGCGGGCCGCCGAGGTTCGGGCAGGGGCAGCACCGAGGAAGGCGCACGCGTGGCGCCTGCGGCTGGAGACGCGGCTGCTGGAGGGACGACCGCGCCCCCTCTGGTGCCGGGGGCGACTGTGGCGCTGCTCCTCCCAGCGGGCCCGGAATTCCTATGGATTTGGTTCGGACTGGCCAAAGCTGGCCTGCGCACGGCCTTCGTGCCCACCGCTTTACGCCGGGGGCCCCTGCTGCACTGCCTCCGCAGCTGCGGTGCGAGCGCGCTCGTGCTGGCCACAGGTAAGGCTGCGAGCCAGAGAGGGCGTGCCTGGGCCCTAGACCCGAGGTGCGGAAGTGAGTGGGAATAAGAGGCCCTGGGTCTGGGAAGGGATGTGCTAAACCCAAAGGATTCTTAAGCCGTCGGATTACAGGTCCCAGGCCAGACGTGGGATCCCCACAGTACCACCCTCACCCTAGAGCATTGCACAAGGACAGTGCAAACCAATGGGTGGTGAAGGCTTTAGAGTAGCTGGAGAGCCTCGAAGCTGGGTTTGCCTGCCCTTGTAGAGTTCCTGGAGTCCCTGGAGCCCGACCTGCCGGCCTTGAGAGCCATGGGGCTCCACCTATGGGCGACGGGCTCTGAAACTAATCTTGCTGGAATCAGCAATTTGCTGTCGGAGGCAGCAGCCCAAGTGGATGAGCCAGTGCCTGGGTACCTCTCTGCCCCCCAGAACATAATGGACACCTGCCTGTACATCTTCACTTCGGGCACTACTGGTGAGGACTGGATACAATACTTACTTCTCAGACACCGAGGCAGAGGGTGGCAAGGTCTGGGGGAGAGGATTGGGGCCTCTTTCACCTTCAGGTCACCCTGGACACCATCCCAGGCACTGCTTCTCTCCTTCCAGTCCCCAAACTACCTACTTTTCCAGGACACAGCTCAGACCCTTCCCCTGACTATGCCCTTCTTGCCACCCTTCAGGCCTGCCCAAGGCTGCTCGAATCAGTCATCTGAAGGTCCTACAGTGCCAGGGATTCTACCAGCTGTGTGGAGTTCACCGGGAGGACGTGATCTACCTGGCGCTCCCACTGTACCACATGTCTGGCTCCCTGCTGGGCATTGTGGGCTGCTTGGGCATTGGTTAGTCTCTCTCCTTGGGCATTATTCGGTGTCTCTCACATATTCCTCTAGCACAGTGGTTCTCAACCTTCCTAATGCTGTGACCCTTTAACACAGTTCCTCATGTTGTGGTGACCCCAAACCATAACATTATTCCGTTGCTACTTTATAACTGCAGTTTTGCTACTGTTATGTAGACATATGATACAGACCGAAAGAGTCACAACCCACAGGTTGGGAGCCACTGGGCCATTGCTCTAGCAAATGCTGAAGTACCATCCACGTCTGCCTTGCTGGGGAGTCGTCCTGAGTCCTCGATAGAGGGAGGCATTCCCTATCATAGAAATTCCTGGTACAGTAGGAAACATTACACAGTTCAGAGCCACAGGCTGAGCAACTATGGAGGTTGCACAGTTCACAGTCCCTAGACGTCAGAAAGAACAAAAGAGAAGAGTTGTGTCAACCCGAAAGGAATATTAGCCTCACCAAACACAAATGCGGGGGAAGGACTTGGCCACCACAACCTGCGAAAGACATGACTCCGGCAGGTCCTTTGTAGGGAGCAGCGGTGGCTGGAGTCTTCTCTTCACCCTCCCTTCTCTCCCATTTCCTGGCAGGGGCCACCGTGGTGCTGAAACCCAAGTTCTCAGCTAGCCAGTTCTGGGAGGATTGCCAGAAGCACAGGGTGACGGTGTTCCAGTACATTGGGGAGTTGTGCCGGTAC
Source organism: Arvicanthis niloticus (assembly GCF_011762505.2). Classification (NCBI taxonomy): domain Eukaryota; kingdom Metazoa; phylum Chordata; class Mammalia; order Rodentia; family Muridae; genus Arvicanthis; species Arvicanthis niloticus. Next base: position 69,835,274 of record NC_047661.1, on the reverse strand, counting down.
CTTGTCAACCAGCCCCCGGTGAGTAGGCTACAGAGCAGGCCAGACAACAGGAGACACCAAGACTGTCATCTGGAAGTTGGAGAGAGGAAACCAGGGGGGAAAAATGGCACCGCGCCAGGAGCCCACAGCTGAACCCACCCTCCAACACCCAGGGAAGCAGAGAGGAGCATGGTGGGGGGAGTTCTGGAGAATAAGGAACAGGGCTTCACTCTGGGGATCTGGAAGCTTGGTGCCGGAGCCCCTGCCTCTCTCTCACCATCTCAGAGCAAAGCAGAGTGTGACCATAAGGTCCGGTTGGCAGTGGGCAGTGGGCTGCGCCCAGACACCTGGGAGCGTTTCGTCCGCCGCTTTGGACCTCTCCAGATCCTGGAGACTTACGGCATGACAGAGGGCAACGTGGCTGCTTTCAACTACACAGGGCGGCAGGGTGCTGTAGGGCGTGCTTCCTGGCTTTACAAGGTGAGAGGCAAAGTGGACACAAGAACCCCCAGTGCAGAAGGGGGGTGGTGACAAAAGGGGCTCCAGAAGCTGACATGACCAGTGTGGCTCTCCCCTTCCCCAGCACATCTTCCCCTTCTCCTTGATTCGATATGATGTCATGACAGGGGAACCTATTCGGAATGCCCAGGGGCGCTGCATGGCCACATCTCCAGGTTTGTACTTGGGTGGGAAGTGAAGCTGGCAGACAAGGTTGAACTTGGCACCTGAGATGGGGGTGGTGCCTAGGGATTCGAGTGAGTAACCCACTCCTGACCCAGTAATTCTTCCAGGTGAGCCAGGCCTCATGGTGGCCCCAGTGAGCCAGCAGTCCCCTTTCCTGGGCTATGCTGGGGCTCCAGAGCTGGCCCAGGGGAAGCTGCTAAAAGATGTCTTCTGGCCTGGGGATGTTTTCTTCAATACTGGGGACCTCTTGGTCTGTGATGAGCAGGGCTTTCTTCACTTCCACGATCGGACTGGAGACACCTTCAGGTATCTGTAACTTTCCAATCCTCTCAGACTTCCAAACTCAGTGACCCAAACCTCAGCAACCCAACTCTGTTCTCTCTCCTCATCCCATGTCCAACCCCATCCAACTTTCTCAGACTTCATCAGCAACATTCTCCCCTTAACTTCTTTATATCCTCAGCAAAACTCCCACAATGCCTGTCTCTCAGTTTCTCCCTGCTCTGCCAACAGGTGGAAGGGAGAGAATGTGGCCACAACTGAAGTGGCCGAGGTCTTGGAGGCCCTGGACTTCCTTCAGGAGGTGAACGTCTATGGAGTCACAGTGCCAGGTGCTTAGACATGAAAGGCAGGGAGTTACCCAGCACGCTACCCCACATAGTAGTGTTTGGGCACAAGGAACAGAAGGGCTCACGTGTCTCCACACCCACCAGGGCACGAAGGCCGAGCAGGCATGGCGGCCTTGGCTCTGCGGCCCCCGCAAGCTTTGGACCTTGTGCAGCTCTATACCCATGTTTCTGAAAACTTGCCACCGTATGCCCGACCTCGATTCCTCAGGCTCCAGGTAACCAGCTGCTCCTGCCCCAACTCCTCATTCACGTATCCGGAACTGCTAGTGGTTCTTAAACTCCACAGAGGAACCCCACATAGGAAACTCCTTGAAGAGAAGGGACTCTCCCCCTTTCATCGTGTGTGTGTGTGTGTGTGTGTGTGTGTGTGTGTGTGTGTGTGTGTGTGTGTGTGTGTGTGCTTGTGAGTATGGAGGCCAGAGGACAGCCTTGGGTGTCATCTTTAGGAGCCGGCTGCCTCCTATGAGACAAGGCCACCTTATAGGTCACCAGTTAGATTAGACTGGCTAGCCAGTGACTCCCAGCTCCAGCTGCTCCCAGCATTTTTCCTGGGTTGAGGTGGTTGAGTCCTGGTCTACATGCTTGAAGGCCAGTCCTTTCCTGAGAGACAGCAGCCGTTGCCCCGCCCACTGATCATCCTTCTTATCCTCCTCCCCTTTTAGGCCTGGCTCACTCCTTTCTCTGTTGCCACCTCACCTTAATTTGATATAATGTCCCCTTCCCCCATACCTGCCCCTGAACAGAGCTCAGACAACTCACCTGAGCTGAGTGGACAGACTACATTTCCTCCAACTCTGAAGGCGCCCTTCTCTCCCCAGGAGTCTTTGGCCACTACTGAGACCTTCAAACAGCAGAAGGTTAGGATGGCAAATGAGGGCTTCGACCCCAGTGCACTGTCTGACCCCCTCTATGTTCTGGACCAGGATATAGGTGCCTACCTGCCCCTCACACCTGCCCGGTACAATGCCCTCCTGTCTGGAGACCTTCGAATCTGAGACCTTCCGCTTGAGGGAGGGGCTCTGGGGGTACAGGCCACCATGGCTGTATGGGGGTGGGGGGGTTCAGGTATCTTTTGTATATGGAGTCATTATTTTGTAATAAACAGCCGGAATTTATCTGGCCCCTCTCCGTGTGTCTGTGGGGCTGCTTGCCCATGCTCCACATTCCTGTCCTGACCTTTTGTGACCCTGAGCTGTGGCTAAGCCTTTCTGATAATCACATCTGACCCTGACTGGTTCCGGAGAAGGCCTGCTGGGTGATGTTTACACTGCTGTCTCTGGACCTGTAGGATCCCAGAGGATTGATTCCTGTGGCAGAAGCAGATAGAGGCATTCAGAAACACCACCCTTTGCTGCCTGCCCACACTTCACCACAGCGGTCTCAACCTTGTAAAATAAACTCAGGGAGGGGTGAAGAAGGAAATTCAGTGATTTTCAGAAGCCAATCAGAGAGGTGGAAGGGAGTCCTCATTCTCAAGACTCCTGGCCAATCATAGACTTTAAGAGGTGGAACCCTTGACCTCCACAGTCCCTTGGGGTGGGGCTGTGAGACCATGCAGGGGTGCAGTAATGGGGGAGGGGCACAGAGAGAAAGAGAGAGAGAGGACTCTTTGTCTCCTGAAAGAAGAATCTAGAAAGTTCACCATCTGGAAAGGTTAAGTGATGAGCTCCTGTCTTCCAGGAGCCAAAGGGCCTCATATTTTGAGCTGTGTTCTGTTTCTTTTTGCTTTCTTTCCCCTCTTACACCCCCTACCCCCGTTCTCAACAGGCAGGAGGGTACTCTGTGGCTAAGGGTGCTTGCTGCTGTTGCTGAGGAAAGTTAGTTCTTCATCAAGCCTCAGGCTGCTCACAACTGCCTTTTACTCCAGTTCAGGGGAGGTGACACCCTCCTGGCCTTTTCAGGCACCAGGCTCCTATGCATGTTATACACATCTGTACATGATGGCACATACACATAAACTTTTAAAACAAATAGGAAGGGTTATCTAGTTATTTTTGTAAAGGAAAGAGACATGCCTTACCTCTAAAGCTTGGACCTCTACCTTCAGCCCTCCTGATCCAAAGCCTGTACCCCACCCCACGTGTACCAGCCTCCCTGAAGGTAGAGCCCAAGAACCCTTGCTAACTAGATGAATGCAATGTCTGCACACTGATTCATTAGTAATTTGGCTCACTGCTCACTTCTCCAATCTGTCCCAGGAAGAGTGCAAGGGTGAGGTAGGCCTGGGCGGGGCAGGTTGGCAGATGTGCCCACTGCCTCACAGCAATTCCTCTTTGACAGCTCTCCTGCCACCTCTGCCCAGGTCTTCTGGGCCCAAAGCTAAGTGGGCACCTCCTGCCTTGTGAATTCATTGACCCAAACTTGCATTGTCTGCTAGGATAGCTGCCAGCCACATGAAAGAGAGACTGAAGTATGGTTAGTCAAAAGCACAATCTTATAGCCAGCTAGTGGTGGTGCACACCTTTAATCCCAGCACTTGGGAGGCAAAAGCCGGCAGATCTCTGAGTTCCAGGACAGCCAGGGCTATACAGACTTTGTTTTGAAAAACCAAAATAATGTTTCTTTACATTTATTAACATGGCTTGTTAAAACATTGCTGCTTTAGATTACGTGGCTTGCGTGTGCTCTCCCTCAGACACACACACACACTCTTCCAAATCATTCACCTTACTCAGTCTGTCTCCTGTTTTGCTCATTGTGGCTCACACCTTTCTACTGAACAGGGCTGGCCTAAATGCTGATGTCACACCTCACTCTGCAGGAGAACATTAGCTGTAAAACCCAGGATGGCTGCACTGGACCACAGACCAGGAGAAAGGGACTCTAGTCCAGAAGGTGACCCAGGGGTGGACTCTGGCACTCTGTCCCCAGTCTTGGGACCAGCTATTGCTCAGTGCTATCTCAGAGGCGACAACTAGTGATAAAAGAGAAAAGCTTGCAGGCAGCCTTATTTTCAGTGGGAGAGGTTTTCCCTGTAAAGAGAGGCTTGCACTGTAGGTCAGATGACCTTAAACTTATTGTGTAGTTCAGGCTGGCCTTGAATGTCGTTGCCTCAGGCCACCTTCATTCGAAATAATTAAGTTTTCTGTTTACCACAATTGAAACTAAAAATAAGATTTGAAAGAATTAGGTTTTCGTATAAAAACAATGAAACAAAATTAAGTAGGATTATGACATAGTTGCAAACTTTGCTGCCTGGTGTCCTTTCTTCAGATGATGGTCCGCCACCCTGAGAAGCCACAGTGGAAAGACAGAATCACAATGTTTCACATGCCATCTTTTTTTTTTTTTTTTTTAATTATTTACTGGGGGGTGGGGGTGCAAAGCCACAGTGTGAATGTAGAGGTCAAAGGGCAACTTGCTGAGGTCCATTTTCTTCTAACATGTAAGTTACCATAGAGGTCTTGGAGATCGAATTAGGGTCATTCAGTTAGGCACCAGTCATCTCTGTCAACTGAGCCATTTCCTTAGCCTCCCAGTGCTGTGGAGTCCTCCGTGGGGATTTAGGCCATGTGTCCTTGTTACACGGAACAACCAGAGGGGTACCATACCTCAAGACAAAATCTGAAAGCTATGTGTTTTGGGGTTTTTGTTTGTTTTTGTTTTTGTTTTTTTTTTTTTTTGTACAGAATGCTGGGGTAGGGTGGGGGTGGGGTAATATTTTTAGATGATTGAGAAAAATGTAAAGTGTAAAATTCTAGGAATTCAATTTTCAATGTCTCCAAGCAAAGACACAACCACCGTTTCTCTTTGTAAATTGTCTGCAAATGCATGTGTGATACCCGGGACTAAGACTTCAGGGCCTGCAAAGCTTCACCATTTAAAGTAGCCTTGACATTTTCCTACCTCCGGGGCCTCATCCCTTTCGACCTCCTCTGGCTGGAAGATTTCAGTTACCCTGGAGTGACTGCCAGGAGTCTCCTAGTCTGACCTGCCCAGCTCAAGTCCAGGATCACTGCGCAAGCACAGACAGCACAAGAAAGGCTGGAGGAGTTATTTTGCCCATGTTTGATGGGACAGGTTGCTCATCTAACTCTGTACACCTTCCCCTACCTTAGCTGGCCCTGGAAAGATGAATGGAGGGTGGGACCGAAGCACCTGGCCTCTCCTCCAGGAGTGCACACAGGTGTTCAGTGAGCTCTGTCCCCAGCTCAGTGGATACTTTACAAGGCTACTACAGTTTACCCTTTGAGCTGAGCGCTGTGGCACATCTGTCCTAAACCACTCCAGATGCTGTGGTTGGAAGGTCTGGGACAGATCCCCACCCCATCTCAAAACAAAACAAAGAAAAGGAGCTCCTTAGAATGTTTTCATTATCCCAGAGAGAACAACCTATCCCTTGGCAATCATTACCCATCTTCTTTCATGCTGTACCGAAAGTCACATCGTCTGTCTGTCCGTAGGTTTGTGTATTCTAGATGCTTGTGCTTGTTTTAATTAGTTACTGACAGGAAAACCTCGCTCAGGAAGTGACTGTGTAGCCCAAGCTGGGATCAACTAGTACTTCCAGCCTAGACATTTGATAGATCATATAGTGTGTGGTCTGTTATATGTGTTTTTCACTTAGCATATTTTAGATTGGTGTATCCAAGTTTTATTCCACTTTATAGCTGAATATATGTATATGTACTCATATACATACATATGTACATATATATGTGTGTGTATATACATACATACACAGCGTGTGTGTGTGTGTGTGTGTGTGTGTGTGTGTGTGTGTGTGTGTGTGTTGAGACAAGGTTTCTCTGGCTGTCCTAAAACTTGCTCTGTAGACCAGACTGGCCTCAAACTCACATATATCTGCCTGCCTCTGCCATCTGAGTGCTGAGATTAAAAATGTGAGCCACCATGCCTAGCATTTGGAAATGTCCAACCCCCCCATAAATAACTATAAATATCTGGTGTTTATTATTTTATTTATCTGTGTGTTTTGCCTATATGTATGTTTGTGCAACATATATATACCTGGTGCCTGTGGAGTCATCAGATCACCTGTGACTGGAATTGCAGACAGTTATAAGAAGCCATGTGGATGGTGAGAATTGAACCTGGGTCCTCTGGAAGAGCAGTCTTAACCACTGACCCATTTCTCCAGCCTGGGAAATACCCTTTGAACCACAAGTGTTTCCAATTTCAATTGAGGCCCAGCAGTGGTGGCACACAGCATCTGGAAGGCAGAGGCAAGCAGATCTCTGAGTTTGAGGCCAGCCTGGTTTACATAGTAAGTTCTAGGACAGCCAGGGCTACACAGAGACATCCTGTCTCAAAAAACCAATAAGAAAAAGTGTGATTAAAAAAGAAAGAGTCTTTATTACAATAAAAAAGGAAAGAAGAGAAGGAGGAAGGAAGGCACATCACCCACGCTGGTGCACACATGTAATGCTAGCACTCAGGAAATGCAGACAGGGCTAGCCTGAGCAACTTCAAAGGAAGCAAAAAAAAAGGGCTGGAGAGCAAACAGACAGCAAAATGCTTATCATTCAAACTTAGAGGCCTGAGTTCTATACTCGACATCCACACAGAAATCAGAACATGGCCAGGCATGATGACAAGACGGCACATGCCCTTAATCTCAGCACCCAGGAGGCAGAAGCAAGGCAGGTCACTGTGAATTTGAAGTCAGCCTGGTCTATACAGATCAAGTTCCAAGACATCCAGGGCTACACAGAGAAACCTTGTCTCAAAAAAAACAAACAAACAAACAAACAAAAAACAAAAAAAACAAAACAAAAAAACTAATAAAATAAAAGGACAGAGAGAGAGAGAGAGAGAGATGGAGAGATGGAGAGATGGAGAGATGGAGAGATGGAGAGATGGAGAGATGGCTCAGGAGTTAAGAGCACTGACTGTTCTTCCAGAGGACCTGAGTTCAATTGCATCCACATGGCAGCTCACAACTATTTGTACCTCCAGAGTATTCCATACTTTCACACATACATACATACATACATACATACATACACACACGCAGTCATACATACATACACACACGCAGTCATACATACATACATACGTACATACATACATGCAGACATAACACCAATGCATAGGAAATAAAGATAAATAAATCATTTTTTTAAAAAATAGGAGAAGCTGCATGGTGGTAGTTCGAAGCTAGCCTGGTCTACAGAGTGAGTTCTTGGACAGCTATGCAGAGAATCCCTACCCTGCCTTGGAAAAGAGAGAGAGAAACAAAAAAGAAAGTAAGGAAGGAAGCTGTATGTCCTGTAATCCCATCACTGGGGAGTCAGACACCAATAGATCTGGGGTTTGCTGGCCTCATCAGTGAGAGGCTTGATTTTCAAAACAATACGGGGCGGGGGGGCTACAGAAATGGCTTAGTGGTTAAGAGGACTGACTGCTCTTCCAGAGGTCCTGAGTTCAATTCCCAGCAACCACATGGTGGCTCACCACCATCTGTAATGGGATCTGATGCCCTCTTCTGGTGTGTCTGAAGAGAGAAACAGTGTACTCATATACATAAAATAAATAAATAAATAAATCTTAAAAAAAAAAAAAAAAACAATACAAGGCAGGAGGTGGGGCGTGGTGGTCCACACCTTCAGCCCCAGATCTAGGGAAGCAGGTAGATAGATCTCTGAGAGGTGGAAACTATACTGCTTTACATAGTGAGAGCCTGTCTACAGAACACAAGAAAGCAAGGTGAGTGTAGCTGGAGATACTTAGAATAGGCACCCAGTCCAGCTTGTTTCCAGGCAGCCACCATGTTCCCGCTACTCCTTGGCTCTGACTGGGGCTCCAGCTAGCTAGATGCGCAGGTCCTGGCACCCAGCGTAGGGGATGGCTCTGCCAATCCACCATGCTGCATCCACAAAGCTCGGCTGAACCCAGACAATATCTGTCATCCTCACAGTATCAGAAATGAGACTCTTAAAGTTTAATGATTATCTAAAGGATTTATATATTTAGAAATGCTCAATCAACAAGATGCTCACACAATTAGAGTCGTTACCTAATATCTAACCTTTCAATAGAAGTTGCTACCCAGGACAGCTTTCCACCCATCCGTGGTTCTCCATGTCTGATAGCCTCCTTCCTCCCCTCCTCTTCCTCTCTTTCTCCCCTCCCACCTCCTCTTCTACTGCTTAACCACCGAGCTCCACTGGGAATACTGTGCAGCAGAATAAATATCCTGCTACAGGTGAGGTGAGTGGCTCCCGAGTAGCAACATTTGAAATTTACCTCTGGTCTCTGCAGAGGCCAGCACACATACACACACACACACACACAAACCATCTATAACTCTAGTTCCATCGGATTCAATACCCTCTTCTGATCTCTGTGGCACTAGGCACTAGAGACGGTGAACAAACATGTAAACATACACTCCAAAAAGAAAAAGAAAACTCTCTTGCTTAGCCCGTGAGACCCCTAACAAGTGTGTGTGGTGGTGATGGCCGGGTGTCTCCGTAAATTATCACTAAAAAAGCTAACAAGTGAAGAACAATCAGATAGCTTTGAGAACTTGTGAGGCTTGGCTTTTTGGAGGATTGATTCTCAGGTCTGGGAAATAGGTGTCAGAGAGCAACGACAACAAAACGGGCCGACAGTGAAGAACACAAGGCTCCTGTTGGCCCACCGTCCAGCAGCTTGACCAGCGGCAAGGTTAGCAAAGTGTTGGGGACAGCATACCACCACAGGGACTGCCAGCAGTAGGCCAAGATGGAGACATCTCAGAAGCCCAAGGCAGCTCCTTGTAAAAAGGATGTCATCTGGGACCCTGAGAAGCAGGGACACACATCCCTCCAGGGGACCCTTCATCTGAAATAAGGGACTGCCTGCAGTCCTAATGGCCCAGGTGCATGCTGTGTGCTCTCATCTTGGAAACAACGCAATAACTGCACAATGGTAGTTCCAGATTAATGCTTGACTTGCAAAGAAAGTTTGGAGAAATTATTAGAAAAATGAAACAGAGCCAATACTGGGACCTCAAGAAAGGAAAAAAAATCTATTGAAGTTATGAAATAAGTTTCACACAACATTTGAGAGTGGTTCCTGGATAAGCAAATATAGATAGAATGCATAAAATTATATCTCAGTAAAACTAAGTCAAAACACTGGGACTCTTAGGAGAGTCATTGTGTGCAATGTACTGAAGCAGAAAGCTAGCGGAACTACTGACTTAAGGGTTAACTTGACTCTGGCCATTGCCTGGCAGCTTTATTTATCATTAGAACTTCACAGGAAAATGCAAGTAGCTGACCTTGGGGATCTGAGCTCTGAAGTACAATAAGTTAAAAGTTAAAGTTTAAATAATGATAAGTTTACAATTATTATTATTTTGGCCACAGGCCTGGGAATAGGGGAAGCTTGAAACTTTGGGTAACTATTGTAATTCTTGATTCTTTGTGGGATGTGGTCATTCTTTTGAATTTGATTTGGCAATGATTATACAATGTCTTTTAAAAAAAGATTTATTTATCTTATGTATATGAGTATACCATATATATATGGAAGAGCAGTCAGTGCTCTTAACCTCTGAACCATCTCTCCAGCCCACAATGTCTTTTTTTTTTTTTTTTAAATCTGTTTTTAGAGTAACAATAAAAGACTGGAGCAAGAAAAAGGCGAGTGAGTGAGAGTGGGTGAGTGAGTGAGTGAGTGAGTGAGTGTGAGTGAGTGAGTGAGCATGTGAAGAGTGAGTGAAGAATGTGAGGAGTGTATGGAGAGTGTGTGTGAGTAAAAGGAGAGTGCTTGTGTGTGTAAGGTGTGTGTGAGGTGTGTGTGAAGAGTGTGTGTGAGAGTGAGAGGGGAACACAAGTGGGAGTTCAAGAAAAGAAAAGCACACGCACAGGAGAACGCAGAGTGTGTGTAGTCTCAAGCTGCAAGGGAACGAGAGAGAGAGAGAGAGAGAGAGAGAGAGAGAGAGAGAGAGAGAGAGAGAGAGAGAAAGCAGAGAGTGTTTCCAAGATGAGAGCACACAGCATGCACCTGGGCCATTAGGACTGTGCTGTGCTGGGCCCCGTGCCTCAATTTTTAATTGTTTAAGAATCATTACATCAAGGAACATCTGGTTTCACAGAATTCACCAGAGCAGAAGGAGAAAGAAGTAAGAAAGTCAGGTATAATAGAATAATTATGCACATCAAGACCAACTGAAAAACAGTCACACACAAATGAAATCTATACAGCCGTTGTCCAGGGCTAAGGTTGGAGAAATGGAAACAACTGTTTTTTACAAAGAGCTGCTTTGGGCTACTGAGATGTCTCCATCCCAGCCTACTGCAGGCAGTCCCTGTCATTGTATGCTGTCCCCAACAGCGAATGCAAGCATTGGCAACACTGAATGTTTTAAGAGTGTCTTCTGAGAGTAAAACAAAAGCAGAAGGTACAAAGACAGGTCGGCAGGTGCTGAAAGAACGAAGCCTTTGTCCCTTCTGTGTGAGCTCTGAGAGGCACCAGACTGTCCTAGTTGATTGGAGACCATTTTTTTTCCTGTCTTTTTCTATTTGGAAAGTTCTTGTGTGTATGTGTGTGTGTGTGTGTGTGTGTTCTTATTTGTGCATGCACCTGTGTGTATTCTTGTACTTGCACATGTGTGTGTGTCTGTCTGTCTGTCAGTCTGTCTGTCTGTGTCTATGTCTGTGTATGTTCTTATTCGTGCATGCATCTGTGTGTGTTCTCATGTGTGCACATGTATGTGTGTGTGTGTATATCTGTGTGTCTGTCTGTATCTGTGTGCGTGAGCATATGTGTGTGTCTGTGTGTGCGTGTCTGTCTGTGTCTGTGTGTGTGCATGTGTGTGCATGTGTGTGGAAGCTAAAGATCAACATGAGGTGTCCTTCTCAATCTCCTCCACCTCTCTGTGTTGGAGAACAGGGTCTCTCACTGAACCTGCAGCTCACATATTCAGCTAGACTGGTTGGCCAATGAGCCCGAGGTATCCTCCTGTCTCCGGGGTTATAGATACACATAGTGCTTGGCTTTGGCTCAGGTTCTCACGCTTGTGTGGCACTCAACTGCCTGAGCCATCTCCCTGGCTCTGGAAAGTTCTTATGTATGGAAGAACTTCAGTTAGGGGATGGAGGGATAGCTCTCAGTGGTTAAGAGCACTGGCTGCATCCTGGCTTCCATTCACACATGGTGATTCACAATCATTAATAACTCTAGTTCCAGGGGATCCAATGACCTCTTCTGGCCTCTGTGAACACCAGGCACACATGTGGTGTACAAACAAAAGTACAGGCAAAACAACAATAAACATAGTTTTTCTTTTCTTTCTCTCCTTTTCTTTTTTTTTCCTTCCTTCTTTCCTTCCTTCCTTCCTTCCTTTCTTCCTCCTCTCCCTCTTTCTAGAGACCTGTAACTTGCTATATAGACCAGGCTGGTCTTGAACTCACAGAGATCCACCTGCCTCTGCCTTCAGACTGCTAGGATTAAAGACATGTGCCATCACTACTGGCTTTATTTATTTATTTATTTATTTATTTATTTATTATTTGAGATTGGGTCTTGCTATACAATCCTTGCTGTCCTGGAATGCATATGGAGACCAGGCTGGCCTTGAACTCTCAGAGATCCACCTACCTCTGCATCCAAAGTGCTGAAATTAAAGGTGCATGCCACAATGCCCAGTGACATATTTTTTTAATCTACCAAGAATTCCAATTAATAAATGAAAAAGGTGTGTTGGGACAGGCAGTCATTACTCTGCATCCCACGTGAGATGAAGTCAGGCAGTCATGACCAGCATACTTATTGAACACAAGTCTAAGTGATATAAGCTCTGGTCCTTTTGGAAGAGGGACTCCAATTGAGAAAATGACTCCCACAATTAGCTTGTGGGCAAGAAGGCCATGGTGGCTTTTTTTTTTTTTCTTTCTTTCTTTCTTTCTTTCTTTCTTTCTTTCTTTCTTTCTTTCTTTCTTTCTTTCTTTGAGACAGGGTCTCTCTAGCTCTGGCTGTCCTGGAACTTTTTATGTAGACCAGGTTAGCCTCAAACTTACAGATCTCTGCCTGTCTCTGCCTCCTGGGTGCTAGAATTAAAGGTGTGTGCCACTACGCCTGACATGTTCTTGGTTGATGACTAATGTCAGGGGACCCAGATCACTCCTGGGCTAGTGGTCCTAGGTGCTATAAGAAAGTAGACTGAGCAAGCCAGGGGGAACAAGCCAGTGAGCAACATTACTCTGTAGCCTCCAGGTTTCTGCCCTGAGTTCTTGCCTTAGATTTGCTCAGAGATTGGTTTATAATCTATAGGGCAAAAATAAACTCTTTTTTCCCCCAAGTTACTTTTGGGTACGGTGTTTTTATCACAGGAATAGAAACCCTCACTAAAACAGATATTCATGATGGAGGCACCAGACTGTCAGGCCCAAAAGTACTGACCAGTCTTAGAATCACTAAAGGGAGGCCCAGCAGTGTGTCCTCTGAAAGGGTGGGACTCACACAGTCCAGTCCCACCTACAAAGGGTCTTTCCTGAACATGGAACCTGACTAAACAGCCTTTTGTAGAGGTACATGTAACCTCACAACAAAGAACATGGGCACAGTTTCACCAGGGTATGTGACTAGAACCCCAGTATTCTGGAAGGTGAAGGCAGGAAGGAGACAGGATTTAAGGCTTGTTTGCTCACTTTAATTTTGCAACAGGGTCTCACTATGTAGCTCTGGCTGGCCTGGAACTTGGTATATAGACCAGGTTGGTAGAGTCCTTGTCTGTCACTTGTGGAGCCCTGATATGGCTCCACTACCAGATCTGCAAAGCACACACACACAAACACACACACACAACATGCACACGCATATTACATCACATTCTGTGCCAAGCCTTACTGATTACACCTACAAATCCTCTCAATTCTAGAAGCCCATCACACACTCCTGGTGTACAGATAAAGCATGCTCAGAGAGCTTGTTATGTCACTCAAGATGCCCAGCAGGTGAGCCATGCTCCAGTTTCATCCCTGTTGCTGTGATAAGATAACCTGACCAAAAGCAGCTTAAGGGAGAAAGGCCCATTTCAGCTCAGTTCCAGGTTACAGCCCATTGAAGGAGAAAGTCACGGTGCCAGAGAGGGAATAGCAAGTATGAGTCTTTTCTATTAAATTCTATAAAGTTTGTGTTAAGGACAAGGAATTAAAGTCTTATGCAAATGTTTTAGCTCCACTCCCCGACCCCAGTAAAACCCTTGCTTACACAAAGGCCCTCTGCTGTCTTCTAGGAATTTGATGGCCTGGAGCAGTAATCCCTTTCCCCTTCCTCCTTCATTTCCTGTGTGCCAATTCTTTTCAGACTAGCCGACTGAATTGAGATTATGCAGTCAGACCCTAGCCAATAGGAAAGGACACAGCTACCACCTGAGTAAGAACGAATACGTACCTTCTGTCTGCACCGTGTTCACTCTTCCTAAGTTCATCCACTTGATCGGAAGTAATGTTAGTCTTGTCCAGACAATTCAGTCTGGTTAGATCTCTCTCTGCAAGCCCAAACTTATTTCTAGCTACTGGGAACCTATAGCTACTTATATCCCATCCATAGTCAAGAGCAGAGAAAGAATGAATGCATGCATGCTTGCTACTCAGCCCACTCTCTTCACTCTGAGACAAGTCAGGACCTGAGCAGAGGGAATGGTGTTGCTCACAGTGGGCTATCCTCCCACATCAGTTAACATAATTAAGACAATTTCACGAATATGCCACAGGCCAACGTACTCTAACCAGTCCCTCACTGAGACTCATCCCAAGTAATTCTAGATTGTGTCAAGTTGACAATTAAAACAAACCCATCACAGGGCCTTAGGTTGGCTACCCTGTCTGCTTGGACTTGGTGGGCTCTCCAGGAAGAGATGGGAGCACTCGTGAAGGGTGGGAGAGGCTCGGGATACTGAACTTCAGGACTAAGGCAGGAAGGTAGGTTAGGGAGGCTGTGAGGTCATAGCATCCTTTTTAGGCACAGACCCCAAGGAAGGCCCATGGGCTTGCACAGTCTGAGGTGAAGCTGAACAAGACTCTGGTTTATGAGACGTGAGGGTGGGATGGAAACAAACTGCTGGGCAAGTTCGAAGTAAGGAGGTAACTGGAGCCAAACAGAGCAGGGCAGGACCACACTGAACCAAAAACAATGGGACACAGAGGGGGACTGGCTTCAGGAAGTCTGAATCCAAGGCATACTAGCCACAGCTGGTAGAAGCCAGTTCTGCACATGCAGACCCACCTCTCCGTACAACTTTCTTAAATCCAGGAGTTGGCTCTTACCCTCTAGAAGGAAGTTCTGTTGTTCTTTGTATTTTTGAGAAGACTGGAATTCAGGAGACAGAGATTCCGTACAAATAGTAACTTTCAAGGTCAGGTGTTTTTGAGTCCCAGGCTCACTTGGTAGCAGGCAGCCCAACTTTTTGCTTGGTCTAGAGAGCCAGACCAGCCTAGAAATGGAGGCCTTGGCCTCCTCTCTAAGTGGAGGTCCCCACATTCCGCGGCTGTCAGCCTCCTGACCCCAATGACTCGAATCCATTGTCCTGTAAAAGCAGAACGGCTCTGGGAAGTGACACTGTGAGTGGGTGAGGTGCTGCTGGGTCTGTGGCTGAGGTAATGGGATAAAGTTGTCACCTCCCCCCACTCCCAGGCCCTAGCTCAGAACCTGGGGCATCAGCTCTTCTCGGAGATTTGGGGCTTGAACTTCTCCTTGAGACCCCTAATTTAGAGCCTAGGCTCCCCCCATCTAGGCCTTAGGTGGTCAGAGATGCACTTGGTGGAGCAGGCCCCAGTTCTGCCTAGAACTTCACTCTCATTTCGTCATCCGAAAGGGAGCAGGGTGGGGTCTGATGCTGAGAAGAGGGCAGCTCTGACCACTGCAACATTTCCCTGCTCTCATTGACGACCCCTCAGCATCCTTCCATTCCTCCTGCCCCCAAATGTTCCTATGTGAAAGAACAGATCAGCAGAGGTAAGGGGTGGAGAGGGCATGAGGACTAAAAGCAGAGAGAGGCCTGGTCTCCAGAGGACACAGGACAGAGGAAGAACAGCAGCCCCAGCCCTGACCCCATGACCTGACTCTCCCTAAATCCTGGGCTTCCTGCAGCAAGGTCAGAGGCAGTCCACTGTGCACCCGCGTGTTGGTGGGGATGATGGTGGCCCAGCCACCCAAGGCCGAGCACAGACTCAGAGCTTCTGGAGAAGAAGCGTGTGGTTGAGGGAACAGGGCCTGAGAGCCATGGGCTGCCCTTGCTGCTACCTGGGGTTGTATGGTTGAGGGGACAGGGCCTGGAAGCCATGGGGCTGCCCTTGCTGCTACCTGGGGTTGGGGGAGGCAGTAAGGGTCCTGGCCAACTGGTTCTAGAAGAATTTGAGGGGAAGGTTGTGTGTAGGTGGTGGGGACATAGTGAGAAGGGACACACAGAGGTGGAGCAGTTGGACCAAAGATGGGAGGAAGGAGGAGAGGACTGAGGTGGCAGGAGCTAGAAGCCCTGAACGATTGCTGTAGAAAGAGGCTGTAGGAAGAAGCTAGGGTCGGGGTTTTCCAGAAGCACAAAGTCACAGAAACATTCTTGGGGCCCAGAAGACTGGGCTGTAGGCTAAAGGGTCATGTGGCCAGCCTGTGGGGCCTAAGATGGGGAATAATATCCCTGGGAGAGGCGTCTCCCAGTGACCTGTGTCTGTGGTTTCTGGGACCATGTGTATGATCCTGCAGTCAGGTGGGCTATAAGGTTGTAATTTCCAGTCTAGGTGTGTATTTGTGTGAGCCTGAGTGTGCTCCTCTATTCAGAGGCACCGGTTTCTGTCTAGTGTTGGGAGAGGCTTCAGGGAGAGCAGGAGTCCTGGGAAGCTGACCTCATGGGTAGATAGGCAGACAGGCCCACAGGAAAAGGAGGAGGTGACTCTGTGTCTCCAGGGAACACAATGCCCATGCCACAGATCCTAACCTCTCTATTGTATCTGCTCTGACCCCGGTCCTGTTGCCAGGGCTCAGCCAAATGAGACCATCAATCAGGCCTGTCAGACTTCAGCTCTGGTGATCTATCCATAGGACAGCAGCCAGCTCCAGCTCTGATAAACCAGGCCCCTCTCTCCATCCCAACTCCTCCCTTGGTACCTAAATCGCTTAAAGTCAAGTTCTGTCTCTTTGTTCCTTCCTCAGGCACAGAATAAGGTGAAGGGGAGGGAGCCTGAGAGTAGAGGAGGCCCTAGGTCCTGCAGTACTGAGTGTCCTTTCAGGGTGTATCACATGTTCTCAACTGTGCTTTGTGTGGGAGTCAAGCTACCCGGAGGCCATGTGGGAACATCCACTGCTGCTGCCCTCCCTGCCAGGTGGAAGGGAGCTGTCTGTAGTCATCTCCTGGCAGTAGAAGGAGCTAGCCTTGGCCAACAACAGCAGCGCCACCCTGATGTCATATGATTGCCTGCATCTGGATACCTTGCTCTCCCATGAATACCCACTGTATTAACACAGAATCACCACTGGTGGCCGATGAGCCAGCAGGCCCGTTTACAGCTAGAAAGTGCTATGACAGAAGATGAGAAGACATGACAGTGCCCAAGATGGCACCTACAGGGCACAGAGGTGCTCACAGTAGTCCTGGACAGGGACAGCTCAGTCACTAGGGTTATGTGCACAGTGCCTTGGCCCTGTACATTTCGGGGCCCATAATTTTTTTTCTTTTGGCACTTGAGAGACGGCTCCACAGTTAAGAGTACTTGCCAGGGGCTGGAGAGATGGCTTAGTAGTTAAGAGCACTGACTGCTTTTCCAAAGGTCCTGAGTTCAATTTCCAGCAACCACATGGTGGCTCACAACCATCTGTAATGGGATCCGATGCCCTCTTCAGTCATACAGGTATATATGTAAATAGAGTACTAATATACATAAATAAATACTTCTACAAAAAGTAAAAAAGAGTACTTACTGTTCACACAGAGAACCCAAGGTCTATTCAAGAAGCTCACAGTCCCTGGCCTCACAACTGCAGTGTGGTTGAGAATGATCTTGAATTTCTGATCCTGCTTTACCTCCATAGTGCTGGGGTTACAGACATGCACCCCCACATCCGGTTTCATCTGGTTCATACAAGACTGGGGACTGAACCCAGAGCTTTGTGCAAAGCTGGGCAAGTATTCTGCCAACTGACTCTGCATCCCCAGGCTCCATCATTTTATTTAAACAAAAGCTGAAAAAACAATGGGGAATGGTTGTGCAATGTGTCCACTTTAAATTATGTTTGACCTTATACCAACACTATTGTAATGTGTAATTTTTTTCTTTTTTCTTTTTCTTTTTTTCGAGACAGGGTTTCTCTGTGTATCCCTGGCTGTCCCGGAACTCACTCTGTAGACCAGGCTAGCCTCAAACTCCGAAATCTGCCTGCCTCTGCCTCCCAAGTGTTGGGATTAAAGGCGTGCACCACCACTGCCCAGCAATGTGTAATTTTTAAAAATCAAGGATCAAGCATGGCTATGACCCCAGCATTCCAGGAATTGAGGGAGGGCTTCAGGTCCAGTTGTCTTGGCTACAAATCAAGGAATTTTAACGAAGGAAAGCAGTGTTTTGAGTCCACTAAAGTCACAGACATGTGACTACATGATTGGATAATGATGAGATCACCAGGAAGTAGCAGGCGTGGGCAGATCCCAGGTCAACTGTGTGCATGTTCACATGTTATCTAACACCTAGGTCTATCCCTCTTTCCCCAATTCCAGAGTTGCCCAGGGTAGAGCAGGGTGGTGCAGGTTTCTTCCAATGCCTGCCCCAGTGGGTGCCTAAATGGTCCATTTTCTGCAGCTCAATGTTGTGGCCCTGGAAACCAAGGCCACAGTTGAGCAGTAGCCAGGAGTGCGCTGTTTGGTAAGATGGGGGCAGAGCACTGACTGTGGAGTCCTGACTTCTGCACCCTCTGGGTCACACTGCTGTCTGGTGATATCCTCCGCATTACCAGTGTGAGCCAGGCTGATGTAGTCACTTACCACTATAGGCCATAAAATGTGGCCAGTACCTGCCACAGCCAAGGTGCCAGCTGCCCCTGATTAAGGACCAGGGTGGGCTCTGGGCTCAGGGAAAGTGTGCCTATTTGGTTGTCCATGATAGACCTGAATTTCTGCACAGGCCAGAGTGAACCTGCTTCTTCATGGGGCTTCCTAGAGCTCAGAAACTGTTGGAAGTGCAGTGGGAAGCAGCCCTGGGCTTAGGCAAGGAATGACCAGGGCTTCTGGAAAGGGTGGATCAAGTCGGGGGTAAACAGGTAGGTAGAGGTCGGATGCCTGTCAGGTAACAGAATGGATGCTTTAAAAAAAAAAAAAAAAAAAAGAGGTAAGGCCCAGAACAGGGCTCAGACTTGATCCAGAGGACAGTAGGAGCTCTTGCTGGGGTAGAGGGAAGGCTTAGTCAGCATGTAAGAGTTCTTGCATCAACACATAGTGAAGGCCTCCTGAGGGTGAGGATGAAAGATCTGTAACTGAGGGAAACATCCGGGGTGGTAAGGTAGGGCGGGGCAGTTTTGTTCCTGAATTGAGGACCACGCAGAACTTGAGAGGGCATAACAGAAGGCAGGACATGTGAGTGCCATTGGTGTTAGTGAGAGGAGTAATTCCTTAATCAGCCACTAGAGGGCTCCTATGTATAAATAAGCAGGGGCAGGCAGGAAATCATGGGCTTCAGGGGATAGGCACACAAATCCTCTCAAAGACTCACCAAAGGATATATAATTAAAAAAAAAGTAAAAAGAAAAAGGGGGAAAAACAAATCCTGACCCTTCTCATCATAGCAAGAAAGGAAGGCTTTTACAGGGTAACATCTCTGTCTAGATGGATGTTTCATAAGTGGACTAGCTGTGCCCCATTCCCTCCAACACCCTGAGTGCCCTTCAGGTGCCACAGTAGGTTCTACCCTGTTGCCCATCCCTGCCCAGGACACTCTTTCTCCCGGGACAAGTCAGGAACCCCAGGAGAGGGAAGAGTGAAGGGAGCTGGGATGAAAACTCTTCCAGCTGGGCCAGGGATGTGAGCTGGGCCAATACAATGCTCACTTCAATTTTAAAAAGAAAGAAATTAAACGGAAAGAGGCCTGGTGTGGCGGTGCAAATGCTGGGGAGGTGGGGGCAGGCAAATCTCTGTGAGTCCCAAGGCCAGCCAGAGAGACACTGAGACTCTGTCTCAGAACAAGCACAAAAGAAACAGGGAAAAGAAAGGAAGGGAGGGATGGAGGGACAGGGGGAGGGACTGGAGAGATGACCCAGTGGTTAAAAGCACTGCCTGCCTTTGCAGAGGTGCTGAGTTCAATTCCCAGCAACCACACGGTAGACTATACTAGGATCTGATGCCCTCTTCTGGCACATAGATAGAACACTCATATACATAAATAAGTGTGTGTGTGTGTGTGTGTGTGTGTGTGTGTGTGTGTGTGTGTGTGACAGAGGGAGAGAGAAACAACCTGATTCTCTTTAGAGGCTTGCCAATGGCTTGCCTGCAGTGCTCCCTGACCCCTCCTTGGCGCCCCCACCCCGGCCATGCTGCATGCTGTGGTGTTTGATCTCTGAGTGAGCACTGCCCACACGGGCTCTTAGGTTTGAATACTTGGTTCCTGTTGGTGGAACCCTTAGAGAAGGATTAGAAGGTGTGGCCTTGTTGGCAGAAGTGTGTCACTGGGGGTGGTCTTTGAGGTTTCAAAAGCCCATGCCAAGCTCAGTGGCTCACTGCCTGCTGCCTGTGAGAAGTTCTCAGGTACTGTTCCAGTGCCATGCCTCATGCCTGCCTGTCTGCGGCCATGCTCTCCACCAAGATGGTCATGAAGTCTAACCTTGTCACAGCACATAGAAAAGGAAGAGGCACTGTCTCTGACTATGTGCATGGCATTAATAACTCTTTTAATAAACTTCTTATTCACCCAGGGGCTAGGGGTAGGGAAGGCAAATGAGAGGGTCTAGCAGGTAAAGACATTTGTTGCCACACCCAAGCACCTGAGTTCAACCCAGAGTAGTCACTTGGTGGTGGGAAAGAACCGACTCCTACACGCTGTCTCCCCCATTTCCCCAAGTAAATGTAATTTTAAAAACTGGAGAGGAGGGATTAGCACAAGCTAGCCTCTGTCTGTCTTCCTACTTCAGTTGCCTGGGTGCCTCCATCAGAGATGTAAACCTCCACCCCTTGGGTTAATCGTTTTTAAATTAAAATTGAAAAGGGAAGGAAGATGTTGTGGGATCTCTGATCTAGAATTGACTTAGGCACTCAAAGCAAAGGGTGGCGGATGGGCTCCTCTGAGACAGTGGGAGTCCAGTGGGGGTCCCCAGCCTATCATTCCCGTTCTAATCTACCCTCCCACCTTCCCTAATGGGATCACAGGACCTGCAGAACAGGCTACCAAGGTTCCAGGATGTTAAATGCTCATGGCCAAGTTCCAGGCTATCGGGGGCCAGCAAGAGAAACTCCTACCTGCAATCCAGGGACATGAGTGTCAGGCAGCACCAAGGAGATCAGGAGGGGAAGGTGGCTATTTAGGGCCAGAAGGCCAGTCAGTAACCAGCATTTAAGGGATGCTTAAAGGTTAGGGAGGAGCTAGGTGTGAACCAACTCTCCCCAACCCCCAGGTGGGTGTGTGGGGCAGTGGCAGGAGACCAGAAAGAATCAAGGTTTGAGCTCAGACTGCTTGCTGGTAATATATACACCTGGTGGGGACACTGGGACAGGTCCTTTCCCTGGTATTCCCAAGGTGAGACAGACTTTCCCAGAGAGTTCACATTGCCAGGCTATGAAGATCAAGCAGGCTCTGTTGCTTCATCTGTGGGAGAACTTGGTTGACTGCAAGTAAGAACCAAGTATGTGGGGCTCACTGCAGGCTGACCCAAATATGGGCATGTTAACTATAGGCCAGGCAGAGGAGTCTGGCACCGTGAAGAGCCTTGGTGGAGTTTTCTAGCGATGACCAGAGCAGCAGCAGTGTCTGGCTGGCTCTAAGCAGACAGCCACTGCTTCTGTAGCTTGAGGGAAATTTAAAGACATAAGACTTTATACCAACCCTTGAAAAACTTTCACTTTAATTAATTGATTAATTAATCAATTGCATTGAGGATTTAGCCTAGAGTGGTTCTCAACCTTCCTAATGCTGCAACCCTTTAATACAGTTCCTCACGTGGTGACCCCAAACCATAACACTATTTCGTTGATACTACATAACTGTAATGTTGCTACTGTTATGAAGTGTAATGTAAATATCTGATATGTGTCCCCAAGGAAGTCATGACCCCAGGGTCATGAGCCCCAGATTGAGAACCTCTGGCCCAGAGCCTGGCATATGCAAGGCAAGCACACACTCAGCTACAACTCCAGCCTTCTTTTAACTTTTCACTGAGACAGAGTCTCAGTCAAGTTGCTCAGCTTTTTGTTTTGTTTTGCTTTTTAGATTTATTTTACGGCTGGAGAGATGGTTTTCAACTCTCACACAGTGGTTCTCAACCCATCTGTAACTCCAGTTCTAGGGCATCTGATGTCGTCTTCTGACCTGTGGGCACCAGAAATGTACATAGTGTACAGACATACATGCAGGCAAACATTGATACATATAAAATAAATAATAAATAAATATAAAACACCTTTTAAAAGAAAAAAAAGTTATTTGTTTTTAGCTATGCGCGCGTCCATGTGTGTCTGCCATGTATGGGTGGTTAGGTGCTCATGGGAACCAGAGTCTCTGGAGCTGGAGTTACAGGTGGTTGTGGACCTGCCCACTTGACAGGAGTGTTGACAACAACACCTGGGTTTTCTGGAAGAGCAGCCCAGACTCTCTTGATCCTCCTTGCATTTACCTCTCAAATACTGAGATTTCAGGAGTGTGTAATTTACTCATTAGTACTGTTCTGTCTTACGGTGCTGGGAATTTAGGGCCTCATACATGCTAGGTAGGTGCTCTACCACTCTAAGTTGTCCCAGCAGCCCCTGGACAGGCTTTACATGTGGGATCCTCCTGCTTTAGCCTCTCAAGAAGCTTGGGTTTACAGGCCTGCACCATAACGCCCTGCAAAAAAAATTTCATTCTAGAGATTCATGGTCTCCTCTGAGTAGTTCTAAGTAAAGGGCACTTATGAAAGGTTAAATTCATGTTAGGAAGGATCAGAAGGGGCTGGAGAGATGGCTCAGTGGTTAAGAGCACTGGCTGCTCTTCCAGAGGTCCTGAATTCAAATCCTAGCAACCACATGGCGGTTCACAACCATCTTGAAATGAGATTTGGTGCCCTCTTCTCTTGTGTAGGCAGAAAACTGTACACATAATAAATAAATCTTTAAAAAAATCAGAAAAATACAAGGTTTAAAAAGATGAGTAAGGATGACAGCACAAACAAACAAGAACAAGCCTAGGCTGGTTTTCACCCTCTGTGGAGGTGACAGAGGTGACAGGTGCAGTAGCCTCAGTGCTGGTTTTGTTTCCATAATAAATGGGAGGGGGCATTTCATATAATGAACGTGTACTTTAGGCACAAAGTGGTAGTGATAGTGTTTTGGAAAAACGTTTCCTTCTTTCTCTCCTAAACATTCTCTGTCACTTGTTTGGAGGAAATGTCTGTAATTCTTTGAGTGCCCAGGGGAGCCACCGAGGGAAGGTGAGGCTGGCTAAGGTTTGACACACAGGACACATGTGCACTCTGTACTTGTTCTTTCTCCCCTTCATACTATAGCCCCAGATGGCTTTAAACTTGGCCTGTGGTCCAGATTAGCCTCAGATCCAAGAATCTCTTCTTCAGCCTCTGCACAGCCTTGAGTCACCATAACCGCTTTGGACAGGTCATTTCACTTGTAAATTAGCGAGGAAACTGCAGCACTACTGGGCAGCTCTAAAACCTGGTCACAGAGATCTGCTAGAAGGAAGCTCTTGGAGCAGAAACCACACTTGAGATAGCAAGGGTTCTCCCCTTCTACGTATTAGCCCACCTCACAGTAGTCTTCTGCCTGGCCTCAAACCTAACACCCACAGTGCACCAGACCCAGGTGTTAGAATCTGTCTCAGTTCCATCTTCCCAGCACAACCACTTGTTTCTTCAGTCTCCCGGGTAAGGAGCTGCCCTTCACCCACCTACCCAGGCCATTGCCCTTACCCCAACATTTTCCCACAAATGGCTGCTCCCTCAAGTGTAGAGGGCATCCAAATTCTGGAAACCTGATGATTTCTGATGTGTCTTTTTAGCACTTAGGGGTGGGTCTATAGCTGTGCCCCTAATCAATCATGCACCTCTGTCCAGCACAAGAGTACAAGGTACTCTCCCTGTGCAGTGTGAGCCTCCAGGGCCTGGCAGGAAGGGACTGAGAACAACCTTGCTCCGGAGGTCAGGAGAGGGTCTAGAAGGTAAGGGGCAGGAAGGCTGGGTCTCAGAATGTCTTCCTCCTTTCCTTGCCTGCCTGCCTAGCTCCACTCGCTTGTCTAGTGGCCACAGTCAGTCCTTGAGTAAGATCCCTGCGGGGCTCAGGGTCTCACTGACTCTAGACTGGTTTAGTTGAAGAATGGAAAGGTGCTGTTCTGGGAATAAGATCAAGCTAACTGCAGGGCAGTGGTGGCGCATGCCTGTAATCCCAGCACTTGGGAGGCAGAGGCAGGCGGATTTCTGAGTTCGAGGCCAGCCTGGTCTACAGAGTGAGTTCCAGGACAGCCAGGGCTACACAGAGAAACCCTGTCTCGAAAAAACCAAAAAAAAAAAAAAAAAAAAAAAAAAAAAAAGATCAAGCTAACTTACAGCCCATAGGCCTAACCTACCTCTCCCTGCCAGACGGTCCACAGGTGTGCTCTCCCTAGATATGAACCCTACCACCATACAACATTACACACACACACACACACACACACACACACACACTCTCACGCCCTTCTCTTTCCATTAAGTACCTCTGTCTACCTGTGGCTCTGTCCTGCCTACTGTATTACTTACTGCTATATGCACTGATGAATGAGCAGGTCTCAGCTTCATCCTTGGAGGCACCTCTTTTAGCTCATGTGTTTTGGCTGTTTGCTTTTCTTTAGCACACAGAGTTTCTCTGTTGAAGATGAGGCTATTTACCAATGCATGGCAGAAAAGAACATGGCCTACAATAGGGAACCTAGAGCCATGTCCAGCTCCCAGGAGTCTACAAGGTATGGCTCTCTTTATCTCTGCAAGGGTCCCAGGAAGACACATCATTGCTTTACCTTGGGCCAGCCCAAGGTGGCTGTGGACGTGTGAGTGAGTAAGGCCTTCAGTCACAGACTGGGTGCAAGGGTCAAGAGTGAGTTCTTGGCTCTAACCCAGTTCTGTCCAAATGGTGTTTTCTGGAAAAGTCATTCTTCGGGCCTTCCCTACCACAGTGATCTCCAAAAGACTCTTGATAGGTTTCTGGGACAGGCTCTAAGAGATTGCTTCTGAGTATCTCTTAGGCAGGTATCAGGAGCAGTATAAGCCCCCTTATGGGGGTGGGGGTGGGGGGCTGGGGACATGTGGCTGGTGAGAGAGGATACTGAAATGTCAAGTAAGTTTCCAAGAGGCTGTGAGGAAAGACACACTTGAGAACGTTTTTAGCATAGAGGCTGCCAGCCTATATCCCATTGGCTCATTCAGCAAAGGTGCCAGCTAGGACTCTTCTCCCATGCTGCCTCCATCACTGGTAGCAGTGTGATAGCTGCTTTGACTGTAGAGTCCCTAACTCCAGGCAGGCTGGGGCTGCCATCTATTTTGTTTTTCTCTGCTACCTTGCTATCCCGGGCTTCTCTTCCAATGTTGTGCAGGCTTTCTGAGAATTGTCACCCTGTTTGGGCCACTGTGTTGCACTTTCCCCACTGTTTTTCCATATAACCTTGCTCCAGGTACTTCAATACCTTGGGGAGCTGGCTCCCGTCACACTGCTGTGTCCCCTGTCCAGCTAGAGGTCCTCTAGAAGACTAAGCCCCAGGCTTTCAACAACAGCAGGAACAGGAAGAGCAGCACCTGTTGTTTCTGTGTGATGTGCCCCACCTCTGCTGAGTGGGGGCCAGTAAGAGGGTAGTATGGCTGGGTTCAAAACAGGCCCCACCAAGAGAACCCAGGATCACATGTACACAGACAGTAAAAAGGGCTCCGACTGCAATCTTGGTTCTCACAGATGGTCCCTAGAATCCAAGGCTGGATGCTCTTGCTGTTGGGATGAGAGCGGCTCACGGCTTGTGGTGGATGGCCTGCCCTCACCATTTCCCTCCTCTCTTTCTTGGGCTAATGTGGAAAGTTGCTAGGGACAGTCTATACCATAAGGTCAAATGGCAGAGTGAAGTCTTTCCCATTATTAGTTACAAATTATACTAGGAGGAAACTGAGGCAGAGGAGCCGGTTGCCTTGAGTCCTGTATTTGCATAAGACCTGCTAAGCTACAAGAGCAAGGGGAGATGATTTCAAGCTCTCAGTGAAGAGGATGAGCTGGACGTGGGCCTGAGCCAGTCCAGCACGGGGAAATGGGTAGACTCTCCTCTCATACCTGGAGAGGGGTAGGATCTGAAGTTAAGGCAGGAAGCAGCAGGACTAGGTGCCACAGAAGACAGGCTCAGAGGAGAAGGAAACCAATGAAGAAAACTGAACTCAACACCCAGGTGAGCAACTCATGATGGAGAGCTGGTAGGTGTGCTTAAGGCTTGGACAGAGGCCTGACCCTCAGGGAGGGGAAGGCAGACATGGAGACAGCAAGGGCTGTCATCACTTGTCTCACCATCACAATGTCTAGCCAGAAAGTTAGGTCTGACCAGGAACAGGCAAACTGCACTGAGAGCAGCAGGAAAGTAGGCACGGCTCTGCTAGGGCTCAAGTTTTTGCTCCTCTTCCCTCAACATCAAACACTGAGCTTCTAGAAGGAAGATTCTCAAGCATTGGCTATTTTGCAGGGACCATCTCCCCAACACCTGTTTCTCTAGTTTTTGGTTTTTAGCACTTATGCATATAGGTGTTTTGCCAGTGGTGGCACATACCTACAATCCCAGCACTAAGGAGGTAGAGGCAGGCAGATCTCTGAATTCAAAGCCAGCTTTGTCTACAGAGTGAGTTCTAGGATAGCCAGGGCTACAGAGAACCTCCTTGTCTCAAAAAACAAAAAAATTTATGTGCTTTATTTGTATGTGCACACATGTGCTATGTGCATGTCTGGTGCTCTTGGAAGTCCACATAGATGCTGGGAATTGAACTCAAATCCTCTATAAGAGCAAGTGGTCTTAAATCATGAGCCATTTCTGCAGTCCTTTGTTCTAAAGGGATGACTTTGAACAGTTTCAGTCCTAAGTCCCTTGATAGAATCAAGAGGCGATAGGCACCTGGCATTCCTACTCCTCCCTTTTCCAGCCTCCAGTACCCAGCAGCAAATGGTCACTTATGTGGTTCTGTCATGCTCTGTAAAAGCAAAACCCAGGCACCACCCTCAGCTCACCTTTCCCTGTCCCAAGGTGACACCAGAAGGGAAGTGTTTTGTGGGAAAGCCCATGGCTTAGGGAACCACACATATTGTCTCTTCTGTGCTCTACAGAAATAACACTAGGATGAGTAACAAGATTCTAGTAAGGCTGGGCTCTGTCTTTCCCCATCAGCTCCTCTGATGGTATAAAATAAAGCAGATTAGGGGCTAGACACAGTCCTGACTTTTAAGTACTCCAGAAAACGATACTGTCTTTGGTTGGGAGTCACCTATAAGTTTTGTTGGAAATATAAAATGTGAGCCAAAATGACTGATGCTTTATGTTCAAAGGCAAAGTTAAATGAGAGTGATGTAAGAATGCTGACACAGCAATTCTAGGCTTTTCTGAGGAATACGCATTCCAAATGCTAAGGTTTGGTATGTGTGAATCTCTCTTGCTAGGGTATCCCTAGCCAGAGAAACTTCCCAGCTACCAACAATTACACTCCTAGGCTAGTGCGTGCATGGGTGGCTGCGTGGACAGGGCTGGGAAAGGTCAACTGGCACACACACAGTCTGCCTCTCGGGTCACCAGAGGTGGAGAGGAGCACAAGCCAGAGCTTATCCATCAACACTCAGATTCTCCCACCAAACCATCCCCACTCCCACCTTGGCCACAACTAAAGCACAAGCCACAGGAAAGCTTAGAAACCATTCCTTTCTTTATTAAACATAGCTTGCAAGTGATAAATATTACAAAGTTTTTTTCTTTTAATCCTTTCTCCAAAAATTAGCTTATTATTTGAATCTTCGCTGCTGAAATGATCAGCAGCCTCTGAAACAGATGGGAGTGCGTTTACCTTTTGAAAACCAGTTCCTATTGGTCTTAGTTTGTTTTGTTTTTTTTTTTTTTTCATTTTATTTCCCAAACACAATGCAGAAAATTAGAATGAGTTAAAAAAAAAAAAGAAAAAAAAAAAAAAGAAAAAAGGAAACTTAAGAGAGTTGTGCAAAAGGGTCTTGTTCCCTCCCACCCACCCTATTCAGGGAAGGCCGTTGCCATCCCACCTCCCTGCTCCCCACCACCTACCCCAATCTATTCCCCACCTTCACCAAGGCCTCACCCATCGACCTATGTGTCCTCCAGGCTTCAGTGACAACAACTTGAGAATAGAGATGCTCAGCCCAGGGAAGGGGGGATAAACTGGGTCTCTGAAGAGACAAGACTGTGGAACAGTTGCCTTTGGGGTTCAGATGAGATCTGAGGGAAGGGAAGATGTGGGCTACATCTGAGCTTGTACTACATCTACTTGTTACCAAGATGAGGGAAATTCCACATCCTATAGCTCAGAGACAGCAACTAGATTACCAACCTGGGGGGTGTTTGCTGGTTAACCACCCTTAAGGATTGTGATTGTGAGGTGAGGCTTGGAGCCTGGTTATGACGTGGCTGGAAACAAGGGCCAAGATGCAATCAGTCCAACACCTTACATCACTGCCACCTCTCCCATACCAATGTTGAACCAGGGGACTGGCAACTTTCCAGGGACACTGTCATACAAGTAACACTAGCAAGTCACTTTCATTTCCTCCCTGGTCTCTCAGCCCAGCACTTCCCTCACCCTAAGGTGCTTTTTGGTTTTTGGCAGATGGGGAAAGAATTGTGGAATTTTGAGCATGGAGGTCAGTGGTTTCCTCCCTCACTTCACTGGGTGAAGATACCAGCTCCACCAAAGCTCACATAGCAAGTCAGTGGGGCCCAGGTATTCACACCATGCCTCCTGTGCCCTGGAGTCTTCATACAGTCCTGGACCTGGAGCCCTATAATTCACAGGAGACAGCCTCAACTCAATCACATATCCTTAAATGGTTTGGACAGAACTTCCTTAGGACAATTAAAAGTCTTTCTTTCTACTATTCTACTATCTCCTGACAATCTACCCTTTTAGAGGTCCATGAGGTTCTTTTTCTGAAGGGTGGGGGAAATCCCTTGCATAAGAAAGCTTTGACACTGGATTTTGTTATATAGGTATATTGTATATATGCTGATGCAATCAGAGGGGGAAAACAGTGCAAATACAATTACAATTCATAATAATACTTGGTTTCAATGCCCCCAGGAACTGCCCAATTCCTTGGCTACCTCCCAACCTCCAGCACTTTCCCACATTATCATCCTAATGCTGGGGGGTAGGAAGAGTGGGCAGGTTAGGGTAGGGAGTGGGCTCTGCCAAGGCAGTGCTGGTGACCTGGAGAGATTACTCCAGGGTGGGGAGGGCAAGGCACAAAATAGGGGTGGGTGGTGGGGGAGGTGGCATCTTTAAGGAGGGATGGGGTTGGAGCAGCTGCCAGTCTCAGTGTGCTGGGCCCGGCCCACTCCTCTCCCCACCCTCCACAGTCCTGCCTCCCTCCACCCTCCCCTTCCCCAGAAACCCTTTTGCACGGATCATACACAAACGGGCACATTACAAAATGACATAACACAGTTTCACAATATCCATGGCTAGGGCTTTTTTTTTCTCTTTTTCATGTTTTTTTTTTTCTACACAATGTACAATTCCTTTTAAATGGATCAAGAAATAGCTTATATACATGAATGAGTCCTTGTTATAACATCTCGGCAGCAAATATCATAAGCTAATGAAGATCTTGATGGAAAGAAAGGGAGCCTAGGATGAGTGGGATAGGGGCTGTGGAGAGAAGGGTTATGCCTTCTAGAAAAAAGGGGGAGATGGGTATGGTTGGGGAAAGGAACAAAAGTAAAATATCAAGAAGCATCTTTACAAAGCAGTTCTATAGCTAATTCCTTTTAAAGGGAAAAGGAAAGGTAACCAAGGCAGGAAAACATTTATCTCGGTGTCTTCAAAAAGAAACGTCTACCATACATATATATCCCAAAAATGCAGGAAAAATACTTATTCAGCAATGGAGGGAAGTTCAGATGCTGTGGTAGTGACACAATAAAACTGACAAATAAGGACTTTTGTCTCCTAATTTGACCCCAGCCTTGCCACTAATCCACCCATTTCAGTTTGCTGTGGAGTAAGATGCCATCCATGAACGACAGCTTGTAGTGCCTCAAGGTCTAGAGGAAGCTAGATTGTACTGGTTGGATCCCCACTCTACTGATACCTGAGAGTCAAAGTCCAATGGTAAAGGACCACTGAACTCAGGGTCTTTCCTCCTAGCCTTAGGGCATAAAGGTTAGTATCTATAAAGACCCACAGCTGGAGGATGAGAGTTAATTTAAAAAAAAAAAAAAAAAAAAAAAAAAAAAAAAAAAAAAGGCTTGGAAGGACACAAGGCAAATCAGTGATGTAAAATGTAGGCCTGAAGAAAGTGGGACAGGGACAGGACCTAAGGGAGAAGATGGAAGGCTAATACTTTACCATGATTAAGAAAGACTTCACCCTTCTTGCTGATTCCTGGGAAGAATATGATGATGGGGAAAGAGGATGAGAAATCAAACCTCAGCAACTGAGCAAAGGGCCACAGAGCTATACTAGTAGTATAAGCAGCTTCTATGTAACTGACCCTGAAGAGATAAAACCAGGGAAGACCCTACCCTCTCCCTGTGGCCTCAGCACCTAAACAGGCACTGAACTACAGATGGGCTATCCTTGTCACTACCACTCCCCATTTCTTTATGTCTTTCTTCCAAACCCTAGTCAAAGTGGCCTGGCTCCCAGGGAGAGGACCTAGCTCAGGGCAAGGACAGGCCCCAGCTGGACAGCATTGCACATTCTCTGTTCCTTTTAATCTCAATTGACAAACTTGGACACCTTGTACCTCTGAGCACCTCTGAGTTGGGGGTCAGGGAGACTTAACAGAAATGGCACTTCATCACGGGGTAGCTCCGGAGAGGTTAGACAAACATGCCACAAGGCAAGATGACTGGTAAGAACATTTAAAAAATGGAAGAAAAAAATCTTCCAATTTTGTGGAAGAGAAAAAACAGAATCAATTTATTCAGTGCTTTCAAAGCACAGAGGGCAAGGAAAAGATGTAAGAATATATCTTTATATATATATATATATAATTTTAAAATAATCCCAAACCCAGCTCCATTAGCCCCCCTCCCTCCCCCACCACTTACAGTCAGGGGCACCACATTCCCCAGAAAAATACGTGAAATGACCTGCTCAAACGACTTGTTACTAGCATCTAGCCTCTAGGTCATTTCACCACTTGGGGAGCCCAGACACGGCTGCATCTCTGCCCCATTATTAAGTGCTCAATAAATTTGAGGGAAAGGGAAGAAAGAAAAAAGCCAGGAAGGCCCGTAGGGCCAGTATAATCACCCACAGTGGCACTGGGGTATTGGGAAAGAAGAGACCAGAGTAGGGGAACTGAGCTTGATCTAGCTTCTTTTCCTACCTTACCCCCAAATTTTATGGGAAAGGTGTGTAGTTTCTGTGTGTGTGTATAATTTTAAAAGTGCCTTCTTACTTTAAAAAAAATTATTTAGTTTTTAAAAATAAAAACGAGGGAATTTCCTCAGGTGGCTATCAAGGGCAAAATATTATAAAACTCCTCATACATCTTTGCTCAAAGTGTCCCTAGTACACTCTGGCGGCTTCTAAAGCTGTAGAGGCAGGTTCATGTACACTCTGAGGAAAGCAGAAACCCTTCATTTTCAGGCTTCCCTTACCTCAAAAACAGCTTGGTCCCCCCTCCTCCTTCCCACAGTGTGGGCAAACAGGATGCTAACCTTCCTAACCTCAGTACAGCGACATTGCACAATTCAATTTATTCTCTACAATAGTGTCAAAAAAAAAAAAAAAAAAAAAAAAAAAAAAGCAAAATGAACTAAATTTTGGGGAGAGGAGCTTGGGAGAAGACAATACTTATATAGCTGAGGTCCAAAGCTGGTTGGACAGGTTGCTTGGCTCTAAGAAGTTGGATCTACAGCCAGCGTAGCAGAGTGAGAGTGGAATACCAACCTGATTGGGGGCCTACACCCATTATCTCTCAGCACTCAGAGGGTACAGGGATAGAAACGTGAGAATCTCAACTGCTGGGAGAAACCTCTTCTTCCTCTATGTCTAGTTTCCCCTTCTATCACATGATTCACGTATACCTATTCCAACTTCTAGATTACCCAACCACCTGCAGCCTGGAAACAACCACTCCTCCGGGACTACGGTTAGAAGGAAGATGAACATTTGTTAAAGGGTATGAAGATGTGAATGAGAGACAATTTTACAAAGAAAATAAGATAAACAATCTCCAGATGATTGGCCTGGAACAGACTTCGGTGTCCTCACTGGAGTCCGGAGAACCATCTTACTCCCCAAGCACCTAGAAGGCCAGGACCTGGCTGCAGCCCTCTTTGGGACACTACTGAACTTATGTTACACCTCTTCCCCCATATCCCACAGTTAAACGACAGGTAGTTTTTGTTTTAAGCTTCTCCCTCTAGGCTCTTTTACTCATTGTCACAGAGCTCAAATTCATGACTAAAACATTGCCTCCTAAACTCTCCAGATCCTGACCAACCATATCTGGGATGCTATTCCTACTTGATTGATGATACCCACTGCACAACTCAGGTTAGGTGCACTCAACATCTCTGTCCCTAACATTCTCAGTTATTTCCTATTGGTAGCTGAGGATCCACGGCAATCTGCATGTGGTCACTGAATTGTGTGTGTGTATGTGTGCACACACACACATGCATACACTTTTTTAAAAAAGGAGGAGGGTTAGCAGAGGGAGGTAGGGAAATAAAACAGAAGATAGGAATTAACCGTCTACAGAACAAAGGGAAAACACACAATATAATTAAAAATGATAATAATTATAGCATAAAACAAACTTTAGAAACACACATCAAAGGGCTTAAATTCTCCCCAGGACCTCATTCTGACCTCTATCAGAGGCAAAGATCCACCTCACTGTTAAAGGAAATTGAAGAGAGAAGACAGAGCAGCAGGAGAACAGATCGCAGCAGTGTGAAATAAAGGGGAGGTGGCAGGGCAGGGCAGGTATTTTCTTGTTGATGTCTATTTTTGTCTTCTGTTTTTTTCGGTTTTGCTTTCCGTGTATGGTAGGCACCAGTACAGGCACTGCATGCGACGGAAGTTGGGGGCAATGGGAGAAATGGGTAAAGGATTCAAGGATGGGCAGTACAAGTAGAACAGGTGTTATTTCTGCCCACTGATGGACTGCGATATAGACCTGGGAGGGATCATGTCTAAAAGGTATTCACGCTGCCGGTCTGCCAAACTTGGGGCTTTATGTCCTCCGATGCCAGTGTTCAAGTATGCAATGTTGACACCTAGATTCATGAGACAAAAGGAGGGGACAGGTATTAAGAGAAGGAACGACACCCCTTTGTCCTATCCCAGATTGCAGTTAGAGATGGGGAGGAACTTCTCCAGCCTCAGCTAGTTTGGTTTCAGCAGCATCTACACTCTTACTCCCAAGCTTCAGAGAAAGCTCCCCCAGAAACGTCAGTCCTATCAGGATGAACCGTCTTTACAGTACAATATAGATAAAAGAGAAACCTTAGTGACAGAAAAATTATTGAAATGGAGAAAGAATCAATGATCTGCTCTGATTTTGGGACCAATGAAGTGTGGAGAAGAATCTAGATCATTCATGCTGGACAGTTGACCATTCTGTTCTACAACTCACATGCTCAATGAAAGCATATCAGAATTAGATTTATAATGGTAGAGACCATTTTACCAAAGTCTTAGTGCACTCATGACTTAGAAAAAAATTCATTTGCTGAATAACAAAAGAATAGTTATGGCCTAAGAAAACAGAAAACAAAGGAACAACCGAGTCTAAAAGGGATGCTAAAGATTTGTGCATAGGTGCTAGAGATGGCTCAGCAGTTGATAGTGACACTTTTAATCCCAACACTGAAGCAGAAGCAGGAGGATCTCGGAGTTCAAGGCCAGCCTGGTCTACAGAGTGAGTTCCAGGACAGCCATGGGTGTATAGAGAAACCCTGTCCCTGCACCTCACCCCCATAAAAATCCCCCCAAACAAAAAACCAATCAAATAAAGGAGCACTGGCTGTTCTTCCAGAGGATTGAGGCTTAATTCCTAGCACACACATGATGGCTCACTATATGTAAAAAAGATCTGTATACTAAGGCTGGAGAGAGCTCAGTCAGCAAAGTGCTTGCCACACAAACAGGACCAGTGCTTGATCCCTAACAGCCACATAAAACAAGTCAGGTTTGTTAGTGCCTGCTTATAATCTAACAATGGGGTGCAGACAGCTGGGGCTTGTTGGTGAGCCTACCTACTTTATAAGCTAGAGGAAAACAGGAGACCCTATCTTACAAACCAGGTGGGCAGTGCCTGAGGAATGACACTCAAGACTGACTTCTAGCCTCTTTATACATGTGGCCATACACACATGCAACCCTGTGCACAAAAAGGACTGTACACTAGAGCTAGGTGGTACATGCCTGTGATTCCAGTACTTGGGGCTAGGGAGTGGCAGAAGTAGGACAGCCTTGGTTGCACAGCAAGCTCAGAGCCAGCCTGAGCTATACAAGATCATAAAAGAAAAGACTATCTACTAATGAAGCATCCCTGTGAGCTAAAGTCTGAAATCAACCCCTCTTTACCTGGCATGCCGAGGAGGCCACCTGGCACAGACAACTGGGGTGCCTGTGCAAAGTTTGAAAGCATGGATCGGGCAGATGTGGGTATACCACGTTGGAGGCTGCTCTGGGGCTGAGGAGCCTGCAAAAAGGGAACAGGATAGTTGATGAAACTTTGCTATCATAGAAGTTCAAAAGACCCAAAGACGTAAAAAGAGAACAGAACCATTTCCTGCAGAAGGTCAGCCCCTAAGAGAAAGCAGGGTTGTGGAAAAAGTCCTCACCTGCCGAAGTGTATGATGTCTCATGATGGTCTCCTGTTTACTGACACTGGATACAGTTGGAGCTGTAGTTGGGGAGAGTGCTGCCTGCTGCTGTAATCGCTGCTCAATTTCCTGTTGGGAGTTATTAGATGAGATTGAACAAGACAACATCTAATTTTCTAACTAGAAAACCAAGGGTCTTATTTCTGTAATGATGTCAGCTAGTTATAATAATGCAGAAAAGGTGAAAAGTTTGGTGGGACAACAATGCAGAGATCTCCAGGTACAAGCAGCCAACATGTTTTACAGATTAAAAGCATTCCCTTCTCTCTAGAAAGCTGACTCTCACGAAGACAATGGATGGTAATGGAATTAAAACTAATGAGTCTTTGAGGTACTATCTATTTCTTTAATTTTTTAAAAGAGATTTGCCAGGCAGTGGTGGCGCACGCCTTTAATCCCAGCACTTGGGAGGCAGAGGCAGGTGGATTTCTGAGCTGGAAGCCAGCCTGGTCTACAGAGTGAGTTCCACAACAGCCAGGGCTATACAGAAAAACCTTGTCTTGAAAAACAACAAACAAACAAAACAAAACAAAAAACAAAAAAAGAGATTCATTTATGCATTCATGTTTGCATGCAACTACCATACAGTGCTGGAGATTGAAACCAGAGCCTCAGTATGGGAAGCAAGTGCTCTACCATTAAGCTAGTATCTTATTTTTGATTTCTGCTTATCTATTTTCCATAAGGCTCATGATGCTACCTACTTAGAGGACTCTGATGGTTAGGAGAGTCAGAAACGGAACAGAGAAGAGGACCTGGGCATCTTATCACATCTTCCCTTTGAAGATGCTATTAGAAAGTGCTCATGAACTTCTATGGCCACTTATCTTCACTGGGCTATTTTATCATCTATTCTTTTGTTTGCTATTTAACTATAGATTGCACAATTAAAAGTATGCAGCAAATTCCTTTCAGCAAAATCCATTTGTCTGACCAAAAGTGGAGAATAGAGGACTTGGATGTTGTGGCGTATTCCAGTAACACCCACTCTCAAGAGGCAAAGATGGGAGAATCCAAAGTTCCAGGCCATTTAGAGCTAATGGTGAGACTTTCTTCAGAGCTATGGAAAACAATCACGTTCCAAGCCTTCTTTCTGTCCTTTAATCTCAGTCATTCATACATGGTATTATATTATCAGCCTACCAAAAACAACCAAATGATATAAACAGGACAGAGTAACAAAAAGGATTATATTGTTTTGGTTTTTTTTTTTTTTTTTTTTTTTGTTTGTTTGTTTTTCGAGACAGGGTTTCTCCATGTAGTCCTGGCTGTCCTGGAACTCACTCTGTAGACCAGGCTGGCCTCGAACTCAGAAATCTGCCTGCCTCTGCCTCCCAAGTGCTGGGATTAAAGGCGTGCACCACCACTGCCCGGCTATTGCTTTGTTTGTTGAGAGTGGGTGTCATTTACTAGTTTAGGCTGGCCTCAAAGTCTGCAGACCAGGCTGGCTTCCAAGTCAGAGAGATCAGCTGGCCTCTGCCTCCAGAGTGCTGGGATTGAAGGAAGGCACACCCTGCCTTTTTTTTTTTTTTTTTTTTTAAAAAGCAAACTAGGTTTCCAGGGCCAAAACCCTTTGGGAAAACCAAGCCCATCCAGATGACTGTGCAGGTAGGAGTCAGAGTTCTCACCTGTTCCTGTTGTAGGGCTTTAACAAAAGCGTTTTTCAGCCGGTTAGTGTGTTCAGCTTTTAGAGCCTTTTTCTGGTTGGAAGTCATACACTGCTCACAGAGGATTTTACCATTCTTTTCTTGCTTCCAGTGAGGGGTGAAATCTGTGCGGCACTGGGCACATACAAAGGGTTCGACCCTCAGAAGTGAGGCACAGTTTTTGCCTAGACACCAATAAAAAGAATAGTTAGTGGTCTCACATCTCCCACCTCCTCTGTCAGTTTTCAATTAAGTGTCTTTCCCACAAGTTAATTCTGTTAACGTAGAGACAACCCAAGGTCGGTGAGATAGCTGAGCATGTGCAAGCCTAAAACAACTGAATTCCATCTCTGAAACCCATGTAAAGGTGGAAGGAAAGAAATAACTTCACAAAGCTGTCCTGACTTTTTTTGGCAACCTCCCATTCTCTTCTCCCTACGAACAAAATTAACAAATTTAAAACAAAAAACTATACAAAACCAAACCAAACAAACAAAAACAATTCAGGGGACTAGACTACTTCAGTAGTTAGTTTTAAAAGCATTTTTTTTTTTTTTGCCCTTACAGAGGACTGGAGTTTGGCTCTGTGCACCCATACAGTAGCTCACAACCCACGATAACTGCAATTCAGAGACTTCGATGCACTCGTCTGAAAGATTATCTCAGGGCACCAGGAAAATGTAGTAGATATACATACAGGAAGGCAAAAACACTCATACAATTTAAATAAGTGAACTGAAAATTTATATATGTATTATTTTGTTTTGAGATACAGTCCCACTGTGTAGATCAGGCTGCCCGTGGAAGTCAGTACACAGATCAGGCTGGCCTCAGCTCAGGTGATTTTTCTTGCTTTTGCCTCCCTAGTGCTAGGATTAAAAGCATGTGCCACCTTTGAATGGCCTTAAAGACTTTTTTTCCAATACAATTTAATAAATACTTTGGCTTGATAATCAGAGCAGTTGGGAAGCTAGGGAAGGAGGCCCTGAGGTTAAGGTAAGGCTGAGCCCTACCTGGTTACATGACATTACAAAAATCTCATAATAATCAATTTAGAATCAAAGAGATCCACTTAAACAATGTTTTCTGTTTGTTTATTTATTTATTTGAGACATGGTTTCTCTGTGTATTCCAGCTGTTCTGGAACTACTCTGTACACCAGGCTTCAGAGATCCATTTACTTCTGCCTCTCAAGTGCTGGCATGCACCACCAGACTTGGCCCCCCCCCCCTTTTTTTTTTAAATTTAATTTTTATTTCATGTACATTGGTATTTTGCCTGCATATATGTCTGTGTGAAGGTGTCAGAGACTCTGGAACTGGTGTTACAGATACTTGTGAGCTAGCACATGGGTCCTCTGGAAGATCAGTTAGGGCTCTGAGCCATCTTCCCAGCCTTTCTATTTCTTAACATTACTTTATATTACACTTTCCCTTTACACACACACATTTACAATACTCTGTGATCAAGGTCTGAATAGTTATTTTGTAAAGACTTTTTTGAGACAAGGTTTTACACTGTAGCTCAGGCTAGCCTGTGAATCATAACACTTTTGCCTCAATATTCCAAGTGCTGGAATTATAGGCATAAGCTACCTTACCTGGCTGAAACTAAGGTGCCCTGTGATCTGTTTACAGCTAAATGTTTATTCAGTCCTCTGGGGACTTTCTGATACTGTTTGGAAATTTAAGCTTAATATCGACTATTAGGATCACACTGCATGGTGTCAGAATCTGGCTCAGTACTTGGTTACAATGTTCATGCGATGATGCTTAAGTTATTTACATTTGTGCACGCGTACACACACTATACACACTTCCACTATAAACATTAAAGGATAGGGACTGAATATAATAACACAAAGTCATAAACCAGAAATTCTATTTATCTAAAGAATAGGCATTGCAGTATGTGCCTTTCATTGCAGCACCCTGTGGAGTCCAAGCAGGACAGATCCCTTGTGGGTTCAAGGCCGGCTTGGTATATACATAGCGAGCTCCAGAGTAGCCAAAATTATATGATGAGATCCTGTCTCAACAAAACAAAACAAAACAAAACCAAACAAGGAACTAAATAAGATATATTCATCATTCCGTTTCCTGAGTGTGGATGTGATTTGACCAGTTCCTTCAAGCTCCTAATACCTCTGACTGACTGCTAAGGTGAATTACACCCCCAAAATGTGAGCCAGAACAAACTCTCTCTCTCTTTAAAAAAAAAAAAAAAAGAAAGAAAGAAAAAAAGAATATATTGAAAAACAAAACATGTACTATCCTCCTTCCAGCTCTTTACTTTTTGTCTTTTTGGATAGGATGTTATATATTCCAGAGTGATCTAGAAATTGATTATGGATCTTATCTGAGGATACCCTTGAACTTGTAATCTTCTTACCTCTACCTTGTAGATAAGCAAGCAGTCTACCAAATGAACTACATCTCTAGACTCTACTCTTTCTTTTTAAGATTTTTTCTTATTTTTGTGTGTATGGGTGGCTTTGAAAATTTCAAGACAGGGGCTCCGTCTATACTCTAAGTTGGCTTTTACTTTACTATATAGCCCAGGTTGGCCTTGAACTTGGAGCAATCCTGCCTATGCCTACAAAGTGGTGGGCAATGAGCTACCAGGCCTGGATTAAGAGCAGTTATTTAATACTATACAGTTCCCTGTAATACTTGTTCTCTGCCAAGGGGTTTGACAACCCGGTGCTTAGAGACTTAACTAGAAAGAAGTGTTACCTTGGCTGTCAATGACACTCTGTACAACTTCTTCCAAGCCTACCATGTAGATAAACTCGCTATTGGCTGCACTAGGCAAGAAGTGAAGCAAAGGAGCAGGAGGTTTTGGAGGTGGTATCTCCAGGAGCGTCTTTTCCAGCTGTTTTCGAAGAGCCAATTTGGCTGCAGCCTGTGAGTTGGCGGCATCACTCATGGCACTGGGGCTAGGAAGTGGTGAGGACACTCTGTTCACAGTCCCTGGCTGAATATGGGAGGCAAGATTCATGTAGATGGCAGAAGATGTTGTGCGCTGACAGGGAACAGAAGAACTTGACTGCTGAAAGGGAATAGGGGACAGGTAGCTGATAAGTAGGAGACCATTTTAATTTCTAAGAGAGGTTACATTTGATCCTAGTATGGACTATTTTCTTCACAATAGGAAACATTTAACTTAGCACTAAAAGATAACCCTGGTACATAAGAAAAAAGAATGTTGGCACCCATGAGCTAAAGCTATTTGAGAAAGAAAAGATGAGGGATGTTTTCAGGCACATACCTATGCTTCTTATCACACACATCCTTTCCATCTTCTCTTTTTCAAATGTACATTTATTTTTGAGAATTTCATGTGAATACTTGAGTATTAAATTTCT
This sequence comes from Arvicanthis niloticus, assembly GCF_011762505.2. Taxonomy (NCBI): domain Eukaryota; kingdom Metazoa; phylum Chordata; class Mammalia; order Rodentia; family Muridae; genus Arvicanthis; species Arvicanthis niloticus. The sequence continues at coordinate 69,795,769 of NC_047661.1, read as the reverse complement.
ATCACTTTCATCCCACTCGCATCCCTAGATTAAGATGTATCTCTTTTTCTTAAGGTAGATTTTAACTAGTTTAGCTTTGCTCTACAATATACTACCTTTTCTATAACCACTTTTATATAATTCCTTAAAGCATCCATTTCTCAGGAATGATCTCTATTCAAATCACTCTTGTCCTAGTTTCTCTATATACAGAAACTTAAAACCTGTAGCTCTTTCAATAAGAAAAACAAATAAAGGACTTTTCTGTTTCTACCCCAGTGCTCGCTCTTACTGGTTGGTAACTGATGGCAGGATTCATGTTAGGTGTTGTGGTGCGTACAATGCCAGGCTTCGGTGGCCCCCGCTGGCCCTGAAGTTGGGCTGGATTTGGTGCAATAACACGCTGAGACATCAACATGTGTGGAAGGGTGGTGTTGGTTGCTGAGCGGATGACACTGTGACCCTAAAGAGGAAGAACAGGAAAAGAACTTACAGATGGCATAATACCCCATAAAATGCAAAGTGGAAGCACTGCTTATAAGGGTCCCAACTAGAACCATGGGGCACATACTTGATAATTTCATTTAACAATCAACGGGAGAAATCTACAATCACTCTAGTCAAAACATTTTTAGATTTACTTATTTACTTTACATGGATGAGTATTTTACCTGCATGTGTGTGCGCACCACATGTGTGCACTGTCTGAAGAGGACGTCAGCTGCCCTGCAACTACCCTACAGATGGTTCTGAGCTACCATGCAGGTATGAGGAATAGAACCCAGATCCTCTGCAAGAGCAGCAAGTGGTTTTACCTTCTGATGTGTCTTTCCGGGCCCTTGAACATTACTCTAAATGCTGATTAGTGGCTAGGACATTCTTAAAAAATTGTTTCATTTTATTTATTTTTTTAAATGTGTATTGCTGTTTTGCCTACATATATGGTCTTTGCATTATATGCATACCCAGTGCCTTCAGACACCAAAAGGGCATTAGTTCTCTTGAGACTGGAGTTACATAAAGAAGTGAGACTCTTGTAGGTGCTAGTAATTAAATCCAGGTCTAATGGAAGAACAACCAGTCCTCTTAGCCACTAAGCCATCTCTCCAGCTCTGACTTTTTTTAAATATTGTTTGTGTACATAAATGCATGTGAATGCCATGCCTGAAGAGGCCAGAAGAGTGTTGGATATTTCTCTCTCTCTCTCTCTCTCTCTCTCTCTCTCTCTCTCTCTCTCTCTCTCTCTCTGTGTCTCTGTGTCTCTCCTCCCTCCCCTCTCAGAGACAAGGTCTCTCTACATAGCACTGGCTGTCCTGGTACTCATTATGTAGATCAAGCTGCTGGCCTCTTATTCTTCTACAATCTTTACAAAAATCCCCAAATAAAGACAAGAGTGACAGACTTCTCTAATAGTAAGATCCTACTATGGGTCACATACCTGTAATGTTCTCAAATTTTGAGGTTCAATCCCTTGAGCTCCAGGCCGGGAGGGAAGCTTAGATAAGCCTTGTTGTCCCACATGTGCAGGAGATGGCTGAACAATAGATGCTGCATTCTGTACAACTGGAGTCTGAAAGGGGAAACAGAAAATGAGACTGTGAGCTTGACTGTGGTGGCGCATGCCTTTAACCCTAGCACTTGAAAAGCAGAGGCAGCAGGATCACCGAGTTTGAGGCCAGCCTGGTTTACAACATTGTGAGTTCCAGGACAGCTAGTGTTACACAGAAAAATTCTGTCTCAAAAACAAAACAAAACAAAAAAAACAAACAAACAAAATGAAACAAAAACACTAAACCAAACCCAAAAACCCTAGAAGTCAAATTCAGTTAAGTTCTAGGCTTTTAAATTTTCCTTGTAAGTATAAATAACAAATGAATGTCAAGTTCTTGACAAGGAAGAAACATGAGAAAAATGAAGTTAAGCCTTTTTGGATTTTTTTCTTTTTTGTTTCTTTGAGAATGGGTCTTGTTATGTATGGCCTGGACTAACCTGTAGACCCAGCTAGCCTCAGAGATCCATAAGCTCTGTATTCTAAGTGCTAGGATTAAAGGTGTGTGTCACTATGCCAGGCCTTATCTGTCTGTCTTTTCAGACAGGGTCTCACATGGTCAGTTTAACTCCTTTATAAAAAAGAAGCATTTTTTTGTATATGGCTGTTTTGCCTTCATTTGTGTCTATGTATCATGTATGTGCCTGGTGGCTGCAAAGGACCAGAAGAAGGCATCAAATTCCTTGGAATTGTATTAATAGCTGGTTGTGAGCTGCCATTGGGTGCTGGGAATCAAAAGCAGCCTCTGTACAAGAGTAGCAAGTGGGCTCAATTGCTGAGCTGTCTCTCCTGCCCCCTGAACATAAAAGTCTTGATTCTAATTCTACCTGGCATCACAGATATACACCACTATGCCAAAACTAAAGTTCTTCTTGATTAATGCCAAGGATAAAACAAAACAGAACAGAACTGCCACTTTTTAATCTCCCTACCTGTAGAGACTTTAAACAAACAAAACAAAACAACAACAAAAAAACCCAACCCACAGAACCAGAGAACAATCCACAAAGCTGACTAACTCTACCTAAGGTAATACCATCTCAAACTAGACTTTTTCTCCTTTCTAGAAATACCTTTTGGACCACATTCTCTTTCTGTAGCTGACTCTGCCTCAGTTTCTTTAACAGCACCAGACGAGCTTCTTCCAATCGTAGCTCATCCCTCAGTTGCTTGATAAGCTGCTGCCGTTCCTCAATGCCTTTCCCCTAAAGACACATGGAGATTGTAGGTCAGCAACAGCAGCAGGTAACCGAATCCCTTCCTGCAAGAAATGATCTGTATTTCTCTCCTGAAACCTTCTTCTATAAGCAGAAGTGAAGATACAACTGTATCTCTGTAGCCCATGCAGAGCAGCATTCAGGAGGTAGGTACTCAAAAAGTACTTGTGACTATATATAAAGGCCAATCAGTGTATTTCTAGCAAAAACATATGACAAAAAGGAAACAATACTTTATTTTAAAATAGACTCTAAATCTTTAAAATCATGTTTGATGTAGATATATTAGAAATAAGTAAGATTTTTCTATATTCTGGACAATGTAAAGGGAATCAGCATACCTAAGGATTTACTTTATGTGACTTAAATTACAAAGTACTATTTAATTTTCTAAAGATGAATAGGACTATTTATATATATGCTTTAGCAAACTACCTTTTCTGTTTGGTTGAATAGCTACCTTTCAAAGGGCACACTGTGAAGAATCAGCATGAAGAATTTATCAAATAGGCAATTATTTACACCCAAAAAGCAAATCAAAACAAAAATACAAAACCAAATCAGGGAATTAAGAAAATGGAAGGACCATTAAATAAATAAAATAAAATAAAATAAAATAAAATAAAATAAAATAAAAGAGAGAAACTTGTTTTCTTTTTTTTACCTTAAACATCTCTAGGTTGGCTGCTTTAAGTCTCTCTTCCATCCGGGAGCTGGATCGGGGACTGGAAGCCTCATTATCAGACAAAACAATTATGTCTGGGGAAGGAGTTAGCCTTCCTCGGTCTGGCTCACTGGACGAGAAAAGTAGAAATTACAGTATTTCCAACAGTGACAGTTCCTTAAAAGGTTAAAAAAATATCTTCACTAGAATGAACAAAAATATCCAAGGGAACTTAGGTCTGTCATGATTCAGCAAGACAAAGACAAGTCCTAGAGTAAAGATACCAAAATGTGAATAATGGAAAAACCTTAGCAAAATACTTTTAAAAAAATTATTTATTATGTATACAGCATTCTGCCTGCATGTACACCTGCATGCCAGAAGAGAGCACCAGATCTCATTATAGATGGTTATGAGCTACCATGTAGTTGCTGGGAATTGAACTCAAGACCTCAAGAGCAGAGAATGCTCTCCACTTCTGAGCCACCTCTGTAACCCAGCAAAATATTTTTCTAATCTAAAATCTGTCAGGAAATACAGGGACAAAAATATAAAGTGATGAACAGCTTTAAGAATTGGAGGATTAAAAGGGGGATGCGGCTAGAGAATTGGCTTGAAGCTTAACAGTTAGCTCTTCCACAGGACTCAGATTTAGTTCTCAGGACTTAAAACTGCTCTCAATTGTCTGTAACTCCAATTCCATGAGACTTTTGGCTTTCATTGAGAAGCAGGCATGCATAGCACCACAGGACATACATGTAGGCAAAATACTCATACCCATATAATAGTAATATTTTTAAAATGGGGGGGGGGATTAAAGTGGGGCCAAGGAGATGGCTGAATAAGAGCACTGGCTACTCTTCCAGAGGACTCAGGTTTAATTTCCAGAACCAACATGGTAGCTCATAATAGTCTGTAATTCCAGTCCTAGAGGATATGACATTCCCTTCTGGCCACCACTGTACACACATGATAGACAGATATTCATGCAAGCTAAACACTCATACACATAAAAATAAGAATAAAAGAAGAATTTGGAGGGGGGAGAAGAAGAAGGAAGGGGGAAGAAGAGAAAGAGAGATTTGGTTGTTGGGTCACACCTTTAATCCCAGCACTCAAGATCAGTCTAGTCTACAAAGGAAGTTCCAGGGCAGCCTTAAAAATTAAATTAAAAATTGAGATAAGTATTCTAATACCATATTTTAATTTATAACTGTTTTCCCTATATCACAACATTGAGCTGTCATTAATTATTAGTTAGTTAGACACTTCAAGAAAGGGCAAAGCCAGTAGAATGTAGTAATTTACTTGAGTACTACTGATGGACAAAACGGAAGCAGCTCACTGTAACAATAATAACATGGCTCTAGTTAAGTGACATTGTATCCAGTCAAGAGTGAATCACAGAGAGGCAAAGGATGGTGTGGACAATGGCTTGAGGAAATTGACAGTACCAATTATAAAGTATATAGCCTCCTGGAAAAAAAGGATTAAACCAAAGACACACTATCAGAGTATCTAGTACCTTTGTTGAAGAGAACTCTAGGAACTACCTTTATTTATTTATTTATTTATTTATTTATTTATTTATTTATTTAATGTATGTGAGTACATTGTCACTCTCTTTAGACACACCAAAAGAGGGCATCAGTTGCTATTACAGATAGTTGTGAGCCGCCATGTGGTTGCTGGGAATTGAACTTAGGACCTCTGGAAGAGCAGTCAGTGAGTCCACTGAGTCATCTCTCCACCCCCATCAGGAACTATTTTGACATCTAAAATCCTTCACATGGACTTTTCTTTCTTTTTTTCCCTCACACTGAATTTTCCTACTTCCACATCTATTCATCTGGTAACCCTTGTTTTATATTTCTGCAGACCAAACATAAAGAATCCTGAAAAATATAATTTCTTAGATTCCCCAAACAACAAATGTATCTCCCACCTCTTTTGATTTTTAAATGTTCGTGAGACAGGGTCTCATGCAACTGGTTAACCTGGAAATCCGGATCTCCCTGCCTCTATATCCCAAGCACTATGATCTCAGGCAGCACTATGCCTGGCTAAAATTATTTTTCCCCTTTCTTTTCTGGCACAGGGGACAGAACTCAAGGCTTCACAGAATCCTAAGCATGCCTTCTATTACTGAGCTACAGCTACAGCTTTTTGAGACAGAAGAGTTGGGAGTATATAAGTCTAGGTTAGGTTGGTGTGCTTGTATGTCTTAGAGATGGAACTTAAAACCCCAAATCTCACAGGTCGTCACTTGTACAACAATATACGTATCCACTATTTTCTCATGGTTTTTTGTCTCAGGTCCTTTGGGGACACAAAAGTATTTGTACATGTCTGTGTGTGTTATTTGAAATCAACCTAGGACTTCATGCATGCTAGGTAAGTAGTCTACCACTGAGCAAAATTTCTAGCCCCAAGAAGCTTTTTTTTTTTTTTTTTTTAAATGTTTTTAATTTTAATTAATTTAGTGTCTGTAAATGCAGGTACGTATATGCCAGGGTACAGTTGAGGTAGTCAAAGGACAAGTTTATGGAGTCAGTTCTCGTCTCCTGACATGCGAGTTCCAGGAATTAAACTTAGGTTATCAGCCTTAGAGGCAGCAATTTTACTCACTGGGCCATCTTGCTGCTCCCTGTGGTCCAGATGAACCTTGAACTCACATCAAATACAACCACCATTCCAAGTTTCACATGAAAAAGTCTTTTGAACAAGGTAGCCCCTTAGTGAGATAAGCCTTTACTTTTTCAAAAGGGCAAATCTGAGTTACTAATATGTTTAGCTGAAAAAAAAAAACCAAAAAAACAAAAAACAAAAACAGAAAAAGGAGAGGGAGTACGGAGAATGACTATTTTGTGGACTAGTAAATGTGTCTGGATTGCACTGGAGCCACAAGTCAGACAGCAAGCTGAGAAGAAAATAGTTACAGAAAAAAAATGCCACTAGAGGGAGAAAAGAGCTTTTTGTTCTCTAGATAAAATAAAGTGCCTAAATTGAAATGTGTTCATGTTTCTTTTTACTTGTCATCTCTATGTTCCTTTATCCTCTCAAACTAAAATTACCCTAGGTGAGCAATTCTGAGCCTGAAAATTCCCTCATTGATTCATCAGTATCTATTATACCACCAATCAATGGCTTTATGAGAAATTCTGGTCCTGGCTAGGTAAGCATATTCTGTAAAAAGCTAGTTTCTAAGCATTCCTCCCTGAACCTCTACTGCTGAGACTGCTTACCAAGATGGGCAGAGATATTTCTTAATGAACATTATGGAACTATATAACATTATCAGTAACTTATACTAGCAAGCAACACTAAACAATATTTTATGCTTAGATACAATCAGATACATATTATTAGATAAATAACAGAGATAAGGCAAAGCCCAAGTCAAGCCTCAGTCTTGGTTTGCTTGTTTGGTTTTTTTGAGACAGGGTTTCTCCCTGTCGCCCTGGCTGACCTAGACTCATCCTGTAGACCAGGCTGGCCTCGAACTCAGAGATCTGCCTACCTCTGACGCTCAGGTGCTGAACTAAAGACATGTGTCACAATGCCTGGAATCCAACATTTTTTAAAGCACTATTTGAAGCTTGAAAGTATGAAACTTTTACCTGCTGGGAGACTATTACAAACTGAACACCAATTAAATCCTTCAATCTGGCTTCTTCCCAGAAGCTATAAAGCTCACAATTATTTTATTTGCTTGGTTTGGTTTTTTGTTTTTATTTGTAGCCCTGGCTGGCCTTAAATATGCACCACCATGGCCTGGGTTAAAGCTCCCAATTCTTATCCCAATGATAAAACAAAGAAGTCTACCTGGGTATGATATAGATCTGGGATCTTAGGATAGCAGCAAATGGAGAATGCAGGTTCAAGTCCCACCACAAACCAGCAGAAGAAAAAGTTGATTCTCTACCATTCTAAAGCAGTAGTTGTACTAGTTTCACTTTACTTAATATTTAATAAGTAACATATATGTTATTTCAGAAATTTAAGAATTTGTCCCATTAGTAGTATTAAAGCCATAAAGACAGAGGGTCTCATGTTATAAACTTACCTTCCATATTTTTTTTACTCTTTTGTTTTCTTTTAAAGATTTATTTTAATCTGTGTGCACAGGTGTTGCCTACACACACACACACACACACACACACAAACACGTTTGCCACATATATGCCTGGTGCCCTTGGAGGTTGAAAGGAGCTTAATTCCTAAAACTGGAGGTACAAATGGTTGTGAGTTACAAGTGGTGTGAGTGGTAGGGACTCAACCCAGGTCCTCAACAAGGGAAACAAGAACTCTTAACCAATGAGCCACCTCTCCAGTGGTCTTGTTTTTATTCATATCAAAGAGATCATGGGGGATGGATAGATGGTTCAGTGGTTAAAAGCATTGACTGCTATTCCAGAGGTCCTGAGTTCAATTCCCAGCAACCACATGGTATCGCACAACCATCTGTAATGGGATCTGATGTCCTCTTCTGAAGACGACAACAACAGTGTACTCACATACATAAAATAAATTAATTAAATAAATGAGAGAGAGAGAGAGAGAGAGAGAGAGAGAGAGAGAGAGAGAGAGATCATGCCTCTCCTTAGTTCATTCTTACAGAACACCTTGTGGGGAAAGAAATGTCATTATACTCAATGGCCACAAAGTGTAATGTATTTTATTTTGTAAGTTCATTATCCACAAATAAAATTAAATAAAATGGTTAGGGTTTCAGGGCTGTAAGACCTTTTTTGGGGGACAATATTTGGAACTGATTCTAGCACCTTACACAGGTTAAGTAGGTACTGTATTTTGGGCTACATGATCAACCCCATATTCTGACTTTTGAAAAATATAATTAAACAGCATCACTAGCTTGTCAAAGTGGTGTAAAAATGTGTCTATGAAGGATGTGCTTAAAGAGCTTAATTTGGGACATGAAAAATCTATCTAGTATTTCATTCACATGTTCCCATTCATCCACACCATCCCTCCTCAAAATGTAAGGTTGATCCACTTATATAATATTTCTCCAAATCTACATGTAGCTTCCAAAGAAGTCTCTTTCAGGATCACTGAGAAGTTTATATGAATTTTTACAGGGGTTTTAAAATATTATTACCAAGATAATTACTTCAGGTTTTTTGTTTGTTTAGTGGGGTTTTGTTGTTGTTGTCGCCTTTTTTTTTTTCTTTTTTCTTTTTTTTTTTAAAGAGTTCTGGGACAAGACTATCAAAATAAAGAAACACATGTAAGGAACACTACACTCTTTCCTTCTCTCCCATCCATTAGTCTAGTTTGTTAAAGACCCTGCTTTGGATGCTAATTCAGGGTAAAGGTTAGAAGGTCAAATGAAACGAATAATGAGTAATTATTACTTTTATCAACTATTTCTAAACTATTAATAAACTTACATGTCCTTAAAACTAGGGGTGTGTATATTCTGATTCAACTACCAGGCAGATTTAAGCCTGGGCCTGTGAATGTGTGTGTGTGTATGTGTGTGTGTATCTAAGAGAGATAGACAGAGACATAGAGAAGAGAAATGAGCACATGTATACCAAGGAACCTGTATATAGGAATTGAAGAAAGTGGTACATCTAGAGCAAGAATTATAGAGAACACATATGCATAATGTTCCTTTTGACAAAAGAAAAGCCAGGTCCATGAAATAGAATCCAAGATCTATAACAAATAGATCCTAAATCCCTGGGAATGATCTGAAGGAAAGACTTTTTGTTTTGTTTTATTCTGTTTTTTTTTGAGACAGGGTATCTCTGTGTAGGTCTGGCTGTTCTGAAACTTGCTCTGTACACCAAGCTAGCCTTGAACTCAGAGATACACTTGCCTTTGCCTCCTGAGTGTTTGGGATTAAAGGCGTGTGCTGCCAATACCTGGCTTATGCCAATTTCTTTGCTTTAATCCTACAGCCATTTTAGGAGGAGGGGGAAAAAAGCACACAAAGAAATATTATTGTGTTAGAATCTAATGCCACCTTATTCCAGAAATGACCTTTTTTTTTTTAAAAGAAGAAAGAAGTCTGCATAGGTGCTCACAGAGGATAGGAGAAGGTGCTGGATCCCTTAGAGCTGGAATTATAGGTGGCTGTGAACCATTTGATGTGGGAACTAGGATTTGAAGTCTGGTCCTCATGACTGGGCAGCAAATACTATTAGTTATTTTGTCACCTCTCTGGCCCCTAGAAATGATCATTTTATCTTAGGTAAGAACAATGACTTTCTTTATGAGCTACTAGCCTCATCTGGAGATAAGAGAAACTCATGGTTAATTCAAGTCAGAGGACAAAGATCTTCTTTCAAGAAGCTTTAGGACGTCATCATGTGGTAGTTTATATATGTAATCCCAGCACTGATTGCTGAGGTAAGAGGACTGCCATAAGTTCAAGATCAGCATGACTATAGTGTGAGACCCTGTTGCAAAACAACAAAATACAAAAAAGGCAGCTTTAGGATGGAAAGCACCAGCCTCTCATTGAAATCCATCTCATTTTTACAAGCTTATTTTAAGAAGACCCTATCCCTGGAGGCAGCTAAAATTGCTCCATACCTCCGTCTAGCACTCATATCCACAGGCTCATCATTGATGTTTTCTTTGCCTGGCCTTCCAGCAGTCCTGTTGTCTCCATGAGGCCTGAGATTTCCATTAAGTTTCTCTTCATAACCCTTGACACCACTGCCATCTTGTTTGGTAGGTAACTCGTGCGACACCTCAAGATTGGCCAAATCTTTCCTTTTGAGCAGTGCCAACATTTTCAGCCGTTCCATAGCCTCATGCCCCTCCATTTTCAGTCGTTTTGCCAGGACATCATCTCTCTCATCTGCTGGGTCCAAACTCCTCTTCAAAAGATTCAGGCGAAGAGCATCTTCTGTCATTCTATCCATCCTATGGAATGAAAGATCAGAATAAAGTTCCTTACACAGGAGTGTGAAGTGAAATGCTGAGGTAAAGAAAAAATAATTTCTGTAACATACATTTAAACTTACAGATAACAGAGCTAACTCCCAATGCTAATTACTGTCCCACAACATCTATATTGAGTATTTCTCCAGTCAACTTCAGTAATAAAAACAAACTTCAAATACACTGTAGTCTTCAAGGCCTTTAATTATAAAAGGTACCCAAAATCAAATACTACACTCATGTGAATGGTTCTTTAAAAACAATCAACAACAACAAAAACATTCATGATGAAGATAATGGAGCTTGCCTATAATCCCAGAACTTTGGTTCTGAGTCAGGAGGATCTAGAATTTAAAAATAGCCTGAACTATAATGCCAGATCCTATATACAATGAAATAAACAACTGGGCTGAAAAGTGATTCAAAGTACTTGCTACTCTTGTAGAAGACTGAGGTTCAACTCCCAGAACCCACATGGCGACTTACAAATATCCATAAAACTCTAGTTCCAGGGAATTCAGAGCCCTCTCGGGTTCTCTGTAGGCATTAGCCACAAATTCAGTATGTATATTCAGTGTGTGTGTGTGTGTGTGTGTACACATATATGTATATATACACATACATATAAATATTTGTGTATACACACACATATATACACATACATACACATAGTGAATGTGTGCCTGATGCCTACATGTATACACAAAAATTTAAGAAATAAACTAAAACAGCAACAGCAAATAGAACCAGCAAGATGGCTCAGTGGAAAAAGGTGCTTGCTGCTAAGTTTGATGACCTCAGTTCAATCCTAGAGCTCCATGGTAGAAGGAAAGAGTCAGTTCCTGAAAGCTGTCCTCTGATCTCCAAATTAATGCTATGGCGTATGCAACTTCTCACAACAAATAATAAATAAAATATTATATATATATATATATATATATATATATATATATATATATTTTTTTTTTTTTTTTTGAGACAGCCTCTCTACATAGTCCTGGAACTCAATATGTAGACCAGGAGGGCCTTGAACTCAGAGATCTGCCTGCCTCTGCCTTCCCCAGTGCTGGGATTAAATCACTTTACTAAACCAGCATAATCCACAACTACATTTTAAACATTGTTCCTTCTAATCACAGGTAAGTGTGGTCCTCGTCTGGCATTGAGGAATCCTCTCTTTGCAACAGGCAACAACCATTTCAAAAAACCTCAACCCATCAAAATGCAGAGTTACAGGGCCTATCTACAACATCTACAACTCCCATACCCAAGGTCAGGGATTGGGGCAGAAAAAAACTAAAAGCCTGTGAACAACAAGTTTTGCTATAATATTGTGTCTCCTAAAACTATAAGAAGTTTCTACAGAGTGAGTTCCAGGACAGCCAGGGCTATACAGAGAAACAAACCCTGGGGTGTGTGTGTGTGTGTGTGTGTGTGTGTGTGTGTGTATAAGAAGCCACACCCACAAAGTTTCATCAACATGATTGTCTTCAACAAGAGTTGAACAAGGAAAACAACAGACATGCTAACATGGACTGACTGCAAAAGCCCAGGATGCCTCAAGCCTATACAATCAACTATAGGCAACTAAGGAATGCTAAGAGCTAGATTAATAGTCTTTCCCAGGGAAGAGCATTATCAATTGGCTTTTCAATACCAAATGATCAGCCTTGAAAATATCATACAAGTAACATTAAACAGATGAGACTGGTTATTTACTCTCAAATGTATACAAATCCAGATTTAAAAAGACACTGCCTTTTCCTATATATCCCCTACTATTATTACCAAACCGTCTTACAGTTGTTTCCTCCAAGGAAAGCTTATTATGATTGGAGGCAAACAACTCAAAACAGCTTGAGGAAGTCCCCAAAACTGACCAGATTCACTCTGTTCCTCCCTTCTCCAGAATACATAAGCAGTAAAGATTACAGGGATTCATTCTCAGACCATCTAAGCTGCCTGGAGACCAAAGAGCTGCCTAGAATAGTGATTCTCAACTTTCCTAATGCTGCGACCCTTTAATATCTTTTTTTGGGGGGGGAGGGGCTTTTTTCGAGACAGGGTTTTTCTGTATAGCCCTGGCTGTTGTGGAACTCACTCTGTAGACCAGGCTGGCTTCCAGCTCAGAAATCCACCTGCCTCTGCCTCCCAAGTGCTGGGATTAAAGGTGTGCGCCACCACTGCTCGGTGACCCTTTAATATCTTATGTGGTGACCCCAACCATAAAATTATTTTTGTTGCTACTTCATAACTGTAATTTGATACTGTTGTGGATGATAATGTAAGTATCTGTGTTTTTCCATGGTCTTCAGCAATCCTTATAAAAAGGTCATTTAACTTCCACAGGGTTCACAATCCACAGGTTGAGAACCACTGGCTTAGAAGAAACAAAGACCAGCAGATCTGCCTGCAAAAGGGTCAAACCAACTGAGCCACCAGAAAGGACATTTTCCAACCTGTTTAGCTGCTGCAGGGTGTACACCATGCTCCTGATTTCTAGCTTTGAGCTGTCACTCATGCTTTTGTAATAGAGCTGTCTTTGAGTCATTTCTACTACCGTAACTAACCCTTCACCCAAATTCCTTTCAGTAACCTCAGAATTCATTGGTTCCCCAAGCAAGGTAGACTTTGATGGTATCTGTACTTTAATCTGTCTTCCCCATCCGAAATGAATGTGTGTCATCTCTCAAAAAAAGTATGCCACATAACATTCTCCAATCCTCAATAAATAAATTATACAGTACATCTTCCCACTAAAACTACATAGTAAGTCTCCCTGCTCAGAGCTAGACACCCTAAGAAACAGTACTGTATATTTTCATATATTCATCTTTTCCTTGTCCATCTAATCACCTTGTAAATATTAAATATATCCTATATATTATGCTCAAAGTTAGAGAGTAGAAATAGTAATATTTAGCATGATAGCACACACTTGTAATCCTATCACTTGAGAGGCTAAGGCATATAGACTGCCACAACACTGACACCATCCTGAGTGAGGTTCAGGCCAGCTTGGGCTCCAAATGAGACTCCATTTTAAAAAAACAAATCAAAACCACAGGTCAGGACTGCATTTAACCTACCTAATTATATTTATATTGTAATATATTGCTAAACTATCATGATTTTGTATCTTGCCTTAGAGCCAGGGTCTGTTGCCACTTTCCAGTAATTAGAGAGTAGAGTAGGGGAGGGGAGTGGAGTAGTAGAGGAGTAGAGTAGTAGAATAGGACAGTATAGTATTACTAGCATCTATAAAGACCAATATTCAAGGGGCTGGAGAGATGGCTCAGTGGTTAAGAGCACTGACTGCTCTTCTAGAGGTTCTGAGTTTAATTCCCAGCAACCACATGGTGGCTCACAACCATCTTCTGGTATGTCTGAAGACAGTGACAGTCTACTCATATACATAAGTAATTTTTTAAAAAGTTAAAAAAAAGACCAATATTCAAAGAATCCCAGATGATTTTTACTGTATACATTGTCTTGCATAATGTATAAAATTGTTGTTTAAATGACCAAAAGTTAAAGAGAATCTGTATACTGCTTTTCATTCTAATTCGGATTGAGAAATTCAGCCACCTAAAGGCAAAAACACAAGACAAGACAATCTTCTTTGACTTCCCTGACTTAAAAACCCTTTTCTGCCCAGCAGTAGTGGTGAAGGACTTTAATCCCAGCATTCAGGAGGTAGAAGCAGGTAGAAGCCCGAGTTCCAAGACAGCCAGGGATACACAGACACAGTCTCTAAAAACCAGAACAAAATCCCTTTCCTTGAGTTACATTTTTAGATCATGGCAATAGACAGTACTGTATAAAACTAATATGTACAACGAAAACTGAAACACCTCCACCTAAGTCACTAAACACTATAAATTCTATTGAATTCTGTTAAACTTGAGAAAATATTAGCCTGGCTATATTATTGCTAGCAGCCATCTTTTGACCAAGAGAGAAAGCAGCCTACTAGTGATAAGGCAGACACTGTATACTACAGAACATAGTGACTGGAGCTAATTACATAGCCGTGTCAACATATCAAAGTACCTGGAGCTAATCTATGCATTCTTATTACAGTGGCCAATAAATTATTTTAATATTTAAGCTACTGTTAGCTGGGTTTTCTGTACTTAATCAAAAAACATTATAATAAATAGAGAGATCTGCTAAAACTGACACCATGAAATCAAGGTGAGGCTTTTAAAAAACAGCTGCATATGTGGCACATAAGCAAAAGACTCACAGCTTAGGGCTTATTTGAACAGGCATAGGAAGCAATTGAATCAAATTACTAAAAAAGAATACGTAGTTAGAAAGAAAGGGGCCAAGCTAGAACCTTAATTTAAGGGTTAAATTATAGGAAATGGGTCAGAAAGCAAGAGAGAAAGCTTAACAAATTAAAGTGACAAAGGAAAATAATCAATGTTGTCAAACAAATGTAATAAAAGGACCAGAGAAACAGCACAGCCAGTAACAAATGCTCGTTGGCTAAACCTAACAACCTGACTTTGACCCCTGGAATCCATGTAAAAATGTCAGATATAGGGTTATACATCTATAATCTCAAAACTCCTAAGGAAAGCAATGGGAGGAGGGGACAGGAGAACTGTCCAGAAGCCCACAGGTCAGCTAGCCTGAAGCAGACTGTAAAAAACAGGAGACTCTGCCTGAAACAAGGTCCCCTAGGGTGACAACTGACTCCTGAAAGTTAACTTCTGATCTCCTCAAACACCACTCACACAAATCATATACACACCACACACACACAAGCATAGATACTCTAAATAAAATTTTTAGAAGTTTCAAACAAATGCATTGTAGGTTTAAGGCCAGTCTGACATACATGAGACCCTATCAGAAAACAAAACAAGCTAGGTAAGATGGCACACGCCTTTAATTCTAGCACTAGAACTAGGAAAGCAGAAGCAGAGGCATGGTGAACTTGGGAGTGAGGCCAACTTAATCTACATACCAAATTCCAAGTCAGTCAAAGCAGCATAGTGAGGATCCTGTCTCAAAAACAAAACACTAAACAACTACCACATTCTGCAATTCCTGTTTCTGTCTAAAATGACGTAAGAGGAAGCAGAGTTACATCCTACTTGAACAACAAAAATTCATCCAAAAATACATCCTAAACAGGGTTTTCAAAGTAAGAGACACCAAGCAACAAATGTCTGTGTAAGTGATAAGAAACAAATAAAGTAAGCCCTATAGCTGCCCTTGTTCACTGACATAAAAGAATTTCTAGGGCATAGTTCAGGGAAAAGAAACTGGGGGTAAGGTTGAGTTGAAGAGATGTAGCTGAGAAAAGTAAGATAATGGCAGCTAAACTACCAAGGACAGAGTGTAACGGATGAAAACCAGTCTAGAGCTCTCTCAAATGACCCTCCTTACATACTGAGGGATTCAGAAGAACTGATTACTATGTCACTGCCTTTTGATCTTCAAACATACAACATGTGCACATTCTCACTTTCATACATGAACACAAACACACAGGTACACACAGATACAAAACACAAAAAATTTAATACAATTATTTGGGCTGGAGAGATGGCTCAGCGGTTAAGAGCACTGACTGCTCTTCCAGAGGTCCTAGTTCAATTCCCAGCAACCACATGGTAGCTTACAACCATCTGTAATGATATCTGATACTTTCTTCTGGTGCAACAGTGTACTCACATACATAAAATAAATAATTATTTAAAAAATTATTAAAAAGACAATTATTTGATTTAAAACAATTATTTGCTATAGAGCTGTATTCCACATGCTGAAATGAGAAACAAAAAAAAACATACAAAGATTCTCATCAATAACTTATCTAATATTAGAGATATAAATAAATTGTTTATAAAGACAGACATATCCTTAACAGAATACACTCTTTATAATATTTGTGGTCAAGTGATCTCCAACAGAAGCACAAAGATGCATGAATCAGAAAGAATAGCTTTTTCAAAGGATTCTGAAATAACTGGCTATCTATTCACATGCAAAACAATCAAGAGGGAAGCCCCCTCACACCATATATAAAAATTATGAAAAACTAGAACAAAAACCTAAATGTAAGAGTTATTTTATTGACTGATCGATTGATTGATTGATTGATTTTCAAGACAGGGTTTCTCTATATATCCCTGGCTGTTCTGGAACTCAAGAGATTTGCCTGCCTCTCTGCTTTACCAGGGCTGGGATTAAAGGTGTGTTCCACCACCACTGAGAAAAAATGTAAAATTCTTAGAATAAATATAGTGTAAATCTTTGCCACCTGGGATTAAATGATATTTCTTAGATATATACCAAAATCATAAAGAAACAAAAAAGATAAACTAGGTTTAAACAAAACTAATACTTTGTGTACTTTCTAGGATATGGCCTAGAAATTGAGACTTCAGATGTAGTTGTACAGTACTTGCCCAAAATACCCCAGGCTCAGTGAAGATGGGAGAGAGGCACTGAACAGAATGGTATATGCTAGCACTAGAGAGCTGAAATTAGGAAAAAAGGCCAGCATGATCTACAAACTGAGACAATGTCTAAAACCCAAGGTCTTGACACTGGAAAGATTGTGGTCAAGAACACTTGTTCCTCCAGAAAAAAAACAGGTTTGGTTCTCAGCACCAAATGTCAGCTTACACCCACAGCATTAATTCTAGTTTCAGTGGATCTGGTGCTACCTTTTGGCCTCTGTGGGCACCAGGCACACAGCTGGTGCATATATATACATACAGCTAAAACACGCATATAAAATAAAATTAATCATTAAAGAATAACAAATAAAATCCAAGTCTGGGGATACAGTACAGTGGTAGAGCACTTGCATAGTATTCACAAGACCAAGTTTAATCCTCAGTACCAAAAAGAATAAATGAATGAGTGAATGAACAAATGATGGGGTGGAAAATGGGGTAAGAACGAGTGAGAGCAAATCCAGGCAGGGAAGCAAATAATTTGGATAAACATTTCTCAAGATGCACAAAGGCTAATTAATGAACACACAAAAGATTCTTAAAATTACCAGTCATCAAGGAGAAGAAAATCAGAACCAGATGCAGGACTAGCATGTGGATCAGTGGATAAAGGCACACACAAGCCTGGGGATTGGAGTTTGATCCTGAAAACCCACATGAAAGTACAAACAGTTAACTCCTCAAAATTGTTCTATAATCTCTACATTTAGGGTGCATGTATGCAAGTGTGCAAGCATACAACACACACACACAGTCACTTTCATAACTAGGATAGCTATAATACAGAAGACAGATAATAACATTGGGAAATGTATAGAAAAAGTAAAAGACTCAAATATTGCTGTTGGCAACTCACTAAATTAAATAGAGGTACTATATAACCCATTAATTCTATTGCTAGTTTTATGTCCAACAAAACTAAAAACAGTGACTTCACACAAAAACTTGTCTACAACCCAAAACCCTATCACTGTGGTGCACAATTATATAGAATATTGTTAAGACAAAAAGGGAGGGGGGGACTAAAACAAATGTTACAAAACAGAGAAACTACCAAATAATGGTGAAACATACCTTTAATCCCAGTACTTAGGAGACAAAGGCAGGCAGATCTGGGTTCTAGGTCAGACTGGTCTATAGAGCAAGTTCCAGCCAGAGCTACACAGAAAAACTATGTCTTAAAAAACAGAAACAACAAATTATAATAATAAGATGAAAATACAGAGAAACACTAAAAATATTGTAAGTGGTAGAGACAGTTATAAGACATTCATGTGACTTGTTGGGTTTTTTGTTTTTTTTTTTTCTTTTCTTGGATTTCTGTGATTTCAGTTAGCTTTGGCCTCAAAATATTAAATGGAAAAAACTCTAGAAAAAAAAGCCATTCATCAAGTTCAAATTATATAGTTCTCTGTCTGTCTGTCTGTCTGTCTGTCTGTCTGTCTGTCTGTCTCTGGGTCTCACTGTGTGTATCTGGCTGAACTGTAACTGATGTATACCAGGCTGAAATAAGAGATTTGCTTGTCTTTGCCTCCCTGGTGCTGAGATTAAAGGTGTGCATCACCACAGCAGACCCCAAGTTACATGTTCTTCTAAATAGTGTGAACATTCTTCCTTAATAGCTGACTACCACTGTGGTGGTTTGAATAGATGGCCCCCATGGACTCATGTATTTAAATGCTTGGCCCACAGAGAGTGGCTTGATTGGAGTAGTTGTAGCCTTGTTGGAGGAAATGTGTCAACTGGTAGCAGGCTTTGAGGTCTCAGTCAAGCTAAACTTAGTGTGGCACACAGTCTCCTTTTGCTGCCTAATGGTCAAGATGTAGAACTCTCAGCTCCTCCAGCACCAAGTCTGCCTGTGTGCCTCCTTGTCCCACCATGGCAATAATAGACTAAACCTCTGTCAGTCCCAATTAAATGTTTTCCTTTATAATAGTTGCTGAGGTCATAGTGTCTCTTCACAGCAATAAAACCCTAACTAAGACAACTGCTAAACCACAGTGTACATATTCAAGTGACTTAATGGGTGCGAAGCACAGAAACAGTAATGCACAGAAGTCAATCAGAGCACAAAACACAGGCCAGTTACTCTGGTACTATGGCCTGCAGGACATAGAGGAAAATACAGAATACACAGGGTTCAGGACTATCCTCTAGAGGCTTTGGAACATATCCTTTGGGTGTTTACTACATGTGAAAAATATGTGAGGACCTAACTTTAGGTTTCCAGCACTCTTGTAAAAAGTTGAATATAGCAGTATATGCTTATAATCTCAGTGCAGAGGAGGCAGAAACAGATCATCTTAAAGATAAGGTGAAGAAGGATAGAGGAAGACATCGACCTCTGGCCTGCACACACACACACATACACACATGGGAACATGTACACATACAAAAAAGGTTTTTGAAAAAGCAAACTTGTAACCAAAGATCAGTAGCTGCCTAAGGCAGAACTACTGCTAATGAGTAGAGGGTTTCTGTCAGTCTGATGACAAGTTCTGAATCTGTAGTAAGAGATGTACAAAACTCTGTGACTATACTAAAACAGATAAACTGTAAACTTCAGATTTATCTATTTTAAACACTTTATTTTATGTATGAGGGCTCTATCTGCATGTACACATACAGAACAGAAGAGGGCATTAGATTGTACTATATAGATGGTTGTGAGCCATCATGTGGTTGATGGGAACTGAACACAGAACTTCTGGAAGAATATGTAGTTCGTGTTCGTTCGTTCGTTCTCTCTCTCTCTCTCTCTCTCTCTCTCTCTCTCTCTCTCTCTCTCTTTCTCTCTCATTTTTTTGAGACAGGATTTCTCTGTGTAGCCCTTGGCTGTCCTCGAACTCAGAAATCTGCCTGCCTCTGCCTCCCAAGTGCTGGGATTAAAGGCGTGCGCCACCACTGCCCGGCTGTAGTACTCTTTTAACCACCGAGTCACCTCTCCAGCCCTCTCAGTTTTTAATTAGAAGTTATGCAGCTTCAGAGACGGCTCAGCAGTTAAGAGTACTTACTGCTCTTCCAGAGAATTTAGGTTCAATTCCCAGCAACCACATGGCAGCTTACAGCTGTCTATAATTCCAGTTATATGGGAGTTACATGTGTATGTGGTAGCAAACACATACATGCAGGCAATACATGCAAACACATAAAGGTTTTTTTAAAATAATAGTTTAAATTCTTATCACTTTTTGATTACTTGTGTATTATATGGGATATGTGGGTGTGGCTGCAGGTGTCTTAGGAAGCAGAAGGCATCGTATGCCTCTGGAATTGGAGTTACAGGCATTTGTGAGGTACTCTTAACCTATGAGCCATTCCCTCTCTAGCCCCATAAATTATTCACAAATTCTGTTGGCATCTGAACCCCAACCAAGATGGGTTTTAAAAAAATGTTTATAAAGGGGCTAGGATGATGGTTTAGCAGTCATGAATACTTAACTGATCTTCCATGCTAGCTTTCAACAGATTGTGACTGGTTCTAGGAAATGCCTTTTTCTGGCCCCTTCTGACACTAGAAATGGACATACATACATGAAGGCATGCATACATATACATAAATCATTTTAATAAAGGAAAAAGTATGTTAGTAGCAGGAATGATGGAAAATATTAGCATAGCAGAGTAGGTGTGGTGGTATAAATTCCAATTCCAGCATTCAAGAAGCTGAGGTGGGAGGATGAAGAGTTCAAGGCCAATTTGAGTTTATAAAGTGAAGAACTGACTTAAGATTTAAAAAAAAAAAAATCCAAAGTCAAAGAGCAACTTTAAGAGTTCAATAATAGCCGGGCAGTGGTGGCGCACGCCTTTAATCCCAGCACTTGGGAGGCAGAGGCAGGCGGATTTCTGAGTTGGAGGCCAGCCTGGTCTACAGAGTGTCAGGACAGCCAGGACTACACAGAGAAACCCCGTCTCAAAAAACAAAAAAAAACCCAAAAAACAAAAAAAGAGTTTAATAAACGGAACCCACAGATCCAAGAATTTCAACAACCTCAAGCACAAGGAAAGACAAGGAAAGTGTTCAGTTTACATGTATGCACCAATTCACCTAGTTCAAGAAATAAATTGAATGAATGACTGACTGATTAATGTAATCTTGGAAAAAAATATATTAATCTTGGTGCTGGAGAAATGACTCTGTGGGTAAAGTATTTGCTGTGCAACATGAACATAAGCTGAGACTCCTCTTACCTATATTAAAATGACAGGTGCACTGTGAATGGAGAGGTACGTGAGGGAAGGCAGATCCTGGTGGCTTGCTGGCCAGCTACTCGGGATGAACTGGTAAGCTCCAGATTTAGCCAGACAACCCTATCTTAAACGTAAAGTAGAAGGCTGGCAATCCGACTCAGCTGTGAAAGCCTAACCTGAGTTCAGTCTCTGGAACCCATGTAAAGGCAGAAGGAGAAAAATCAAACACTCACATTTACATTCCCACATCATGTCTACCCATGACTATTAAAAGGGGGCGGGGGGATAGTGGGGGCTAAAGAGAAGGCTCAGCAGTTAAAAACACTCTTCCAGAGAACCATGGAGATTACATCTCTAACTCCAGTCCCAGAGTATCCAATGCCATCTTCTGGCCTCCTCAGGCACTGCATATGCGTGGTAAACGTCCATGCAGACGCTGACACACACATAAAGAAAATTTAAATAACAATAAGGCAGAACTATAAAAAACATCTGCACCAACTTCTGAACTCCATACATGCAGCATGACTCTTAACCAGTGAAGCACCTCTCCGGACCTCAAATCTACTACTATTTTTATCATTATCAACTATTCAACCCTATTGCTATTTTTATCATTATCAATGCTGATAATGAATATCACTTCACATAAATATACAGCACAAAATGGTAAAGGTATTAATACTAGTTTATTTCATAAACTGTTTGCAATTAGAAATTTTTAATTTGCAATTAAATTGCAAGTAAATTTACTTTTAAAAGAATATTCCTTTGTTTTATATCTGTGTCTATCTGCATATATGCGTATATGTATGTATATATGTGTATGTATACACACACACACAGACACACACACACAGACACACATGCACTGAATATATATACTTTGTGCTCATGGAGTCCAGAAGAGGGTGTCAGACCCCTGAAACTGGAGTTACAGGTGTCATGTGGGTGCTGGCAATAGAAACCTGAGTCCTCTGCAAGAACATGTACTCTTAACAGAGTTCTCTCTCCAGACTCCAGGTAATAATCTTTAATTAAACTCAAGTCAGCAAACCAAACAGCAATTTTTAAAACAGAAATTCTAGGTTAGTCATGGTAACCAATACCTTTAATCCCAAACCTCAGATGGCAAAATCAGATGGATCTCTATTTTAGGTCAACCTGTTCTATGTAAGTTCCAGGTAAGTCAGAGCTACATAGTGAGACCCTATATCAATAAAAGTCAATATAAACAATAAATAAATAAAAGATCTAAGCAGGGTTTAGTAGCCCCTGTTTGTAATCTCAAACTCTTGGAGGTAAGAGGATAAGGAATTCAATACCAGCTCTGACGACAAGGTTCAAAGCCAGCATTATCTACAGAAGCCCAATGACTCAAATCAATCAATAAAAATAAATAAAAAATGGTAACAGATATACCAGCTTGAAGATGCAGGTGAATCTCTGTGAATTTGAGGCCAGCCTGAATTCCAGAACAACCAGAGCTATTATATAGTAAGATTCTGTCTCAGAAAAAAAGGAAAAGAAAAATATTTAAAAAAAGTGAAGATACTCTAACTTGAAGCTTATATGATAAGGAATGATGGTAAGAAAATATTAAAAGTAATATTTGTAAATAGGGCAAAAAGTATGCAAAGTAAAAACATTGCAGTTCAAACACTTACAATGGCCGGTGCTCACTGGTGTTCCTTGGCATGACAATCAAGCAGTTTAATGAGCACATGTTGCTCAGAATTAAGGCTGCAGTGAAGGTGCATCACAAGCAATGCTGCCAAAAACACCTCAAGATTATTGTCAGTTTAACTTTTGATGTTCATTATGTTTAGAACCTTTACTACTGTCACATTCATTCATTCATTCATTCATTCATTCATTCATTCAGCAGCACTCAGATTTGTGACCCACAGCTTAAGAAGCCTGGGTAGAGTAAGAGAGATGGTTCGATGGTAAGGCACTTGCCTTTCAAGTGTGAGGAGCTGAGTTCAAAACCCCAGAGCCCCGTAAAAGCTGTACAATAGCATACATTGTGGAGACAAGAGAATCCCTGGAAGCTTGTGGTTCCACAGTGGTTAAAAAAAATAAATAAATAAACCATCTAAAACAAGGAAGGTGAGGATTCTACATGTGTGACATACTTCTAAATGTACACATACATCCCAGGTATAGAGGACCCTTCATGATCTAGTCCCAATCTACTTTTTTAATCACTCTACTCTTATTCCTATATGTATTTTTTTTTTTTTTTTTTTTTTTTTTTTTTTTGGTTTTTCAAGACAGGGTTTCTCTGTGTAGCCTTGGCTATCCTGGAACTCACTCGGTAGACTAGGCTGGCCTTGAACTCAGAAATCCGCCTGCCTCTGCCTCCCAAGTGCTGGGATTAAAGGCATGCGCCACCATCGCCCGGCTTATTTTTTTAAAGATTTATTTATTGTATATGAGTATACTGACACTGTTTCAGACACACCAGAACAGGGCATCACATCCCACTACAGATGGTTGTGAGCCACCATGTAGTTGCTGGGAATTGAACTCAGTACCTCTGGAAGAGTAGCAAGTGTTCTTTAGCCAGAGCCATTTCTCCAGCTCCCCCTATATGTATAACAGAGCAAGTCAACTATCTGCAATTTGACATATCCTTTCATGCTTGAAAACCTGTTTTTGCCATTACTATATAAAGATAGGCAAGAGAAAAAGTTCATTTGTTAAAGGACTTACAGAAAAAAAATTAAGTTCAACCCTCACAACCAAAAAAAAAAAAAAAAAAAAAAAAAAAAAAAAAAAAAAAAGGAACGAACAAACAACACAGCTAGCTGTGGTGATACAAGACAGTAATGCCAGCACTGTTCCAGGCCAGTGAGAAACCCAGTCTTAAAAAAAACAAACAAAAAAAAAAAAAACAAAAAAAAAAACAAACAAACAAAAAAACAAAACAAGAAACTGCGCCAAACAGAACAGATAGAGGGCACCTTAGGAATGACATTATGGCCTTTATGCACACTCCACATATTAAGACTACAGAAGACATAATAGAGTAACAAGATTCTTTGGTATGCATGGGACATGTTGCAGTTTATCCCCTAATAATGAGTAACAGTGCCCCAGTTAGAAGGGTTAGATTGTATGGTTCTCCTAGGCAGTTTTTCCTTATCTATCCTGTCAAGACATTTTAAACATGCCAATACCTAGTTAGTGAATTACTTGTCCATTTCTCCCTGAATAAACTACAAATTCCCAGAAAAATCAAAAAGGTAGGTAGTAATTTCTTTCCTTCTTTCTCTCTCTCTCTTTCTTTCTTTTTCTTAAAGATAGAGTCCCTTTATATATCCCTGAAATCTGCTGTGTAGATCAAACTGATCTTAAGTTCACAAAGATTCATGCCTGCCTCTGCCTACCATCCCTGAAGTGCTAGGATTAAAGGCTTGTATCATTACCCCTCGATGTAATTCGTTTTCTTACTTTTGAATCTAACTTGTACATAACAGGCACCCTGTCCTTGACTGATTCTGGCTTCAAAACCTGTCTTTGGGTAGATGGAGAGATGGCTCAACAATTAAGAGCTAATTTAGCTGCTCCTCCTGAGCTTGATTCCTAGCATCTACATGGTAGCTCATAACTACCTGTAACTCCAGTTCTAGGGCTCTCTTCTGACCTCTGCAGGCACAGCAGATTTGGTACACAAAATAAGTAAAGCTAAAACAACAGTAAGAACCTGTCTTCTGCAAATAGATCCTAAGAAAAACAGCTTAGTTTAAAAGAGAAAGGCTGTGGAACTAGATAGTTAGCTAAAGGCCAGAAGTTGGTTGAAAGAGAGGATAATGTACTCTAGGATTAAAAGGAAGAACAAAGAAGGAGAAGGAGGCTGAGGAAGGACAACTACTACTCCTACTCTGTGAATTGAAAGCCTCACTAGTCTACATATTGAGTTCTATGTCAGGCAGATATGCATAGTGAGACTCTGTCTTTAAAAAAGAAAAAGATATAGATCTAACCCAGTTATGGTGATTCACACCTATAATCCTTTTATTGGTTGGGTGGCTGAGGCAGGAAGATTACTCAGTTAGAAGCCAGTCTGGACTACAGAATGAAATTGTCCCCAAAAGTTAAAAAGATAACCATATACAACAAATACCAGGAAAAAAAAAATCAAAAAGAATTCCTGCTTCCAAGAAGTGTGATATGTTCTCATTTCAGACATTACCAAGAAACAGCCCAGAGCCATACACTGAAAAAAATACAAGCACTGAAGTTTAGAGAGAGAATGGAACAGTCTTCAGCATTATTTAATTTCAAGATGAGGCCTCAGTATGGAGCTTTGGCTAAATTAGAACTTGCTACATAGCCCAGGCTGGCCACTGAAACTAACTAAGACCTGCCTGCCTCTGTGGCTCCAGTACTGAAATTAAAGGTGTGAACTACCATGCCCAGGACATTTTATTAGTTTAGTGAAATTTAGTGAACTTGGCATCTCCAACGGTAAATATACATTTGGATATCAAACTCCTTGTCGTATATCTCGATCTTCTCTAGCTGTCTACAAAGTCTCTGCTAAATAATTATTTAGATAATTAATTAGAATCTGCTAAATTTTAATTAATGCTTGACTATAATTTTTTAGCTTTTCAATTTATAATATAACACATAATCCAACATCTCCACAAAATAAGCAAAGCAGTAAAACTGTCTGTTTTGCATATGAGCAAATTGGACTTCCTGGAACTAGCAAAAAGGCTACTTTTCAGTTGTCA
This sequence comes from Arvicanthis niloticus, assembly GCF_011762505.2. NCBI lineage: Eukaryota > Metazoa > Chordata > Mammalia > Rodentia > Muridae > Arvicanthis > Arvicanthis niloticus. Next base: position 69,770,018 of record NC_047661.1, on the reverse strand, counting down.
ACAAAAATTTTTCATTTTCTGAACAGCAACACTAGTCAAAGTAATCCACAGACTATTGCTGGTCTATAGATGATAACCATTCCACAGTAAGTACATGAACTGAGACTCAACATGTATATACTTTCATAATAATTTTGGCTGTAATCAGCCCGTTAAACTCTCAATACTAAAAAATAACTAGGCTTTGGTTTTATGCATCTGTTTTGCTTCCATACTAATCCATCCAAACTGGATAACAGCATTAATCCAAACTATGCTTAAACAAACAAAGCCTGGTCTTTCACAATAATAAGCAATGTTGGCCAGGCTGGGTGGAACAAACCTGTAATCCCACATATTTGGGAGGCCGAGGAAGAAGGGTTCCAAGTTCAAAGCTTAGCCTGGGCACCTAAAGCAAAATTTAAAAAAAAAAAAAAAAAAAAAAAAAAAAATTTTTTTTTTTTTAAAGGGCTAGGCATTGGTGAGATGACTCAGTAATTAAAAGCACTGGCTGTTCTTGCAGAATTGTGTTGGGTTCCTAGAATCCACCTGGCAGCTTACAACTGTCTGTTCCAGGAGATCCAATGCCCTCTTCTAGCCTCTGCTGGCCATGCATGCATGTGATGAACCTACATGCTGCATCCAAATAACATATAAATACAAATAAACACATCTTTAAAATGAATTTAGGGGGCTAGAGAGATGGCTCAACAGGTAAGAGTACCAACTGCTGTTCCAGAGGTCCTGAGTTCAATTCCCAGCAACCACATGGTGGCTCACAATCATCTGTAATGGGATCTGGAGCCCTCTTCTGGAATGTCTGAAGACAGCTACAATGTACAAACAAAATAAATAAATAAATCTTAAAATGAATTTAAAGGGCTGAAAGTGGTATACATAGTGGTAGCATCCCTGCTTAGCTTGCAAGAGGCATTGCCTTTGACTCCCCAGAATAGTACAAAAAAATAAAAAATCTTGTGTGTGCATGTGCAATGGGAACAACTAAAACTTATGTGGGATCCAAGGGTATAGTATTTATCAGGTTTTTTTTTTTTTTTGAGTCAGGTTCTCATAGACAAGCTGGCCTTGAAGTTGATATAAAAATCACAGGATGCTGGAAAAACAAACAAACAAGCAAACAAAAAAATCAGAGGATGACTTATTTTCTGATCCTCCTGTCTTCACCTACTCAGTGGTGTTATTACAGGCACACGCCACCACATCCAACTTATTCGGTACTACAAATTGAACCCAGGGCTTCTTGCATGCTAGGCAAGCACTCTATCATTTGTGCTGTATCCCCAGCTTCACTTCCTTTTACTTTTAATTTCACAGTTGTGTGCCCCGTGCCTATGTGAGTATGCAAGTGCCATAGTGTGTGTGTGGACATCAGAGGAAAGCCTGATATATATATATAAAATAGTCTCTCTCAAGATGGCTTGGGAATTACGATCCTCTTACCTAGCCTCCTAAGTAATATCACATCCAGCTAAATATTATTTTTAAATAAAAGGAACACAAGAAATTCTTCAGCACTAATGAGCACTAGAAGAGAAAACGCATAGAAGAATCTTTCAAACTGTTCCTAGAAATCACTCTTTCCTAAGTACATACACAAGAAATACTTCTCAGATAAAGTACCTTCCAAGCGACATGTTCACCACAGTCTGAAGACAGACGGAACGAAGTACACTCTAGCAGGAAAAAAAGTAACAGATATGTGACTGAAGACAACAGAGACAAGGAAGACAGAAAAGGAGGAATCAATATTTGAGCAAATGCTAGAATGGGCTAATAAGTATATATACATACATATATCATATATCATTTTCTCCTCATTTTCCTATGGAGTTTGGATTATTCTCATTATGTGAAAACTGTGGCTATAAGAAACAAACTTTCCTAAGACCTCATGACAAAACAGAGTGATGATTAATGTCTGTATGCACTTCTAACACCCAGAATACTGCCACTCCTCTCCCACACCAAGGCTGTGAAGTGGACTTCAACTCTCAGCCAGCAGACACTCATGCTAAAGAAGGTAGTCTTCTACACATTGTGCTTTGTCAGTGAAAACCTAATTAAGTCTTACTTGCTAGCAATAAAATACCTGAAGACAGCAGTGTACATAAAGACCATACAGTCCCCAAATTTACTCTTATAATCATACAAATAATGCCGGGGACATGAAAACTGCAGTCTTTGGGAAAACATCCTAAGAAGTGTTTATGACAGGAAAAAGTAATCACTAAAACCTTAGAAAAGTCTCATACACAAGAAGACCTTCACTCTCAGTGGTTCTCTTTCATTCATTCCCTCTGTCCTCCTTCTACCCACCTCATCCATGTCAAGCCCTTAACTCAAAATTGCAATTAAGAAGTAGCCAAGAAGCCTGAGTGCTGGGATTAAAGAGTGTACCAGCATGCTGGGCTAGATATACACATAATTATAAATGAAAATAAATTATGTTTTTTAAAAAGTATTAGCTAAGAGTGGTAGCACACACATTTGATCCCAGCACTTCAAAAGCCTAGGCAAGTGGATCTTTATGAGTCTGAAGCCACCATGGTCTATATGGAGAGAGTTTCAAGCTAGCTGTGGCTATATAGTAAGACCCAATCTCAAAAACAACAAACAATCCTCCAGGACAGTCCCTCAAGAATAATCATAGGCCAGCAAAATGGCTCACAATAAAAATACTTGCTACATAAGCACCTGACAACCTGAGTTCAATCCCAGGAGCCCACTTAAAGGTAGAAGGAAGAAACTTATTCCTGAAAGTTATACTCTGACACAAACAGACACACTTGTACATGTACATATATACACACAAATAATAATAAAGAAAAATAATAAGAAGAAAGGAAAATAAGCATGAAGATATGTACTATACACAATGAACCTAGGACTTCTCTGAATGATAACGGATGTATTTCTACAAATGTGTATGTGCAGGTATGTGAGCATGAACAAGAGTCAATTCTCTTTATCGTGTGGATCTCAAGAATCAAACTCAGGCAACACCTTGCCTTTAATTGCTGAGCCACCTGGCCAGCCTTATTTTTTCTTTTAGGCGATGACATCTTAAATAGCCCAGGCTGACCAATTTTTTAGGGTAGTTTGTTTTCTTGAGATAGGGCTTCTCTGTGTAGCCCTGGCTATCTTGGAACCTGCTTTGTAGACCACACTGGACTCAAACTCAAGAGATCTGACTGCCTCCGCCTCCTAAATGCTGCCACCATGCTCAGTCTGTATGAAACTCATTCTGTGTAGCCAAACTGGTGTAGAAACTCTAGAAGCTTCTGCTTTTACAAAGGTTAAAGTTTGAAGCCTAGTCGGGCGGTGGTGGCGCACGCCTTTAATCCCAGCACTCGGGAGGCAGAGGCAGGCGGATTTCTGAGTTCGAGGCCAGCCTGGTCTACAGAGTGAGTTCCAGGACAGCCAGGGCTACACAGAGAAACCCTGTCTCGAAAAACCAAAAAAAAAAAAAAAAAAAAAAAAAAAGTTTGAAGCCTATATAGTCATACCTGGCTAATTCACATATTTTAAAGGGATATATTTTAAAGGGATATATGTTTCAATTGTTCTTCAGATATTAGTAAATCTGTGACCCCTACTTCCATGCTCAGGTGGCTCAGGTGTACAGCATTTACTAGTATGTATAAGTTCCTCTATAGTTGATTCCTAGCACACACACCCAAATATACATACATACATTCATACATATATACATAAAGAGAAACACACACAAAACAAAAACAAACAAACAAAAAGAAACCAACCTTCAATTAAATGAAAGACCATGTTTTCTACCAAACCAGAAACAAAATGTATTTTTCATGTACTGGCAAAGACCACAGAAAAATGGATTCCCATCCTGAACAAGTCCCACTACCCTAATGCAAACCAGATAGCTGAGCTCCTTCCAAGCTCACTAATGCTCCATATCGCCAGCCATTCCCAGTAATTAACTATGTGCTTCCCAGGAATATAACCTCTTTATTTCATTTCCCTAAAGGAACTTAAACACATACAAACAAAACTGCAGAACAAACTCTTCAAATGGGGCTATAAAAGCCTCAAACAGAAAGCAAACTGGAGACAGAACAAGTTTCATTTCAGAACCTACAAGGAATGAAATTATCTCTAAATGTACTGCTTTAATGAGATGACTTTAGAGGTTACTTCTACACCATCCTAGAAGTAGTAATCTCTGGAACTTAGCAATTATCAGAGTAAGATGCTGACAATCCCCTGAGAAAAGCATGGTTCCAAATGTGGGTCTATGAGTGCTACGTTTCTCATTAGAAAGAGATTTACTCAACAAGGAAAAAGGAAGAAACTACCCTGGTCTCTGTACAAGATAGTAATACAAAAGACAGAAGCCCAAAGCACTGCATAATTACAACTGACAAGGAGCTGGGCATGACGGTTTGTGCCTGTGAACCTAGCACTGGGGAAGCTAAGGCAGGAGGATTGTCCTGAGTTCTTGGCCAGCCTAGACTATAAAAGTGTGCTCCAGAATAAGGCCCATCTCAAAATCACAACACAACACTATTACTTGGCAACAGTACTGTGGTGGTTTGAATTAAGAATGGGCCCCAACAGGTCCATAGATTTGAATGATTACCAGGTAATGAGATTATTTGAAAGGATTAGGAGGTGTGGCCTTGTTAGAGGATGAGTGTCAATGGAAGTGTACTCTGAGGTTTCAGAAGTTCAAACTAGACCCAGTAGATCTCTCTTCCTGCTGCCTTCAGATCTGGATGTAGAACTGTAAAGCTACTGCAAGAGCACCATGTCTACCTGCGAGCTTCCATGGTCCCCACCATGATGACAATAGACCAACCCTCTGAAACTGTAAGCAAGCCCCAATTAAATGCTTTCTTTTATAAAAGTTGCTGTGGTCTTGGTGTCTTTTCACACAGCAATAGAAAACTAAGACAGATATTAACCAAGAGAGTAGAAATTTGTGAGGCTGGGACTGTAGCTCAGTGGTAGAATACATACACATCTGGTACCTCCGTTTTGATCCTGGGCACAATAAAAGGGAAAAAAGAAATGGAGAAAGGGAGGAAAAGTGATTTGACAAATCTAAAAGAGTAACCTGGCACAAGTAGGGAAGATACTGGCAGACTGCTATAAACACCAAAGTTGATATAAGGTATCAAGCCTAAGTACTAGTTCTAAAGAGAAGTACAAAATTTATCAACTCTCTTCTGAGACATATGGTACTTCTCTAAATTTAAGCCGACATATAAGAAGCTGTTTTAGAATCTGTCTTAGTTTCTTCTTAACTTGAACTGAGTATAGATCAAACACTCATATTTGGGTAATGAACACCAAGGCATTAAAAGCCCCCAAAAGGTTTTATTTTTAACTACATGTATATGCCTGTATCTATATGGGGTATGTGCACACGGATGCAGGTGCCCATGGAAGCCAAAACAGGTCATGGTGTACCCTTGAGTTGGAGCTACAGGTAGCAGGCAGTAAGGCACTGTGTGGGTGCTGAAAACTGACTCAAAGCCTCTGGAAGAGTAGTACAAGCTCTTAAGTGCTAAGCTATCTCTCCAGCCACCTAAGTGGCTTTATGACTAAAACTTAAGTGATTAAATAATCATGCCAAGATTTACCAGAAAGAACCTCAAGACCTTAAAAGTACAACAGAATAGTTTCTCAGTGGCTTTCCTTGCTGTTTCAATTTAATAAAACTAAGACTTCTCTTAAGGTTGTTTGTTTTATATTTTTTCTCCTGCCTCTCCCCAAGCTCTTTTTCAAGGTTTTATACTAGCTTCATTATTACTTCCTGCCTAGCTTCCATTCTACTCTCCTAACCAAACCTGTCTGTCCCAATCTTTTGTACAGCAAGCAACTTCACTCACATATTTGCATACTACCACCCTTGACCTCCCCTTATCATACATCTACATAAGGATCATCTAATAAAATCTTAGCAAAGTGTGTATTCCCCAATTCTTAATGATACTGTTGTCATTGCCTATATCATAATTAAATTCCTGGACCAACAAGATGGCTCAGCAGGTTAAAAGGTACTCAGAACCAGCTTGGTGATTTCCAGGACCCGCAGGGTAGGAGAGAATTCGGCATGCTGTCCTCTGACCTCCACATATGCCACAGCTCTCCTCCAATAAATGTTTTTTAAAAAAAATAAAAACTAAACTACCTAAAACTCTATAAAATCTAAGGAAAACAGTATGCTTCCTATATGAATACACTTTGGAAACATTCTCCCAGTTCTCCAATTCCACTGAGGTCACTACCTCAAATCAATCAACCCCCCCCCACACACACACTCCCCTACCTATCCTAAATAAATGTTTTTAAAAATTAACTTTTTTCTTTCATAATAACGGAAGTTGTCCACATGGCTTTTCTGTTGCATCACATTCACTAGCCTAAGACTAAACTCTTAACAATGGAAGAAAGAAATGAGGTATACCACTTTCTGTCCCCTCGACATGGTTCACAGTAATAGCAGTACAGCCACACACCACACTTCTGTTAAGGATACACAGCATATAACCATTATAAAAGATTATAATGGTTAAGATTAAGATCTGCCAGGCATGGTGGCAAACACCTGTCGTACCAACTACTTAGGAGGTGAAGGCACAAGGATCATCTGGGCCCAGGAGTTCAAGGCCAACCTAGGCATTTTTTTAAAAATCACAACACTGCCGGGCGGTGGTGGCGCAAACCTTTAATCCCAGCACTTAGGAGGCAGAGGCAGGCGGATTTCTGAGTTCAAGGCCAGCCTGGTCTACAGAGTGAGTTCCAGGACAGCCAGGGCTACTCAGAGAAACCCTGTCTCGAAACACCCCCCGCCCCCCCAAAAAATTACAACACTGGCCACTGAGATGGTAGACTCTTGCTAGGCAAGCCTGATTATGACCTATGTTCAAACCCGAGAATCCAGCTAAAAAGGTGGAAGTACAGAACTGAATCCACAAAGTTGTCCTCTGACTTCCATATACATTCTATGGTACACATACACAAATGCACCATACACAAACACACAATATCAATAATAATGAACGGGCTGGAGTGATAGTTCAGTGGTTAAGAGCATGTGCTTACCCTGTTCAGTTCTCAGCACCCATATGATAGTTTACAACTATCCATTAGCCCTACTAATTCTAGGGGTTCCTGGTATGCATACATGCATGCAGGCAAAACATTCATAAGGTAAAATCAAATAAATCTGTTTTAAAAAGGTAAAGCATCAAGAAACACCCCCACCCCTCCAGTTAGAGACAAGGCTCTGTACTTGTGTGTCTGGCATGCACAAGGTTCTAGATTCCCAGCACCAAAGGCCCACATATAGATTCTGTTTGTAGGCTATAGCTAAAGTAGCCATCAAGTTAGAATAAAAAACAGAAACTTTAAAGCAGCAATTTGCTTTAAAATACTCCATATTAGCCTAAATAACTTACTTATTGAAAATAACACTTCCAAAAGCAGAAACAATTTAGTAAGAAAGTAGTATTATTTCACATTTCACAAACCTAATGTCTATACTCTCAGGAACTTTTATATTCCCTCTACTGAAGAGATAGATTTGTCTACCTCTGTCTCCTAAGTGCTGGTATTAAAAGCTTGCTCCACCATAGTTAGGCTGAACTCATTTTTGAAAAGCACTGTTTAGGGGTTTGGGTGGGAGAACTGGTTGTTTTATGGTTTATTTACATACTTAGTGAGACAAAGTCTCAATATGTTGCTGCTTGGCTGGCTTGTTTTGTTGACTTCCAGTCCACAGTGTTCTTCCTACCTCTGTCCCTAGAATTCTAGAATCACAGCCATATGGTACCATACTCAACAATCATTTAAAACATCTTAAGCTTCATTATTATTTATTATTATTATTTATTATTGTGTGTGTGTGTCTGTTGTAATATGTACACAAGTGCAAGTGAAACCCAAAAGCATCAGACCTCTTTATTCTAGTTTGTTTTACACTAACCAAAAGCAACTTGGGGATAAGTTTATTTGATTGACAAGTTCTAGTCCATCCTCTAAGGAAATCTGGACAGGAACTCAAGGCAGAAACTGAAGCAAAATAGAGGGAGGGGTCTACAAAGTGAGTTCAGGACAGTCAGAACTATAAAGCAAAGCCCTGTTTCAAAAAGAAAGGGGAGGAGGAAGAAATTAAGAAAAAAAAAAAAAGTAGCTGGGCATGGTAGCAAATGCCTTTAATTTCAGCATTCAGGAAGCATGGGTAGAAGAATCCCTGATGGATTCAAGGACAGCCTGATCTACAGAATGAGTTCCAGGGGCTACACAGAGAAACCACATCTCAAAAAAAAGTACTTTGAAAACCTATACTGCAAAAAATAGAAAAATCTACATGAAATGGATGTATTTCTAGACATATGAACTTTAAAACTGAACCAAAGGGGTACAACCAAAGGGTGTACACACACACACATATATATATGTGTATATATATATGTATATATATTTATATTTAAGCCAATGTGTAACAAAATGAGACTGAAACACTAAATAAATAAATAAATAAAACTCTTCTAACAAAATAAACCCCAGGACCAGATGAATTTAATATCGAATCTATCAAATCTTTAAAGAAGAGGTAACACTAGTAATTCTCAACTAGTTCCATAAAATAGAAAACAATTAAGCTCATTCTTTAAAACCAATCTTATCTTGATACCAAAACCAGAGGACTTAACCAAGAAGGGAAGAAGGGAGGGGGGGAGGGAGCGAAGGAGGAAGACAGACAAGGGGGGGGGGAGGGAAGGAGGAAAGGAGGGAAGGAGGGAGGAAGGGAGAGAGGGAGGGAAGGAACCAACCTACCTACAGGCTAAATAGATGGCTTGCTGCCCTACCTAATGACCTGAGTTTGATTCCAGGACCCCAAGGAGAAAACTAAGTCCTGTGAGTTGTTCTCTGACATGTCCAAACATGTACAGTGGAACTTGGAAGAGTGAGCTCTAGCAACTTGAGGTGGGAGAATAACTAACTGGACAGCCTGGGGATTGAACAAGTAGTCATTCTAGTCAGTCCTATATTAAAATCTTAAAAGTTTAACCTCAGATTAGATAGATATTTAACTCAGTGGTGTTCTTACCTAGCATGTGCAAAGCCCTGTTTGATCTCCAGTACTAAATAAAAACAAAAAAGGCTAGGTGCTTAAAAGTACAACTTAACCGGGCGGTGGTGGCGCACGCCTTTAATCCCAGCACTCGGGAGGCAGAGGCAGGCGGATTTCTGGAGTTCGAGGCCAACCTGGTCTACAAAGTGAGTTCCAGGACAGCCAGGGCTACACAGAGAAACCCTGTCTCGAAAAACCAAAAATAAATAAATAAATAAATAAATAAATAAATAAAAAATAAAAAAGTACAACTTCACATTACCCTCCAAAACTCAAGACCAAAATAGATATTTAAATGTGTGGCAAGAACAGAGATTTGTAAAACCAAACCCAGTGATCCATACCTGCAATCCCAATACCTGGAAGACAGAAGCAGAAGGAACACAAGTTTAAGTCCAGCCTGGGAACAATGAGTTTGATGCTTAGAACAATTTCAAATTTATCTTTTTATCAAATTTCTTCCATAAACTGTAATTTCTTGTGTATAACCCCACAACAGAAAGTAGAACCACCATGTTATATATAAGACAAAATAAAGAAAAAGAATTTTTAAAAAGCAGCTTATAAACATTAATGGCTTTATTATCTAGCTTTTTTATTTCTTGGTAAGTGCAATCATTTTCATGGACACACCCAGGAACCTATGGGAATTCTGAATTAGAAACAATACCAATTCCAAAAGTATCTTAACAAATTACATCCATTCAACTTCTAATGCAAATTTCTCTTCTAGTTATGTCCTTTCCAAGTAAAAACACCTCTGAACAAGAGCAAAAAGAGATCCAAAACAAACTGCCTCACCCTTCTTAAAAGTTACTACGGGACCTATGAATATGGTCACTACTATTTGTAGACCTGCAATTCATTCTCTCACGTTTGTTGCAACACAAATATCTATTTTAAGAAAGCAAAGAAAATGTATATGTGTGCATGTGTGTCAAAAAGATCTTTTTATGTTCTAAGTCTTCCCCCCTTTCTCCTTGCCACAGGCAAGCAAGCAGAGATGACGTAGACTTCCTTACATAAGAGGCTGTGATTTCTTAGACTGCAGGCTTTTCCCTTTGTGTTCTGTATATGCTCACACACACGAGAGCGCGCACATTCTCATTTCTTCTCACAACCCTCTGGCATGATGCCAGCACTCAGTCAGCTGGTTCATTCCATTCACAGAGCAGTATTAGAGCTAACATGGAAGGGGGGGGGGCGGGTAACAGGGTAAGGGGAGCTAGAACCATCCTGCTGTAGACAAAAGACATTTTTTTAAATGAAGGGGGGAGGGAGGAGGAAAGGGAAAGAGGGAAGAAGGGTGGGAGGGGGCTCAAGAGAAACTGAACCTTAACAACACTGCCTATAAAACATCATCGTGAATACTGGGGTCAAAAACCCTCATCATTATAGCAAATAGATGAAGCAGAGGGAAAGAGGATCCAAACAGAAAGGATATTATATGAGAAATAATTATTCCATAATAGACTTTAAAAAGCAACAGTGTTTTATTACTTCAATTCCACCAGAAACCAGAGTCATGAAACTGCTGTGAAGAACTCAAAACAATTGAGTTTCTACTTTTAAATTAAAAAAAAAAAAAAAAAAGGTGTGGTGAAGAGAAAAAGATAGCTAATGTACTTATATAATTTCTGCACCCTCTCCCCTAGTTGCCAAGAAATTTGGAGACAAAGAAAGAGGGCTATAAAAACATAAAAGGAAGAAAAGGAGAAATAAATTTAGACTGCTTGCTTCCTTCCCCCCTAGCCTGTGTGGGGTCCCTCATTCTCCTTCCTATTGTGTCTTTCCTATAGTAAGAGAGGCTCTCAGAGGTGGCCCCATGCAAAGCAGCCCCTATGAGAGACCTGCACAAACCTGGTCTCCAAGCGGGTACACTGCTCTGTCAATCACATGGAGTACTGTTTTATTAAACAAAAGAAATAAGGGGATGCTTACTTTTACCCATGATGCCTAGCGGGGTGGGGGGGGGACCAGCTGTAGCCAGTTTATAACCTCAGGACACGAAATTATCTCTTAATTTTAAATAGTAATTTGTGGTACAAAAATCAGATTTTTTCCCCACCCTAACTAACCCTCCCCCCCCCCATTATTCTGGCCTATTGCCAGAGTTTGCCTTCATTCATGAGAGCTAGTTTCCTCTCAAATCATAGTGCTTTAACTGTTTAGTTTCCAAGGTTCTAAAAAACACAAAATCAATACAAAATATGCCCCCCAATACTATAAAACAAAGACACTGTATCAACCTCCTTATTTGGTACACCTCCCACCCCACCCCCTACTACATACCCTCAAACTCAAGATCTTCCTGGCAACCTTTGTGAGTGCTGGGATTACTGGGATTGAGTGAGCCCTCAAGTCTGACTCAAGCTACTTTTCTTCATCCTTACTTGAAGTATAGGACAGGTACTGATAAACCAGCAGATATATTCGTCAAACTTTAAGACAGGGATTCGCTATGTAGCTCTGGCTGTCCTGGAACTCACTGTATAGACCAGGCTGGCCTCAAATTCAAAAAGATTCACATGCCTCTGCCTCTCAATGCTGGAGGCACCCCACCACATTCAGATCAAATCTTTTCTTAAAAAAAAAAAAAAAAAAAAAAAAAAAAAAAAAGACAAAGTCTCACACTATAGTCTAAGCTGACAACAATCTTCAATCTAGCCTTAGCACCCTGAGTGCTAGAATTATAGGCGTCATCTACCATGCCCAGCTTCAAAATTTTTTTCTCTGAAACTTTTACAGGTCTAATGTAGCCCTATCGACTGACAACATTTAGGACAGTTGAAGCCAGAACTAACACAATCACAGCAAAGTTTTATATCCAAGTAGTATAATGGCATCTGCATACTCACACTCTTAAGAGTTTTACTTTTAGCAGAGCTAGTAATGTGACATGTCATTAATGTTAGACAAGTACCCTGCCAATGAGCTATAACCTCGTATCTTTCCTGTGAGTGTATGTATGTACCCAAAGCCTTATATGTTAAATGAACCCTTAGTTCCAAAACACTTTTTAGAAAAAGATTATTTTTATGTATAAATATGTATGTGTGCCTGCATAAATTTGTGTGTACTACATGTGTGCATGTGCTCTAAGAGGGCAGAAGACATGAATTCCCCTGGAGCTGGAGATATAAGCCATTGTGAGCTGCCTGATGTGAGTGCTGGGAATCAAAACATGGCTCCTCTGCAGAACAGTAAGAGGTCTTAGCCACTGAACCATCTCTCCAGTGTCCTGTGTACACAACACGCCTTAAAAATGATTTATGCCAGGGGCTGGAGTAATGGCCCAGCAGTTACAAGTATTTACTGTTCTTGCACAGGACCCTGGTGTGGTCATATGCAACATATGTGAGCACATAGTGGCTCACAAACATCTAGAATCTCCAGTTCCAGAGGATCTAACCCCTCTTTGGTACCACTGAAGTACATGTACTGCATGTACATGGGGCAGATATACAGACACAGACACACATAGGCATGTATACATGCACACATAAAAAATAAAAATGGTTTATGCAGACTCGAGATGTAGTTCAATAAAAACTATAAATAAGCCTAAATGTGAGGCACACATGTGAAGAGCTTAAAAAAAAAAAAGTTCAAGGTCCCTATATAAGGAGTTAAAGGCTAGTCTGAACTACATAAAACCCTGTCTTATTAAAAAGAAAAAACAGGCTGAAGAGATAACTCAGTAGTTAAGTGCACTGACTGTTCTTCCAAAAGACCTGGGTTCAATTCCCAGCACCTACATAGTAGCCTACACCTGTCTGTAACACCAGTTCTAGGGCTTCTGACACCTTCACACAGACATACATGCAGGCAAAACATCAATAAACATAAAAAATAAAAAATAAAATAAAAGTTAAAAACAAAAACAAACAAACAAACAAACAAACAAAAAAACCACATTTCCCTAAAATGTAAGGTAGTCAGAATGTGGTAAGGAAACTATTCAAACAAACCAGAGAAAAGGCCTAGTCCAGTTGTTTTGTGGAAGCTCTCTCAACTAAGAATATTTGTTCTGAGATCTCTGTCTACCCAAGAACTAAAGACTTTTATAAATAGCAACAAGAAATAACACTGGCTTTTTAAAAAAAGTATTTATTTATTTTATGTGTATGAGTACACTGTAGCTGTCTTTAGACACACCAGAAGAGGGCATCAGATGCCATTACAGATGGTTGTGAGCTACCATGTGATTGCTGGGAATTGAACTCAAGACCTCTGGAAGAACAGTCAGTGCTCTTAACCACTGAGCCACCTCTCCAGCCCCAGTGAGTGCTTTTCAACTAATATATACCATCAATATACTACCTCAAAGCCTGCTTCATTTGATCCTGTGAAAAATCAAAATATATATTTCATATACTTCTCATATATCTATATGAGAAGGTCTCGTGAAGCCCTTATTTCTCTCCAATAGCAAAGTTCCTAAAATAGTGAATAAACAAAATTATACTCAATTTTAAAATGTTTTCCAAAGCAATGCATTAAATTTATATTTTCAAAAACTGGACATTGGTATATAGCTCATTGATACTGTTTACCTAGCATGTATAAGGAGACCCAAGACTTGAGTCAGGAGGGTTGAGAGGAGGAAACTAAGAAGATAGATTGATTGGAGACAGGGTCTCACTATTATTAGCTTTGAACTGGTTACACAGACCAAGCTGGCTTTTGACTCACAGAGATCTGCCTGCCTCTGCCTCCTGAGTGCTGGGATCTAAAGGCAAGCACCACTAATTATATGTGTATGTGTATATCTGTATATAGGTCTATACACATGTACAGCACCTAGAAGGCTACATGAGAGTGTCAGATCCTTGAAGCCGGAGTTTATGAACCACCCAATGTAGATATTAGGTGCCCAAGTAAAGCCTTCTGCAAAAGTGGTATAACATTCTTAACCACTGAGCTATCTCTTCAATCCCTCAATAAATAAGTAAATAAAATAAAAATCACATCTATACCAAGCTACATATCATATGACTGATATTGTAATTCTCGGACATGACAGGTTGCACTTAATAGGTCTCTATCAGTTCTCCAGGAGGTAGAGGTAGGCAGATCTCTATGGGTCAGAAGGCAGCCTGGTCTACACAGCAAGTTCCAAGCCAGCCAGGGCTATAGAAGACCCTGTCTCAAAGGGCACTTACACATGGATTTTTTTAAAAAGCAAAATCAAAAACAAACAAACAAAACCACACCAAAAAAAAATGTAATTTGGGGAAGAACTGAGAGATATGGCTTAGTGACAGAGCCACTTACAACATGCCCTGGTTCCTACCCCAGTATTCTGTACTTAACATAAATTAAAAATAGAATAGCACTTTTTTGAAAGTAGTCTCCCTTATGTGTTCATTCAATAAGACATGTAGCTAAGACTATAGCTCAGTTAGCAGAATACACGCCTAGCATGCTCAAAGTTCTGGTTCAATCCCTAGTACTGTGTAAAACTGAGCACATCTGTAATTCCAGCATCTGGGAAGTAACGAACGGGTCGTATTTCTATATAGTGAGCTTGGAGACAAACTGAGCTACATGCAACTCTGATTGAAACAACAGCAAAAGGACTAAATAGATAACTCAGAGATTAAGAGCATTGGCTGTTTTTCCAGAGAATTCAGGTTCAGTTCCAAGCACCCATATGGTGGCTCACAACCATCTATAACTCTAGTTCCTGGGAATCCAATGCCTTTTTCTGGCCACTGAGGTAGGTAGGCATGGAAACAGTGTACAGATATAATGCAGACAAAACACCCATATATGTAAGATAAATTTTAAAAAATTAAAGTTGGTTATATTCCACTCAATGACTTGATTACTAACTATATAGGAACAGAGAAATTATACTAGGTATATTTCATCTTTAATGTAATATGTTTCTAAACCAGACTTTTCTGTGAGGGAGTTTTCTTTCCCAAAGAAACTGAGGCATTGCACTGTCTACTCCTAGGAAACAGAAACATGATCACCTACAGCATTTAAAGTAGTTAACACTTATAAAATTGATCTTTCCAGAAGGCAAAACAACTCTAACAGACTCCACAAGATGCCTAACTAAGGTAGTCCTAAATTCCTGACTTAGTCTTCTTCTTATAGTCACAGTACTATTGGTTCTGGGTGACCAGGACTTTTCTCTTCTCTTTTCTTTTTTCTTTTCTTTTTGGTTTGAGACAGAGTCTCTCACTATGTAGCACTGGGTGTCTTAGAACTCACTCTAGACCAGGCTAGCCTGGAACTTACAGAGATCTGCCTGCTTCTGCCTCCAGAGTGCTGGGATTAAAGACATGCTTGACTATTGACTCAGTTTCATTCTCTATTTCCTTTCCTCTATCTTAGAAAGGCATCAAGTGTTTTCTATTTTAGGTAAGTCGTAAATGTTTGCATTTATCTAACAATGGAATTCAACCCTCAGCTAGATATGGCAAATATCCATAATCCCATAAACTGACAGATGTAAGGACTGCTACATGTTCAAGTCTAGCTTGATCCATAAAAGCACATTCCAGACAAACCAGACCTTTACAGAAAGACTCATCTCCAAAAAAAAAAAAAAAAAAAGTATTGTGAGATGGCTCAGTGATTAAAGGTTCTTGCCGCCAAACCTGATAACCTGAGGTTTTTGGGTTTTTTTTTTTTTCCTCCAAACCCATACAGTAGGAGAGAACAGACTCCTGCAAGTTGTCCTCAAATCTCCATGCACGGAGTAGCAGGTGTGCATGTACACACACTCCCTCTCTAGGACCAGAGAGATGGTTCACAGTTAAGAGTTCGTGCTGCTGTTATAAGAAAATCTAAGTCGCCAGGCAGTGGTGGCGCACGCCTTTAATCCCAGCACTTGGGAGGCAGAGGCAGGTGGATTTCTGAGTTCGAGGCCAGCCTGGTCTACAGAGTGAGCTCCAGGACAGCCACGGCTACACAGAGAAACCCTGTCTCGAAAAAAACCAAAAAAAAAAAAAAAAAAAAAAAGAAAATCTAAGTCTAGTTCCCAAGCAGCTCTACAGGGATCCAACACCTCTGGCCTCTGTAGACACCAGCATTCATGTGCACATTCTCACACCAACAGACGTACACAAAATTAAATCTAAAAACAATCCCCCACCCCTCAAAATACAACTCAACCCAAACATCTTAAAATCCTTGTCTTCAACTAAGTACAACCTCACATGGGGAGGTAAAAAAGGTACTTTTAGTAGTCATATTATTATCACATCTTTTTTAAACACTCGATTTTACTTTGGTGTGGCATTCTTCTATTGCTCTCTACAAAAAGAGACTGAAAGCAGGAGAACCACAGGTTAAGGGCCTTCCTAGGCTTCAGAGTAAATTCAAGGCCAGCCTGTATAACTTACTGAGCCCTGCATCAAGATAAGAAACATAAAAAGGGCCAAGGGCAAAAGTCATCGACAGACCATCAGTATAGTATAAAGGACGCATTGGTATATGCAGTACATGAAAAAATAAATAAAAACTCATGCTGCTAAATATATGTGCCCTCAAAATATACTTTTTAAATATTTTCAGCACTAAAATTCATTATAAAGAATGATAATTTTGAAACTTGATGTTTCAAACTTGATGGAAATTATATTATTCTAGATTTAGATATATAACTGAAAATTCTTTAGTGCATAAAGTTTTAAGGGGAGGGGGGAATAGGTCAAACCATCTATATAAAGATTCCAAAACACAGGGATAATTTGCCTCCAGAGAAGTGTCCTTTTTTCATTATAAACCCATATTTGGGTTGTAAATTTATTACCATATGTGTGGAACACCTATCAAACTTTGAGTAAGAATGCTAGAGAGATGGCTCAGTAGTTAAGAGCTGCTCTTTCCAAGAACCTATATTCAATTTCTAGCACACACATGGCAGCTCACATAATGTCAATACCAAGGGATTCAATGCTGCCTTCTGGTCTCTGCAGGCACCAGGTATACATGTGGTACAATGACAAACATGCAGACAATACACCCATGTATGTAAAACACAAAATATCTTACACATATGCATGTGTGTACAGTTAAGTGGATCTCTAGTCCCAAAGCTCCTACAGCAAGATCCTACAGCAGAGACAAGAGGATCCCTAGAAGCTCACTAGCTGGCTAGCCTGACATCAGACATCACAAAACAACAAAGACCCTGTGCCACTTGACCCTGAAAGGTAACAACCACAAAGTTGTCTTCTGCCCTCCACATTTGTTATGGTACGCACGCACTCGCTCGCTCGCTCACAAAGGCCAGAGTTTCCAAGCCTAGCCAAAAGAGGCATAAGCCATCCGAATAATCCAACAAGATAAATAATAAGAGTTTGCTTAGTAAAGACACCCAAAGACTAAAGATGAAAGACCAGGCAGAGCCTAGAGGCACATGCCTTTAATTCTAGAATTTAGGAGGAAAGACTGGTCTGGCCTGGTCTACATATCATCCAAGATAGTCAGGGTCACATAAAAAAGACCTAGGAACACCTACAGCTGGTCAAAAGGTTTAGTTGACTAAAATTGTTTGCTACACAATCTTGATAACCAAAGTTTGACTCCCAGACCAACAGTGAACAAAGTATTTTTAAAAATTTTTACTTAGATATATTTATTTTATGTGTTGCCTATACATGTTTGTGTGCAATATGTGTGCTTGGTGCCCAGAGGTCAGAAGAAGGCATCAGATCCTGTGGAACTAAAATTAGAGATGGCAGTAAACCATCATCTGGGTGCTGGGAATCAAACCTGGGTCCTCTGCAAGCGCAACAAATGCTCTTAAGCACTGAGCCATCTCTCTAGCTAGTGGAAGGAGATATTTTTAAATTAAAATTTTTAAATTTATTTAAAATGTTTTTGGCAGGTGTGGTGTTGCACATCTTTAATCCCAGCACTCAGGAGGAGGCAGCAGATGAACCTCTTGCGATGCCAGTCTGGTTTACATAGTTTAGTTCCAGTACAGCCATAGCTAAATATAAGACCCTGTCTCAAAACACCAAAGTAATAGTAATGATAACAATAATAATAAATTAAAATAATAATTATTATTTTTATTTTATGTGAATGGGTGTCTTGTCTGCATTATCTGTGTGCTACTTGCATGCAGTGACCATAGAAATCAGAGGAGGTGGTCTGATCACTGTAACTAGAGCTGAAGACAGCTGTTAGCTGTCACATGGGTGCTGGGAAGTGAACCAGAATTCACCGGAAAAGCAGATAGTGCTCATAACAACTGAGCCATTTCTCTAGCCCTTTAGTTTTTAAAATTAAATTTTTGCCAGAAACATAAGTAGTGTCTCAAAAAAAGTTTTCTTTGGACAGCTGTAGTGATTCATGCTTTTTTAAAAGACTTACTAATTTTATGTATGAGTACTCTGTAGCTGTCTTCAGACACACCAGAAGAGGGCATCAGATCCCATTACAGATGGTTGTGAGCCACCATGTGGTTGCTGGGAAGTGCACCCAAAACCTCTGGAAAAGTACTCTTGACTGCTGAGCCGTATCTCCAGCCTGGTACATCTTTTAACCTTACCACTCAAAAGGCAAAGGGAAGAAGATCTTTGTGAGTCCAAGGCCAGCCTGAACAACACAGAAAGTTCCAGGTTAGCTTAGGGCTCATACTGAGGCCCTGTCTTCAAAAATAGTAATAACTTGGGGTTGGGGATTTAGCTCAGTGGTAGAGTGCTTGTCCCTGGGTTCGGTCCTCAGCTATGGCAAAAAAAAAAAGAAAGAAAGAAAGAAAGAAAGAAAGAAAGAAAGAAAGAAAGAAAGAAAGAAAGAGAAAAAGAAAAAGAAAAAAAGAAAGAAAGGAAGGAAGGAAGGAAGGAAGGAAGGAAAGAACAGAAAAAAGGAAAAAATAACAAAAGTAGTAATACTAACCAGGTGTGGTGGTCAATGCCTTTAATTCTAGCACTCAGGAGGCACAGGCAAGTGAATCAAAATCAGACTGGTCTACAAACTGAGTTCCAGGACAGCCAAGGCTGTTACACAGAGAAAACCCTATTTCAAAAAAAAAAAAAAAAAAAAAAAAAAAACACAACATACAAAACTAATAATTTTAAAAAAATAACTTAAATACAGAGTCTAGAGAGATAGCTGAGTAACTGGGGGGGGGGGGGGGAACTGCTGCCAGGTAGTGGTAGTATATGCCTTTAATTCCAGCACCTGGGAAACAGATACAGACAGAACTCTTGAGTTCAAAGCCAGCCTGGTCTACAGAGTAGGTTCCAGGATAGCTAGGGGTACACAGAGCCAAAATAACAAAAAAACAAAACAAAACAAAACAAACAAACAAAAAAAAACAAACCTAACTTGCTGCTTTTGCAGCAGACCTAGGTTTGATTCCTACAACCCACATGATGGCTCACAACCACCCATAATTCTATTTCCAAGGAATCTAATGCCTTCTTCTGACCTCAGGCACATATGTGATGCGCATACATACTTGCAGGCAAAAAAAAAAATGCAAACACACAATATAACTTCAAAAATTAAATGTAATACTAAAGGGTCTTTTGGATTAAAGCAGCATCATTCACCTATAATTAAAAGACTACAGGCAAACTATATTAAAGCATTTCCATATACATTAATTACCTATAGGTGATCAAAAAGTTTTACATCAGTGATTGAAGAGTAACTGGAGCAGAAAGATGGCTAAGTGGGTAGTGAGTGGGAAATGTACTTGCCACCAGGCCTAATGACCAGACTCTGATCTCTGGAACCCACATGTAAAAAGGAGAGAACAGACTTTGAAAACTGTTCTCTGGCCTCCCTCCAAAAGCTATCGCTGACATGCAGTTACAAAGACACACACACACACACACACACACACACACACACACACTATATAAAACATACACAAAATAAATTTTAAGAAAAATTTTAAATGATCTATTTCTCAATGTAGAATTTTGGTCATTTATAACTTCTGTCCAGCACTGGACACATAGACTCAGCAGTTATGACTGCTTGCTCCTTCTACAGAGAAAACAAATTCAGTTCTCAGCACCCCTATGATAGTTCACAACTATCTGAAACTCCAGTTCCAAAAGATTATACATCCTCCTCTGTCTCTCAAGGTACCAGTCACAGAGTGGCACACATAAAAATAAATAAATCCTTTTTAAAAATTCATTGCTCACCAGGCAGTGTTGGCGCACGCTTTTAATCCCAGCACTTGGGAGGCAGAGACAGGCGGATTTCTGAGTTTGAAGCCAGCCTAGTTTACAGAGTGAGTTCCAGGACAGCCAGAGATACACAAAGAAATGCTGTCTCGAAAAACTTAAAAAAAAAAAAAAAATTCATTGCTCCTATCCAGGAGTATTGCAAGAAAGAATTTTTGGTTGCCAAAATAGACCCAACATTAGACATATTATTTTAAAATACTTTATTTACATTCCAGCCATTGATCGCCCCTGCTGGTCCCCCCCCTCCCACAGTTCCTCATTCCATTCCTCCTCCCCCTTGCCTCTGAGAGGGCACTTCTCCCCAACAGGCATCCCTCTTCCCTGGGGCCTTAAGTCTCTCGAGGATTAGACCCATCTTCTCCCACTAAGGCCACACCAGGCAGTGTGGTATATATGTGCGGGGGGGGGGGGGGGGGGGGGGGGGGGGGCCTCAGACCAGTTCATGTGTGCTGCCTGGGTGGTGGCTCAACCTCTGGGAACTCCCGGTGTTCTGGGTTTGTTGAGTCTGCTGATCTTCCTCTGGGGTTGCCCTCCCCTTCAGCTTTTTCAATCCTTCCCCTAATTCAACCATAGGGGTCCCCGACTTCAGTCCAATGATTAGGTATAAGTATCTGTGCCTGTCTCAGTCAGCTGCTGAGAGGGCCTCTCTTATTTTAACCAGTAGCTTTGCAAGGAACTTTCTTTATTGAAAGAAGGAAAAACATTTTCACAGCTGGGCATGGCATGTTGACTCAAAAACACATAATCTAGAGACTGAAGCAAGGGGCTTGCTACATGTTCAAGGCCATATCATATATGTTCCAGACCAGCCTGTACTACAGAATGAAATTTTGTCTCAAAGCAAAACAAAACAAAGAGTTTACTGAGAAGAGCTATTCAAAAACAGATTTTGTTTCTTTGGAAAGGGATGTTTTGTTTTGCTGAGCAGCCTTTCACTTTGTATCCCCAGATTAACCTGGAATTATCAATCATTCTGTCCCAGCCTCCTGGTGGCTGGGATCACACAATAGAGATTTTTGGTGAAGAGTTCCCTCAATTATTTCAAAAGCAGATTGAGTTTTCAATAATTTATTGTATAGCTTATTGCTATAATGCTACAATGTATTCTAACTAGAATTAGAATACATTGTTAGAACTGTTTCTCAACCTCAGTCCTAATAACTTTGGAAGGCCGAGAAGAGATATTTGTTGTAGAAAGCTGTCCTAGGGGGGCTAGAAAGCTGGCTGAAAGGTTAAGAGCACTGGCTGCTCTTCCAGAAGTACTGAGTTCAGTTCTCAGCAACCACATGGTGGCTCATAACCATCTATAGTGAGATCTGGTACCTTCTTCTGTCCTGTAGGTGTACATGCAGGCAAAACACTGTATAAATAATAAATAAATCTAGAAGAAGAAGAGGAAGAAGAGCAAGAAGAGGAGGAGGAAGAAAAAGAAGAAGAGGAGGAGGAGGAGAAGGAGGAGGAAGAAGAGATGCAAGAGCTGTCCTAGGTACTGTTGATTGTTTAGCAGCACCTCTAGCCTCTAGAAACAAAATACAAATAATAGCACCACCAATTCTTTCTATCTTTAAGAACAAAAAAAGGTCCCTTTCCCCATATAATACCAAATAGCCACTGAAGGATAAACTCCTCCCAGATGAGAATCATTCTATTAAACAACAGACACCATTCTGCTCTCAAGAAATCTGTGGATATTTTGCCCAATAGTCAACCTTGCAAATGAACATGAATACTACCCAGAGGAAGCATTCCACAGGTACAAATGGTTAGCACAGACTATTTACACACCATATCAAATACAAATGTGGTTCCCTTCTGAAGACAGAATGACAATAGAGGGAACATAAAAAGAATTCTGGGGTCAGTGAGACAGCTAAGCAGGGAAGGGCACTTGCTGGCAAGCCTGATGATCCAAATTCAATCCCAGAAGGAGAAAATCCATTCCCACGAATTGTCCTCTATCCCCCACAAGCATAACAAGCCATATGCATCCCTAGTACATGAATGAATAAATGTAAATTTTTTCAAGAAAAAGACTTCTAGGAAGAGGTAATATTCTGTATTTCTATGTAGATAACTTTTTTTTCTGTATATACATTGTACCTCAGAGAGTGTTTTAATAAAATTTGTGGTGCACATCTTTAATTCCAGCACTCAGGAGAATCTCTTTGAGTACAAAGCTTGCCTGGTCTACATAGTGAATTCCATGACAGTCAAAAGTATTATGAGGGGTTAGAGAGATGGTTCAGTGGTTAAGAGCACTGACTGCTCTTCCAGAGGTCTTGAGTTCAATTCCTGGCAACCACATGGTGGCTCACAACCATCTATAATGGCATCTGATGCCGCGCTCTTCTGGTGTGTCTGAAGAGAGCGATAGTGTACTCAAATAAAATAAATAAATAAATCACAAACAAACAAAGCTATTATGAGCCAGCTTCTAAGGGGATAGGAACTCCACAGGAAGACCAACAGAGTTAACTAACCTAGACCTTTGGGGCTCTCAGAGACTGAACCACCAACCAAAGAGCATACAGGGGCTGGACCTAGGCATCCCTGCATATATGTAGCAGATGTGTAGCTTGATCTTTATGTGGGTCCTGAACAACTGGAGCAGGGGCTATCCCAAAAGCTGTTGCCTGTATGTTGCCTTCTAACTGGGCTGCTTGGTCTGGCCTCAGTGGGAGAAGATTCACCTGGCCTCACAGAGACTTGATATGACCACCAGGGTGGGGGACACAACACAGGACAGCAGGGGAGAAGGATATATGATACACAGGGGAGCTTCTACCTACTCAAAGGAGAAGGGGAGGAGGGTTAGGGGGAAGGACTGTGGGAGGAGAAGACCAGAAGCGGGGCAGTGAGTGGGATGTAAAGTGGATAAATAAAAATATAATAAATATGGCTAACCAAAAACCAAAACCAAAACAAACAAACAAAACTATTTCGAGACCCAATCTCAAAAACAAAATTTTTTTTGGTAAGCAAGATATTGATTGAAATGAGATATAGCAGAGGAATCTAAGAAGCAGGGGCTATATGCCATGAAACATGTTTACCCTTGAAATTCAAAAGAGTGGCAAACATTCTGGTCCCCCTTCTTCATCCACACAGTTCCAGTTTCCAACTCCTTTTATACAAAAAGTCTTTAAAGTTTTTTTTTTAAATCAGTCAGTATCAAGTATCCCACTCATCTTTAAAAAGGAAGTGGGGGGAGAAATGCTAACTGAGATAATTTGGGAGCAAATTTTTAAAATTAAAAATTAGAAAAGTATCTCTCAATACAAGAAGTAAATTCTACATTCTAACAGGGAAGTAAAATAAAGGGGACAATGTAAAACAGAGGTTCTCAAAATCTTCCTAATGCTCCAACCCTTTAATACAGTTTCTCATGTTGTGGTGACTCCCAACCATAAAATCATTTAGTTACTACTTCATAACTGTAATTTTGCTGTTAGGAATCATTATATAAATATCTGATAGGCATGATATCTGATACGTGCCCCACAAGAAACCCACAGGTTTGATTTAAAGCAAAATGGAAAGTAGAAAGGACGGCAAAAACATTAACTTGAAAACCTTAAGAGATAAAGTATTTTCATAGACAAGGAACTCCCAACAGCAACCAAAATACTAACTTTTGAGTTCAGAAAAATCATGTGATTCCATGTATACATTCATAAATTTCATGCCTAGTAATTCACATGCCTTTAATCCCAGCACTGAGGAGGCAGAGACAGATAGACTCCCTTTTGAGTTCTAAACCAGCCAAATAATACATATAATAAGACCCTGTCTCAAAACAAAAAATCCTAAAACACCCATAATTTCTTAGGCAAAAACATAAAAGCACTGATTTTTAGTACAGGGACTAGAACCTAGGGACTTGCCTACACTACTACTGAGCTATATCTCCAGCCTTGTTGATTGCCTTTTATATCCAAAGTAACTTTGCTAAGATTCTTTTTTGCTATCTCATTTTGTGTGTTTAACTTTCATTTGCATTTACTTTGGTTAGTAATGTTAATGAAATTAATTTGTGTATTAACAAGTCATGTATAAATCTTCTATGAAAACTGTTTTTCATATTATTTCAAACAATAGTTCTGAAGAACAAGATAAAATTATGACATAGCCGGGGTAGAGATGTATCTCATATGGTAGAATGCTTGCCTAGCAAGGTTACGGGATTTCATCCCCAGCTAATAATCATAAGCCAGGTATAGTGGTAAATTTCAGGGCTCTGTAAGTATAATAGCAAGAAGATTAGAAGTTCAGGGATATCCTCAGAAAGCATAGAATTTATCTTTCATTTTTCAAAACTGTATGGTGGAATACATGCCACAGTGTATAGGTGGAGGACAGACTGATACACACTAAAAAAATTCTAAAATCATGCAAGAATCAGAGATGGGAAGATGAGATAGTGCAACTTCATATCCCCAACATGAGTGGGGTCTGGGATAACATGATTTTTCCTAGAGGTCCCTGGCCACCAAGTCTGGCCAATTAGTGAGCTCGAAGTTCAGAGAAAAAAAAATTGTCTCAAAAGTAAAGTGGAGAGATAAAGGAAGAAAAAGCAGAAGATGCTCTAGCATCATACCTCTGCTAAGCTGTATGTACATTTTAAAGGCTAAAATGATTACTTATTTTACACATATCCAGAAACCTGTATGCTAAGTTTGCTATTAACTTTTTTTTTTTTTTTTTTTTTGGTTTTTCGAGACAGGGTTTCTCTATATAGCCTTGGCTGTCCTGGAACTCACTCTGTAGACCAGGCTGGCCTCGAACTCAGAAATCCGCCTGCCTCTGCCTCCCAATTGCTGGGATTAAAGGTGTGTGCCACCACTGCCCAGCTGCTATTAACTTTTTTTAAAAAGCAAACCTTCTTAAAGCATGGTGACCTATCCTTTAACCCCAGCAGAGGCACCTACTGTCAAATGTACATAACCCACAAGGAAAGACATAGACACAGACAGACAGACAGACAGACAGACAGACACACACACACACACACACACTTAAAAATATAAACTTTTTTTAAAAAGCAATTACAGACATTTGGGTTTGGTGGTTGTTTGTTTTATTTTATTTTTTTTTCTGAGAAAAAGGCCTCGACTCATCTTGTTTACCAGGCTAACCGCAAACTTGTATCTATCATTCTGACTTTGGCTCCTAAAGGCTGAGAATACAAGTATGTGCCACCATGCCTGAATGCTGTTGTTTTTTGTTTTTTAAGATTTTGCCAAGCAGTAGTAATGCATGCCTTTAATGCCGGCACTTGGCAGGCAAAGGAAGGTGGATCTCTGAATTCAAGGCCAGCCTGGCCTACAGATCAAGTCCTAGGAGAGCCAGGAATACATAGAAAAACCCTGTCTTTAAAAAAAAAAAAAGAAGAAGAAAAGAAAAAGATTTATCCTTTTATTTATTTGTCTGTCTATGTGTTCACATTTCCTTATGAAGGTGCTCTGGTAGAGGAAGCTCAAGCTCAGTCCTAAAATTGGAATTACAGTCAGTTGTGAGCTGCCGAAGGTGGTTGGCAGAACACAGAGCCTTCTTCAGCAAGCCCTCTTAACTACTGAGCTATCTCTTTAGCCCCTCTTTTTTTTTTTCATAAAGTTTTATTATATATTTTGGTATATATGTAAAATACCTCATTAGATCTAGATTCCAAATAAATCATGAGTATTTAGTACTCCTTAGAACCCTCAAGGTTCTTCAAGATGCAACTGCCATATTCCTGCCAACTACAAAACACTGCTGTAAAAGGTCATTTTCCAGTTGCCCATATTCCTTAAAAAGCTTTCAGTTCAATATTAATACATTATACAAAGTCAAATGGGAATAGCTACCAAAGCTGAAGGTGCAGAGTTAAATATCAATTTAAAATATCTGGGAAAGGAGTGGGGTAAGCCAGCCATAATGGATGGCACAGATGACTCCAACACTCAGGAGGCTGAGGGAAGAGAAGCATGAATTCAAAACAATCTATGTGGAGCCAGCAAAATGCCTGCTACTAAGTCTGATGACCTGAGTTCAATCCCTAAAACTCAGGAAGGAATCAACTCCTGCAAGTTGTCCCATAACCTCCATACAAGCGCATACCTCTTCCCCACTCCACAATTAAATAAATGTAGTAAGAAAAAGAAAATCAGAAGAATCTGGGCTCTGTGTGTATATGTACATAGTAAAACCCTGTATAAACAAGCCAGGCATAGTGGTGCATTTACTTAATCCCAGCACTTGGGAGGTAAAACCAGGTAGATCTGTGAGAGTTCAAGGCCAGGCTGGGCTACAGAGCTAGTTCAAAGACAACAAAGACTGTTATACAGGGAAACCCAATCTTGAGAAACCAAAATAAATAAAAAAGTTCTAAGCAAAGCTAAAGAGATGGCTCAGAGCCAGGCGGTGGTGGCACACGCCTTTAATCCCAGCACTTGGGAGGCAGAGGCAGGCAGATTTCTGAGTTCGAGGTAGCCTGGTCTACAGAGTGAGTTGCAGGACAGCCAGGGCTACACAGAGAAACCCTGTCTCGAAAAACAAACAAACAAACAAACAAAAAAGAGAGATGGCTCAGCAGTTAATAGCACATACTGTTCTTGTAGAGAACGTGAGTTTGGGTCCTAATACTTTTATTAGGCAATTACAACTGCCCATTAACTCCAACTCCAGAAGAATACAACACCTCTGACCACCACAGAAACCTGCACCCATGCACAAACAGGCAGAGAAAGATACAAACTCATGCATGGGGATGCCCCCCTCTTTAAAAAAGATGTGTGTGAAGCCCTGCAGTGGTGGCACATGCCTTTAATCCCAGCACTTGGGAGGCAGAGGCAGGTGGATTTCTGAGTTCGAGGCCAGCCTGGTCTACAGAGTGAGTTCCAGGATAGCCAAGGCTACACAGAGAAACCCCGTCTCAAAAAACCAAAAAAGTGTGCATGTGCATGGCACATGTGTAAAGAGGTCAGAAAAAGGTGTCCTATCTCCTAGTGTTGAATTACAGGTGAGGAGCCACACAATACAGGTATTAAGAACCAACTCAGGCCCTTCGGAAGAGCAGCAAATGTTCTTAACTACTATGCCATTTCTCTAGCTCCATCTAAACATAATTAAAAATAAAAATCTTAAGGTGCTTCATAGTTTACAAAACAACACTACATGCATAATTTTTATTAACACAGAAACTTACTAAAATAGTAGTCATCATTTCTAAGTTTAGGAAATTAAGGCTTAAAGATATCAAGTGACAGCCAGGCAGTGGTGGTGCACACCTTTAATCCCAGCACTTGGGAATTAGAGACTGACAGATCTGAGTCTACAGAATGAGTTCCAAGGCAGCCAGGGGTATAAAGAGAAAACTTGTCTTGAAAAACCAAAACAACAAACCAAAAAGAAATCAAGTGACTCAACCAAGATTTCTCTTCCAATGTAAGTTTGGGTTTGCCCTTCATGGACTTAGTCACTACTACACGATGAGCAGAAAGCACCTGGCTCATGGAGAAAATTCTCTGCTTTACCACCAATTTCTCCTCGGTCAGTCCTTGTATTCAACTACACAATATGACCACAGGGGACTTTCATGGTAATCTAACTTAGGGCACCATGTTAGGCACGGAAATTCACATTCCCCTCACTTATTACAAATTCCCCAAGGATCCCCCAAGCATATCACGTCCATTCCACATGCCCACTTCTGTGGGACTTCCTATCCCTTGGGAGCACTGCCACCTGCACTAGGTGTAAAATTCGCTGGGGACTACCTGAAATCATCTAACCTCACACTTGGTACATGGAGGTTTACTTCACATGATGCTTCCAATATTACTCCCTATGTTTACAGGGATCCCATTAGATTCTGATATGACCCTATTATGAACAATTGGGATTTATGTGGCCCATCTAATTGTCTTGATTTATACCCCCTTACTCTTCCTAAAAGGTGGCCATCTCTTTAATGGGATGTATTTCCACATAAACTGGTCAGCGAAAATGTGGACTGGGGCAACCCTATGAATGTGACCACTGGCAGCCAGATTGGCTGGAAAGCCACCCTACACTGTGTCCAACATCCTGTTTCTTTCTGGTCACTAATGCCATCATTGTCAGAGACAGCCTTAACTATTTTAATGAGAGATGTCTCCTGACCACCTGCTGGATGGGGTATTCAACAATGGATATCCTGATGAGGGAACCAGCCTCATGGATGCCTGTTGGTAAATACCACCCACTTTCATGCTGTCATTCTGACGGCCCAGACTCACTTACAACCCTTACACTGGGGAAAGAGAGATTTTGGTATTATAGCTGCCATCATTGCAGCCATCACTGAAGGCACTGCCAGGGCAACAACAGCTGCTGTTGCCTTGACCCTGACAACCATTATGGCAGAGACTGTCAATACTGTAGTCTCTAAGTCAGTTGAAGTGCTGCAGGCACAGCAGGTACTAAATCAACAACCCTTTTACAACAACAGATTGACTTGTTTACAAAAGAATTGTCCCTTGTTAAGGACAAGTGTCTATTGGCATGCGACCCCAGGTTTCACTCAATCTGCCTAACCCCTTACTAGGTACATAACACCACTGAAGCCAACAACAGTTGGCTCAATATCTTAAAGGTACCTGGTCAGACAAATTCCTAACTATTCTGTTGTATTAAAAGAGAATATAGCCAACCTCAATGTGACCACTGTATCTGTGTTCTCCCTAGATGCCAGATTCTTGGGAAAAGTGTGGGACAATATAAGATGCTGTTTGACCCCTCGTGGATAGTCACTTATGCTATGATGGAAGGAACTGTCATACTAATAATTATTTTAAGTATCTGGCACAGCATATCTCCAGATAATGTTCCATAAATAAGGCGACGCTCAAGGTGCTGATGGCTCTCAAAAAACCCAATTGCAGCACCCCCTAAGGACGTGATCAGAGCATGGATGGCAGAGATCCATGAGACCACTATGTGGGTTGTTCCTCATCTCCCCCTTGTGTGACATGCCTCTGGAGTGGTATCTCTTTGAGGGCTGGTAGTCAACGATGGGTAACATCCTGGAAGACAGAACAACCTAAGAAAGGCACAGTCCAGTATACTGGGAATCCTCCAAAGTGGGGTCAACAATGTCAAGGCAATGGCACCCAGGCTCCCACTAGGCTGTCAAAATCTAAAAAAACGAAAGGGTGGATATGTAGCAGGAACAGCGGCCTGCCTTATGTAAACGCTGGGGGCTGTGCAGCTACAAAAGCATCTCCTGCAAGAGGACCTAAATGAGGACTGCCTAAGAGACCAAGGATTGCTGGTACAGACAATGCCAGCCAAAGACCTGCTGTTTAGAAGAGATGCTTTCTTGGGATCAATGGGGTGTAGGTAGAGGGTATTAAAGGAGCTTGCAGCAGTGCTCAGATAAGCTTGCTTGTTTCTCACATGCTCCTTGAGTCTGTGTCGTTGACTCTGTGCCACCTCACCTCCAACCCCTAAAGGCAGGTAGGGTCAGGCAGCAAGTAGTCCAAGACACAGACAACAGATCACACAAACTATGTATGGAAAAACCAATAATCCTTCAAAAAGGGCATCTTCTAAATTTATAAAACATTTTCTCAACTTACAGGAATGTTTATGCAACAAATGTTCCTGAATATCTTTTAGAAAACAACATTTTAGGCACAATTTTGTATTTTATTATTTTATATTTGTGGATGTTTTGCTGGCATGAATGTCTGTGCACTATATGCATGCAGTGACCCATGCAGGCCAAAAGAGGGCATCAGATCCCCTGGGACTGGAATCACAGACAGTTGTGAGCCACCTTGTGGGTTCTGGCAATTAAACTTGGGTCCTCTGGAAGAGCAACCAATGCTCTGAACTGAACCACTGTATTTTGCTTTTAAGATACTATCAGACTACGAGGGTAGGCAAGAACTATTTATAAAGTATAGTGAAATAAAAGAAAGTATATTTAAATCTTTATGGGAAAGTAAGAAAAGGCTTTCCAGAGAAAGCAGTGTTTAAGTTGAGATTTGGAGACTAATCTGAGAATTATAAACTGTATTTATTCACATATTAACTGTAATGAAGAAAAGACATACTGGATAAAAAGGCAAAGGTTAAGATCATAAATGGCCTTGAATGCTAAGCAAGTTTAAATTTTATCTTTTCAATGAGTGGGAACTACTGAATATTTTTAACAAATATATGTTAAATATGTTTATATATATGTTAATATATATATGTTAAAATACATATATATGTTAAAAAATAAAAGTATGTAGACTGTTCAAGAATACTTCAAAGACAATATGATTAGAGTTTAAAAGAGAACAAGAATAAGTCAACTACAGTGGTTCATGCTTGCAATCCTAGCCCTCAGGAGATCAAAGCAAGGGGACTTTGTTAAAAGTTAAAAGATGGCCTAGGCAATATAAACCTCTGAGCCAGCCTTGACCACAGTGAGACTCTACCTCCAAAAGGAAAAAGGGGAATGCACCAATCATGGTGCCCAGTCTGGTAGTGCATGTCAGTAATCCTAGCACTCAGAAAATAGTCAAACAAATTGCTCAAAGTCTGAAGCCAGCTTGGTCTACATAGTAAGTTCTAGGCCAGTCTGATCTAAATAATAAGATCAAATCTCAAAACAGCTAGCCAACCAGAACCTATGGGCACACAGCAGTTGGAAGGAGAAGAAAAATTGAGATTTGAGGTCATTCTCCCACACATATCCATCCTGGGCTATGGAATCTATCTCAAAACACACAGACCAGGCACTATGCCTTTAGTCCCAGCACTCAGGGAGCAGAGGCAGGTGAATCTCTGTGAGTTCAAAGCCAACCAGCTCTACAGAATAAGTTCTAGGACAGACAAGGTTACACAGAGAAAACTTTTCTAGAAACCCCCACCTTCCCCTCCAAATATCCACATATAATCAAACAAAAGACTTTGTGGAAATATTCTTTATCAGAATTTCAGTGATGGACATGAATTAGTGAAAATTCAGAAGAAACCAAAGATTGAGAAATATACCCAAAATAACAAATAAAAGTAATAGGCCTAGTGGTACATGTAAACTAAACAATTCTGGCATTTAAGAGGCTGAGGCAAGAGGACGAATTCAACACCAGCCTGGTTTACATAGTTAGACCCTATCTCAAAGAAAAAAATACAAAAAGAGAGAATGGAATTGGAGAGGGGAAACGGAAGGTGATCATGGTAAAAGTATATTGCATACATTCTCAAAGAATACATACAAATTATTACTTTAAAGGAGTAGTGTCAATGATGCTCACATTTCTGGCTTTGATGACTCAATAACTCACAAAAGAGAAACAATGTTAACCGGAGTATTATATTTGGAGTAACAATAAAATATGGGAATAGACATGTTTGCCTTTAGATAGAATAATTAATATATATATATATATATATATATATATATATATATTAATACACTTAAAGATTTTAAGTCTTAGTAACTAAAAATTATTTATTTCAATGGGGAGGCAATCTTTTTGTCATTATTTATATAATTCTTTTTAAAAGTAATTTGTTTATTTTTATTTTATGGGCTTTGGAGTTCTGCCTGCATGTATGTCTGTGTGATGTCATGTTCCCTAGAACTGGAATTACAGACAGTAAGATGCCAGTGAGTGCTGGGAATTGAACCTGGGTCCTCTCTAAAGAGCAGCCAGTGCTCTTCACTGCTGAGCCATCTCTCCAGCCCTCATATTTATATAATTCTTTAAAGCTTACAAAACATTTTACAGAGGCTAGAGAGATGGCTCAGTGGTTATATACATGTACAGCTCCCTGAAGACCTGAATTCAGTTCCCAGTACCCACATCTGGGTACTTGAATCTTGCAACTACCTGTAACTCATTTCTTCTAGTCTCTCTGAGTACTACATGCACACGTGTGTACAAGCTCTCTAAAATAAAGTAAAATTTTATAACATTTTACAATCTCATATTGTATTTATCACATTTATTTTGTTATAAATGAAGTTTACAGTTAGTAGAAATAGACTATTATGCCAATTTGATAACAAATATGACTATTAACTATATGACAGGAATTATATTATGCACTAAACAAAGTATCAAAATAAATACCATAAATATGAATCCACACCTCTAAAACCTTTATCACGAGAGAGGAAACAACAAGCAATAAATTTAATTTTTTTCTTTCTTTTCTTTGTGTGTGTATTTTTGGTTTAACAGCCCTGGCTGTCCTGTAATTCACTCTGTAGACCAGGCTAGCTTCAAATACGGAGATCGCCAGCCTCTGTCTCCCAAGAGCTGGGAAGAGTTTGCCATCACTGCCCAGCACAAGTAAATGCTTTAAAGTTGTTAAGTACCATGAAAAAGAAAAGAGCAAAAGAAGACTATTAGATGTCAAGGATAGATGGGAGCTGAAGGTAAGATTCTAGAGTTAGGAAAACTTGATGTGGTGGTGAATGCCTGTATTTCAGCATTTGTGAAGTAGAAGCAAGAGAATCAGAACTCCAAGATCATGCTCAATTCTACAGTATGTTTAAGGCCAGCCTAAGATAGCTGAGACCCTTCTCAATAAATAAATAAATGGATAGATGAACAGTAAGGTGGCTCAGCAAATAAAGACACACACACACACAGAGACACACACACACACACAAACAAAATTTAGGGCTGGGGTAAGAACTCAACATTAGCTGAGCACTGGCTGTTCTTCAAGAGGACCCACATTCAGTTCCTATCACACTCATGGTAACTCCTGTCTGTCTTCTGGCCTTTACAGTTACCAGGCATGCATAGTCCACATAAATACACAAAGACAAAACACTTGTACACATAAAGTAAAAAGTAAAAATACAAATAAATGGTAGAAAATAAGGCCTCACTGAAAAGATTACATTTAGTCAGGCATTGAAGCTCACCTCTGTAATTCCAGTACTTCAGAGGCTGAATGAAGCAGGCTAGCCCAGGCACTAAATAAAACCTTGTCTCAAAAAATAAAACAAGGGGCTGGAGAGATGACTCGGTGGTTGCAAACATTGGCTGCTTATTGCATAGGCCCAGGTTCAATTCCCAGCAATCACATGGCAGCTAACAACTGTAACTCCAGTTCCAGAGGTACTGACATTCATGTAGGCAAAACACCCATAAAGTAAAATAAAAATTAAGAAAAGAAAGAAAGAAAAGAAAAGAAAAGAAAGGAAAGGAAAAGAAAAGAAAAGAAAAGAAAAGAAAAGAAAAGATGGCCCTGAAGCAATTATATGAAAGACATGTGGCAATTAGCTGTATTATCTCCATTGTAGAAAAGTTGCTATGACAGGTGGGCAGTCATCTCAGCACTTGGGAGGCTGAGGCTGGAGAATCAGAAATCCTAGGTCACCCTGAACTATGTGGCTAGTCACAAACAAACTACAGCTCATGAAAACGTAAGATAAAGAGTAAAAGGATCTAGAAACACAGCTCAGTTGTAGAACACTTGCCTAGCATGCAACACCCCTAAGTTAAACCCCTTCAAAAAAGAAAAGAAAAAAAAAAAAAAAAGAAGATTCTCTACTCTTACACTTCACTATTTCACTTTGCAACATACTAGTCTATTCTCTTCTTCCATAATTCTAGGTCTAGACTATTAAAAAGTTCACTGTAAATAATGTAAGCTCTCCAGTTAACACTTGCAAATCCCTCACAATTACTCTAAGAATTTATTATTTTTAGTGCCTAATATAAATTCCCTTTACATCCCAATCCATATTTTGGAAGGTTATAAATTTAACTCCTTTGTACACAGTCCAAACAAGACAAAAAACAACAGTTTTGATCAGAAATCTTAAAGTAGTAAGTCTGTTAGGCTCAAGTAATAATAATAATACCATGAATTCTCTAAAAAATGTCTATCAGTCAGGTGTAATTACAGTAAGAGGTTTCAACAATTAATACTTTGCTTAATTTCTTTAGCAGTCTACCTGATAACATCTATGTATTTAAAAAAAAAAATTTCCCGGCATATTAGTAGGAGTGGACATAAATACATAAAGTAGTAGACACCGTTAGTTTCAGCACTCGGGATGCAGAGGTAAACAGACTACAACTCTGAGGCCAGCCTGGTCCACATATTCTATCACTACTAAATTAATTCATTAAAATCAAAGGTGGGTGTAGGCATGCACACCTGTATGTAATCCCAGGAGTTGGGAGGCTATGTCAGGAGGAGGAGTCTCAGGCGAGCCTGGTCTATGTAGCAAGTTGCTAACTCAAAAAAACCTAAATAAATAAATGTAAGCAAACACACCCGGTGGGATGGCACACACCATTAATCTTAACATTTAGAAGGCTAAAGCAAAAGGATCACACAGGGAGTTGAAGACCAGCATGAGCTACAGTAAGAAACTGTTCCAAACAAGTTCTCATACCAAAAATGTGCAATTACTATGACTCTCTTATATCTGAAATGTGAACATTTTATACCTCAAAAGAAACAAACTAGCCAGGCATGGTAGCATAGGCTTTTAATCCCAGCACTCAGAGATAGGGTAATCTCTGAGAGTTCCAGGCCAGACCCTGTCTCAAAAAAGAAACCAAACCAAATAAAACAGAAACAAAGTATGCACCTGTTACTCTTGCTAATATAATCCCAAACTCTTGAAGTTTCTGACCAGTTGTACTTATTCAAGGCAATGGCAATTTAAGGTATTTTGAGGAAAACAATACATATCACAGAGGCAATTTATAAAGCCTTAATGACCATGTGTCATTCCTCTCCTATCCTAGGAACTCAGGTAGTATGGAAGCACTTTATGAGTCTACCAAAGAGAAGGTACTATGGAATATAAGCAAAAATAGATACCTTCTTCCCCAAAGCCATTCTTTTTCACAAAAACCAATTTTTTCATACTAGGCCAAAATTAATTGATCTGCAACTCTGTGGCATCATGTTGATGGGATTTTCCCCAGGCAATAAACAGGTGGACAGTTTTATGCTAGAACTAGAATTGGAATCAATCTAGGTTATGTATTTTTTTTCCTCCTTTCCTTCACAAAATGCTTGATATTGTGTATTGACATCTAAGGACACTGGGCTGTAAAACCTTCAAAGGTCTAGGAAACAAAATCCTTTGAACCCACTTATGGCTCAATTTTACAATTTCTCTAGCAGTTGTTTTCATCGAACAAATCTGTTTTGACTTTTCTCAATACACAATATGAGCCCCCTAAGCTAAGTGCAGAAGGGCTGCTTGTTAGCTTGTCTCCTAAATGGGTGGCTAACAGAGAATACGCTCCAGAATCTAGAACCAGTACAGCACAGCTGCTGTTTCCCTACACAGCTTGGAGAGAAAGAAAAAGCAGTTAAATGGAGGTAAGAGGTCTGCTTGACAAACATAGGTCACCGCTTAAAACAAGGAGAGCCAGGAGTGCTGGAACACACCTTTAACCCCAGCACTCAGGAGGCAGAGGCAGATGGATGTGAGTCTAGGACAACCTGATCTATAGCACCAATTCAATGACAGCCAAAGCTGTGTAGAGAAACTCTTGTCTCAAAGAAAAAAAGACAAGGGAATCCTGAGATTTAGCCTTTCTGAGCACAATGAGACCTCTTCAACCTTCAAACTTTTTTTTTTATCCCCTTTATTTCAAAACAGGGTTTCTCTGTATAGCCATGATTGTTCTGGAATTCACTCTGTAAACCAGACTGGCCTCAAACTCACAGAGATCCTCCTGCCTCTACCTCCTGAGTGCTGGGATAAAAAAGGTGTTCAACTGTACTCTTAACCAGGGCCCAATCTAGAGTGTCCAGTAGGCCTAGTGGAACCAAGAAAGTGAAAGAGATACTCCACCACAGAGAGGAAAACACACAGGCCCTTTTTTTTTTTTTTTTTTTTTTTTTTGGGGGGGGGGGTTAGGAAGAGGGGGTAGGTAGGAAAGCTCAAAAGTGATATATGAAACAGAAAATGACCTTGATCAGAAGAACTGATCCCCAGCTCAGGATGAAAGGCCTGTACCAGCTCTTTTGTTTGGGGTTTAGTTGTTTTGAGAATGTGTTTTAATTCAGTAGCTCTAGCTATCTTGAACTCACTATGTAGTCTATGCTGCCTCAAATTCAGAGAGTCCTCCTTCAATTTCCCAAGTGTTGCCATTACATTCGTGATCCTAGAGAACACAACCTTTAGAAAGTACTGTAGAGCTGTGAGGGTTAGAAAAAAATTCCTCACATCTCTCTCCCTGTGCCCCTATGCTAAACACATTTTAAGTTACTGCCAGGATTTATATCTGAAGGGCTGATCAGGGAACCAGGATAACTTTTTTCTAGACAAGTACTTAACCGTAGCTTCTATTCAAACCCTGTTGAGACTGTTTCTAAACAGGAAGTTAACAGACATGACATAGTCAGGGGAAGTCATAGTCAGCACCATAAAGATGGATACTAATATCAAGCACAAATCACTCTCACCTCATTAAAAATGTCAACTAAAGAATCGGTAGCATAAAAATCTATATAAACCTCATCTCTTCTCAAACTATGTCATTCAACCTAGAAGTCCAGCCTTTTGATTCCTGTTAATACCTACCTCTTCCATAACTTTCACTGCCCCCAGACTGAAAAGTCTATTGTCAATTATATCAGACCAATACTCACCATGGACTATTTATAAACCTATCTTCTTAAAAAGCCCAAGGAAAGTCTATGCCTGACCCAGCCCAGCATCTGTGGTGTTTTATTTCCTTCCCTCAAAATGAGTTTAACCCCTCCACACAACTACCTTTAATATCACCAGAAGTTGCCTCCTTACCAATCAAGCACACAACTGCTGCTAATCTAGAACAATATTCTCTCTCTTCCCCCATCCCCAGGGTGTCAGAGCCCCTGGAACTAGAATTATAGACAGTTTCAGACAGCCTTGCAGGTGCTGGAAACTGGAGGAGTAGTCAGTACTTTTAATCTGAGCCATCTCTCCAGCTCCCTTCTAGGACAATTCTTATCAAGACTTCTCCTGCACCAAAAATATAAATCAAAGTGGTCATAAGACTTTAAGAAAGAATTTAAGTCCATGTATCAAAGAAAAAGCAATAAAGAAGTCACTCAACTCTCAAACAGGATAATTTCCAACAACTTACAAACACTATACAGAAACCAAAAAAACCTTCAGTCATGGCTGTAGGAAGGATAAGATGGTTGGAAGAAAGAGATGGGAGGGGAAGATTTCTTCTTACTTTGTGCCACGTTCATCTATTGTCTATTCAAATTATAAATTTCTGGAAAAGGAACGGCTCCAAAAAACTACAAAAGTACCAGCTCTTCTCCAATCCACATAGATCAAACCTTTTACTCCAGTTTCAAGCACTATTTCAAATCTTGCTGGGTAGGCATGAAAACACTGTCTCTCTTTGCTAAAAGACTATTTAATTTATATTTTTCCCACCTCTGAAGCATACACACAAAAGCCCTTCAAGTTCAAGTAAAAACACTGGTTCT
The DNA here is from genome assembly GCF_011762505.2 of Arvicanthis niloticus. NCBI lineage: Eukaryota > Metazoa > Chordata > Mammalia > Rodentia > Muridae > Arvicanthis > Arvicanthis niloticus. The sequence continues at coordinate 69,732,278 of NC_047661.1, read as the reverse complement.
CAGAAAGCTACCTTACTCTCCAGAAGAGAACAGGGAAACACTGCTAATTTCAGCATCCACATGCTACCTACCCACCAGTAATGCCTCCACCTCCATCTCAGGCCAGTCCTTATGAAGGAACATCTTATGTTTCGAGGGAACTGAGTGCTGAGGATGAACTCAAAGAAGGCACCATACCTTTATAGGGCAGGGAAGCTGTCCGGGACAGCGATTAACACCTGAATCTCTTCATTCACTGGAGTAACTAGCTCCTTCAGGTAACTGAGCCCAAGGAGGCAAAAAGTACTCTAAGTCCTGACTTGGTCGGGAAGGGTAAATTCTAGTTTCATCAACCCTCAAGAAGTGAACTAGGAAACAGATCCAGTGTGTCCCAGAAGCCCAGCTGAGAAAATGGGTGGTTTAGTTACTATACAAGGTAAGTAACCCACGCAAGTCAAGACAATTCCCTTTTCTTACGGAGGGCAAAGGAACGGTGGACGACGAAATAAAGGGGTAAGGTTCTGCACTCCTGATCCTGTCCCTACAGATAAAGATAATTATCCAGTGCTTCCTCCACCCTTAAGGATCCCCTTTTCGTTCTACCCGCCAGCAAACACAGGACTCGGTGCAGGGAGCGGCCCCCGCACCCCGAGGGCACTACTGGGGGCGGAGAGTTAAAAACACTGAGAGGACGCTCCGGAGAAGAGCGGAGCATGGCGGGCATGAGGTACTGAGTGAAAAGGGGGATGGCGAGGGAAACGGGGAGCGAGGGAGGGGAGAAAGAGTAAAAAGAGAAGACACGAAGGGACACCAGCCGGGTCGCGCGAGGCCTAAGTGAAAGACCAGGGCGCGCGCGCGGGGGGGAGGGGAAGAGGTGAAGGGGAGCGCGAGGCGGGGGCGCGCGGGCCGGGCTGGGGGAGGGGACGCCAGGCGGGGGCGCGCGGGCGGGCGTCGGCTCGCGGGCGCTTCCCCTCCCCCCGCCCTCCACCTTTCCCCTCCCCCACCGCTGCCTTCTCGCAGCCTCGCTCCCTCCGTCGCTCCTCACCGCCCCCGGGCGGGCTGGCGGCCAGGCTGGCCTAGGCCTGAGCTCCTCACCTGGCAGCGGCGGCGGAACTCCCGACCAGGTCGCCTCCTCAGGCGGCCGCGAAGGCGTCGAAAAAGGAGGCGGCGACGGCACAGTGGGATCCAGACCCCACTGGCGGGTCCAGGAGCGGGGGTGGGGGAGGGGGCGGGCCGGGTCGGGGAGGGCGGGCGGGCGGAGCAGACACTGCGGTACAGACAGGGGCAGCAGCGGCGGCGGCGGCTGCACCGGCGGCGGCGGCACCACACAAACAAGGACGCTGATTGGGCAGCTGCCAAGCGCCTTGACTCCGCCTTAACCACACGCCACGACGGCCATTGGAGGAACTTAGCCGGCTACCCGCCCTCCTCTTCTTGCTCCTACCAATAGAAAGCGGGATACCGAGACTTCACCCCACCCTTGAAGGGTGGGTGGCTGGAGAAGTAGTGATTGGCGTTAAGAAAATCCAATCCTAAAAGGAGAAGGGGGATGGTCTAGCGGGGGCGCGTTAATGGGTACCTCGGCCAGTCCCAGACACATCCGGGTCTTCGACAGCCCATTAAGTGTCGGGGGTCAAAAAATCGCTTCAGGCTGCAGCTTTACCTTATAGACGTTTTGGTCCCCTGGCAGCCGCCGTACCACCTAGTCTCTCAAAACCGGGATTCTCCTTTGGCAGGCTCTCATTCTTTCACGTCTAAAGATGGAGACTGAGAACGGCGCTGGGCTCTTGTGTTTGGATGGGTGGTGTTTCATCGCGACAGAATCCATGAATTTAAGGACAGAACTAGCTTTAGGGGCTCGGGCCTTGTCTGGGGTGTGGCCTGCCTCGTTCTGCCCAAGGCCTTGGGACTCCTGTGTTAATTTTCTTCTGATCGGTCCTCTCCTGACTGTAGCATAACAGCAGAAAGAAAAAAATTAGCTAAATTTACCGAATTTATGGTGTTCATAGTGTATTCTCTGGGATCTGGTCTTCTGTTCACAGTGAGGAAACAGCTTCCCACCCCACCCTATTGCACTAGCCAAGTCAAGGCCCAGCTTCTTTTGCTAGCCTGGCTACCTCCTACTTCCTCGAAGCGGTTAGGCCCGCCTACATTCAACGTTTCTAGAACACCATGAATATTCTTTCTGAGCTCCCTGGAGATGAGAACTAATTATCACAAAAATAAACACATTGAAAGAATAATAACTTTGGGGGGGGAACAAGAACTGTGCAGGAGCCGGGCAGTGGTGGCGCACGCCTTTAATCCCAGCACTTGGGTGGCAGAGGCAGGCGGATTTCTGAGGCCAGCCTGGTCTACGGAGTGAGTTCCAGGACAGCCAAGGCTATACAGAGAAACCCTGTCTCGAAAAAAAAAAAAAAAAAAAAAAAAAAAAAAGAAAGAAAGAAAGAAAGAAAGAAAAAGGAACTGTGCAGGGCACTGTGTTGAGAGCTTTAAATAAATTATTCTCTGTGAGGTAGGTATTGGTCATCCTATCTTACAGATGAAGAAAGTAAGGTATAGATTAAAAGACAAAGTTACACAAGTGACAGACTTGAAATTTAAACCCGTATCTATTAAGGAACGGTCAGAGAGATTAAACAACTTGCCAAAGGTAGACAGCAACCAAGCAATGGCTAAAAGTCAGAAATAACTAGTGCCAGAGACAGTAGAGAAGGCATTCTTCAAATCACTATGGAAATAAAACTGTAAGCCTGACATGATGGTACACAAATGTAACTCCATCACTGGGATGCTGAGGTTCCAGGTTAGCCTAGGCTAGATATGAAGACGTTTCAGATTTCTTTAAATGGGGGCTGAAGAGAGTGCTCAGTAGTCAAGCACTTGTTGCTCCTCAGAGGGCCCAGGTTCTATTCCCAGCACCCATGTGGTGGTTCACAACCATTTGTAATTCCAGTTCAAGGGATCCATAGCCCTCCTCTGACTTCCCCGAGCACCAGCTACCCATATAGTACGTATGCATTCATGCAAGGAAAACACATTTTTTTAAATACCTAAAAATTAATTTTTAAAAGTTGAACTAGAGAATATAGCTAAGTGATAGAGAATACTAGTTAGCAAGATCAAAACCCAATACTGCAAAATATATATAAATAAAGCTAATTATGATGGAGAGCTGGGCATGGCAGTACATGCCTTTAATCCAAACACTTGTGGGGCAGAGGAAGGTGAATCTCTGAGTTCAAGGCCAGCCTGATTTACAGAGCAAATTCCAAGACAGCCAGGGCTACACAGAAACACTGTCTTGAAAACAACAAAGAATTGTGATGGAGAACATAACCACATGAAGATAATATAGGAAGGAAATAAAAAGGACAGATGAGAAACTCACCTAGAGCCCACAGATACACAAGTACAAATGTGTGTGTGTGTGTGTGTGTGTGTGTGCATGCATCTACAGAGATCAGAGGCATCGTATCTTCCAAAGTTGTTCTCCACCTTATTTTAAAGACAAAGTCTGTCAATAAACCCAGAGTTTCAAGAATGAGACTGACAGTAACAAGTGCTGGGGACCCTCCTGTCTCCTCCTTCCCAGCTTGAGGACTACAGATGCATACATGCCCGAGGTTTTAGGTTTTAGGTGCATACTGGAAACCAGAATTTAGGTCCTCATACTTGGCACAGCAGACACCAACTAAGCCATGTCCACAGCCCTCCATTCCTTGCCTGCTTGTTTCTCTCTTTTTTTTTTTCTTTTTTCTTTTTTTTTTCATAGATGGTCATGAGCCTCCATGTGGTTACAGGAAATTGAACTCAGACCTCTGAAAGAGTAGTCAGTACTCTTAACCACTGAACCATGTCTCCAGCACTGAACCATGTCTCCAGCCCTACCTGTTTGTTTCTTTTTTTTTTTTTAAAGATTTATTTATTTTATGTATATGAGTACACTGTAGCTATCTTCAGACACACCAGAAGAGGGCATCAGATCCCATTACAGATGGTTGTGAGCCGCCATGTGGTTGCTGGGAATTGAACTCAAATCCTCTGGAAGAGCAACCAGTGCTTTTAACCACTGAGCCATCTCTCCAGCCCCATGTTTGTTTCTTATATATGTGTGTATGCATGTGGGTCCATGTGCTGTGTCCCACCCTGTTTGTTTCTTATATATGTGTGTATGCATGTGGATCCATGTGCTGTGTCCCACCCTATTTGTCTCTTACATGTGTGTGTATGCATGTGGGTCCATGTGCTGTGTCCCACCCTATTTGTCTCTTACATGTGTGTGTATGCATGTGGGTCCATTTGCTGTGTCCCACCCTATTTGTCTCTTACATATCTGTATATGCATGTGGGTCCATGTGCTGTGTCCCACCCTATTTGTCTCTTACATATATGTGTATGCATGTGGGTCCATGTGCTGTGTCCCACGTATAGAGGAAAAGGAACAACTTACAAGAGTCAGTTCTCTCTTCCCACTATATGGTTCCCAGGAATGGATCTCAGGTTGCCAGGCTTCATGGCCAAGTGCCTTGACCTTCTGAGCCATCTTTCTGTAAACCAGGTTTCACTCTGTGGTCTAACATGGCCTTGAAATTATGGCAATCCTCCTGCCTCAGCCTCACAAGTGTTGAGATTACAATACTAAGTCACCACACCTGGACCATTGTCTTAGTGTTTTACTGCTGTGAACAGATATCATGACCAAAGCAACTCTTATAAGGACACCATTTAATTGGGGCTGGCTTACAGGTTCAGAGGTTCAGTCCATTATCATCACGGCAGGAACCAGCATCCATCTATCCATCAGCATCCAGGCAGGCATGGGACAGGCAGAGCTGAGAGTTCTATGTTGGGAGCTGACTTTTAGCAGAAAGCGGCTATCAGCTTTGCAGCCATCTTGAGCCATATAACCTGACATGAGACTTGTTTTTCAACAGCCTACAACAGCTGAAGCACACTCTGATATCCCACATACCTTGTTTTGCTGTTTAGTGCCCACGCCTGCAAGGCGCACAGTGCACGAGCTATCCACTTGCTATCCACACTATACACACCTGTAAGGCTTATGTCATATCCACGCCTGCAAGGCACGTGGCAAAAGTGTATAAATACCCCAGATTTCCCTTCAATAAAAGAGACTTGATCAGAACCTCTGTCTTGTCTCCATTCTTTGAGTCTCTTCCCCTTTATCCTCCCTCTCCCTCTCCCTCTTCCCCTCCCCCTCCCTCTCCCCCTCCCCTTCCCCTCCCCCTCCCCCTCCCTCTCTCCTCTCTCCTCTCTCTATAGACCCTGACCCGCAGACAGAAGCAGCAGAGTGGTCCAGGACATTTTGGCCCCCAAGCGTGGAGCGGAGAGGGCCGCAACATTTCTGGCCGCCCAAAGTGGGGCAGCTCGGACCTCAACAGTTCTACACCTTCATCTGAAGGCTGCTAGTGAATACTGACTTCCACACAGCTAGCGTGAGAGTCTTAAAGCCCATATCCACAGTGACACACCAATTCCAACAAGGCCACAACTACTCCAACAGGGCCACACCGTCTAATAGTGCCACTCCCTGAGCCAAGCATATACAAACCATAACAACCATATATTTAATTTGTATTATAAGGCTAAACAACCTGTTTGCATTCTAGTATTGTGTCCAGATAAATAACACGACCTTGAGTTAAAGTGCTTAGGTTTAGATGTTGGCTCTGAACCTGACCAGTTTCTATGATTGATGTGTGTGTGCAGATTACTTTTTTAAAAATCTAGTCCCTTGTTCGCCCAACTGTACAAGAAGAGTACTGAATATAACTCATAGGTTTATTGTTGGGATTATAAAATAATATTTCTTTGATTTTTCTGGGCTATGCCAAGAACAAGAATGTATTTTTTGGGGTTGAAAAAAATAATGGCTCAGCAGTTAAAAAACATTGGTTATCCTTCTAGAAGACCAACTTCCTAGCACCCACGCGGTGGCTCATGATCTGTAATCCAGGGATTTAATGCCCTCTTCTGGCCTCCTCCTCAGGCACTAAGCACACAAGTGGTACACAGACACACATGCAGGCAAACATACACACACACAAAGCAGACTTTTATAAAAAATATAGTATTTGATATTTATACTAAATATAAGAATTTTCCTAATGTTCCAATGATTTCACAATTTTAGCTCCAAATTCAGCTTGTTTATATTTTAACTCCTTCATCATCAGCTTTTGCTCACTCCCTTGAGTCACTGAACACGTGATAAAACACCTAGTATAGATCTTGTGTTTGCTGTTGAAGAAGTCCTACAAAACACTCAACCAGGCACTTACTTTGTTATGTGGTGAGGGTATGGCAGTGAATTAGACAAAGCCATTGATTGCTCTTACACAGAAATTCATCTTGACTAAAGCTTTGTCCACCAAAAAAAAAGTTTTAAAAAGTTTAAAAGTTAAAGCAAAGTTTCTCTGTCATCTAAAGGACCATCTGTAGTAAGAATTCTGGAATTTGGGTTTCTTTGGGGGAAAAAAAAACCACACACACACACAAATATTATAGGAATGTGCTTTCATTTTAAATCCCAGGTGTAGAGGTGTGGGGCTGCTTCAGACTGTCCACAGCAGCTGACTATGATTTGCCTCCTGCTGTAGCAGAGCTGTGGTTCTGCCAGCTGCAGATAATTCCTGTGATTGTGTGATAGTTGGGATTCTGGGAACTTTTCAAAGGGTATATAAATTTAAGGGCTCTGAGCGGCAAGGCTGGTGGTGATTGGTGATTCGGAGCATGGCGGGGAGGAAAGCTTAGTTGCTGTTTGTTAGTAGTTATGCTCAAAGATGAAACAAAGAAAAATTAGATTCAAGAACTCTCTCTCTCTCTCTGTTCTTTTTTTTGCTTCTATCTAGTGATAGGAGGTAAAAGTGGGGGTGTTGGAACTAAAGGGTGGGAAAAAGAAGAAACCACAAAGTAGCAAAGATCAGCTATAAGTGGTGCCTCAAGATAGGGCTCAAAGTTAAGGATAAAAATGGGAAATTTTATTCCAAATGCAGTAGAGGAAACTGCAGCAGAGGACAAAGGAATAGATTTTTTTCTTTCAACTGGCAAGCAAGAAGTTTATTGCAGCTGCTGCCACTGGGATATTCCCTGCTTTGCTCCCGGATGGAATTTTCTGCTTTTTGAGCAGTTGAAAAAAGTGCAGGTGGAAATGGAGGGGCCTGAGAAACAAACAAACAAAAGGCCTAACTGGGAAAACGGGCACTTTTCTAAAGTGTTGCAGTGTCGGAGGTGCAACTCCGAGAGGCTGCGGTGGAAAGAGGCACCCAACAAAACAAAAAGGCTCGATCCTTTTGTTTCCTGCAGGAAGAAAGGGAAAGAAACTTCATGGAGGGTCAGAGAAAAGCTGAGAAAGTGGGAGGACAAGCCGATGAAAGCCCATTTCAAGAGAAAGGTTTGAACTCAACAGACAATTGCATCTGTTCTTGTGCATTGATGCACCACCCTTCATCCAGCAACTGGTCCTTGACTATTCCTTCCCTCACTCTATCTTCCTGTTCAGTGTTCACAGCTTCTTCCCTCCACCATGTTAACCACTGCGACTGTGGACCAGCCTCTACTACAGCTGTCACCGATCCCTGCCAGTCTTGGGGAGTAATTCTATGTTGAGTAGCCCAGTTATTTAGAATTTGTCTGGAGAGATGGCTCAACGGTTGAAAGCATGGACTGCTCTTCCAGAGGTCCTGGGTTCAATTCCCAGCAAACACATGGTGGCTCACAACCATCTGTGATGGCATCTGATGTCCTCTCTGGTGTGTCTGAAGACAGCAACAGTGTGCTCATGTAAATAATATATAGAATTTGTCATATAAAGTGAGTGCATTCTATATGAAACCATGGTCTTTAAATTTTTCCTTAGATCAATCATTTCTATAGGACACCATCCTTCTTCATCATAATCTTGTTTTAACCATTAGCAAGCATACACTGTACAACTGTAGGTTTACTGTAGAACAATATTTAGTGGCTTGAAGAGCTTGAGACAAAGTTGAGTCGGGGGAATAATCCACCTTGTTTATATAAGATTATATAAGGCCCTGGAGAAGCTTTCACTGATTTTTTACAAAGATTAGTCTCAGCTGTGAAACAAAGTTGTATAAGACTGACAAAAGACAGGTGTTGATAAAGACCTTGGCACATGAAAATGCAAATACCGAATGTAAAAAAGTTATCAGACCATTAAAGTTGAGAGCAGCACTTATGGACCAGTGGATAAGAGATATGACTGATATTGGTTCTAATGTGTACCATGTTAATATTGTAAGTCAAGCTATAGCTAGAGGTCTCTGATAGCAAAATACCCGGTGCTTCAATTTCAGGAAACATGGTCATTTGCAAACAGATTGTGACCAAGCAAATAAAAGTCTGTCTAAGAACTCAAAATCACCAGTGCTTTAATTGTGGGAAAAATGGTCATTTGCAACAAAATTGTGACAAGGCATCTTTAAAAGCAATGGTTTTTCTAAATATAAACAGAAAAAATGCCTAGGCTTCCAGGGGTGTGCAGGTTATGTGGCAAGGGGTACCATTGGACCAATAAGTGTAGGTCAAAAAGAGATTTTATTTGTTATTAGGAAGTGGCCTTGGGGGCCTAGCTTAAGGTCCCCACAACAAAAAGTACAAGTCCTTTCAGCCAAGGAGTGACATACAGACCAAAAACCTTCTCTAGGCATTGGAGAGTTAATGCATGCTACTATATATAGTCAGCATGACTTGAGACTTGGACACAGGTAAACATCTTTACCCCTCTTAATTCAGTGTTATAACTGCTAGATCTCATGGTCCTTTGCCCTCAAGGACAGTAGAGATGATCTTGGGAAGGAGTGGATTCACTTCCAAGGACTCATTGTGCATCCAAGAATTATAGATGAAGATTTCAAAGGAGAAATTAAAATTATGGCCTATGTAAATAAAGAGAGATGCAATTTAACACAGGTGATACTGCTACTGTTTCCCTACATCAAAGGTAAACTTGCTCCAGTAGAAAGAGCAGGAGAGATCTCCTGAAACCTTGGCCAATGACCTGAAAAACTCTTATTTTGTTGAAAATGCCTCTTTATAATTTCCCACTATATACAGCACAATTAATGGCCTAAAAGAGAAGTGGGAAATGTAGTGAGAATTCTGAAATTTTGGTTTCTTTAAAACAACAACAACACAGAAATATAAGAATGGACTTTCATTTTAATCCCAGGTGTAGGGATATGGGGCTGCTTTAGACTGTCCACAACAGCTGTCTATGATTTGCCTCAAGCTCCAGCAGAGGCGTGGTTTTGCCAGCTGCAGATAGTTTCTACAATTGTGTGACATTTGGAATGAATTCCGGGAATTTTCAGAGGGAGTATAAATGCTAGGGCCCTAAGAGGTGAGGTTGGTGGTTACTGGTCATCTGAGGGGAGGGAGGTTGCTGTCTATTGGTAATCATGCTCAAAGAAAAAACAAAAAGGAATTGGATTCAAGGGTTTCTATGTCTCTCTCCCCTACATCCTTCTTTCCTATCTAGTGATAGGGATGAAACAGGAAGAGTAAAAAAGGTGGGAAAAAGAAGTAGCAAAGACCAGCTCCCGTCATTCTTATAAGGCTCTGAGAAACTTGTGGCTGGGTAGTGGTGGTGCTTGACTTTTTACTCCTAGCACTCAAGAGGCAGAGGCAGGAAGATCTCTGTGAGTTCAAGGCCAACCTGGTCTACAGAGTGAGTTCCAGAACAGCCAGGGCTACACAGAGAAACCCTGTCTTGAGAAAAAAAAAAAATTTAAGAATGTGAAACATGGCCGGGCGGTGGTGGCGCACGCCTTTAATCCCAGCACTTGGGAGGCAGAGGCAGGTGGATTTCTGAGTTCGAGGCCAGCCTGGTCTACAAAGTGAGTTCCAGGACAGCCAGGACTACACAGAAAAACCCTGTCTCAAAAAAAAAAAAAAAAATGTGAAACATGGTAGAAGACAATGCTAACCTGAAAAGGGAACACAAGCATTAAGCCAATGCCCTCCAACAAAATCAAACCAGCCCACAGACCTTCTATTAGAAGCAGTCAGGCTCTAAGAAAGGAAAGTGAAGGAGACACTACTTTGAGGGCCATGATTGTTGTAGTGGACATGAATTTTGTCCTATACAAACTCTGGCCTTGTTTGATTTGGTTTGATGGTTGTTTTTTCAGTTTTTGTTTCTAATCGCCTTATACATCCCTGGTTGGCTTTGAACGCATCACCTCCTGCCTCAGCTTCCCCAGTACCCAGCTGTTTTCTCTGTGAAACCAACATTTTTTTTTCTTTTACATTCCAGATTTTATTCCCCTCCTGCTCCACCCTCCACCTTTTTTTGTTAACTAAAAATTTTTATACAATGTATTCTAATGAATTTTCCCTTCCCAAACTCCTCCAAGATCCTTCCTACCTACCCAAACCCACACTCTTTGTTTTCATCTCTTATTAGAAAACAGGCATCTAAAAATAAATAAAAACAACTAGAACAGGACAAAACCCAAAAAGAAAAGAGCCAAAGGAAAAGCTCCAGAAACACAGACACAGAAACACACATACTACCCATACCACACATAGAAATCCCAGAAAAACAGAAACATAAAACTGCAAACCAGAACACATAAACAAAAGATATAAGGTTTAAAAAAGATGACTACCAGCCAGGCATAGTGGCACACACCTTAAATCCCAGCACTTGAGCAGCAGAGGCAGGTGGATCTCTTTGTTTGAGGCCAGCCTGGTCTCCATAGGGAGCTCCAGGACAGCCAAAGCTACAGAAACCCTGTCTTGGAAAACTGAAGAAACAACCAAAACAAAACAAAAACAGATAAAGCATTATAAAAGAGGCAGGTGGATTTCTGAGTTCGAGGCCAGCCTGGTCTACAGAGTGAGTTCCAGGACAGCCAGGGCTACACAGAGAAACCCTGTCTCAAAAACCAAAAAACAAACAAACACACACACAAAAAAACAAAAAACAAAAAAACCAAAACACTTCAAAACTATAATTGAGGGCTGGAGAGGTGGCTCAGTGGTTAGGAGCACTGACTGCTCTTCCAGAAGTCCTGAGTTCAATTCCCAGCAACCACATGGTGGCTCACAACCATCTGTAATGGGATCTGATGCCCTCTTCTGGTGTGTCTGAAGACAGCTACAGTGTACTCATATAAATAAAATAAAAAAAAATTTTGAAAACTGTTTAAAATATAATTGAATTCATTTTGTATTCATTTGGCATGGGGCCTGCCTTTAAGTGTGGATTGTAGACCCAGAGAGACTCTGTTGTAAACTAACTTGTTTATTTTTGTTGTTCTAAAACAGTGTCTTACTATGAACGTGTGGCTAGCCTGGAACTCACTATGTAGACCAGACTGGTCTTGAATTTACAAAGATTCTCAGCTGGCACACCAAGTTTTTTTTTTTTTAATTTTTAAAATTTATCTGTATAGGTGTATAGGGCTGGAGAGATGGCTCAGTGGTTAAGAGCACTGGCTGCTCTTCCAGAGGTCCTGAGTTCCGGTCCCAGTAGTCACATGGTGACTCATAGCCATCTATAATATTATCTGATGCCCTCTTCTGGCATGCCAGGTGTACATGCAGATAGAGCACTCATATACATAAAATAAATTTTAAAAAATATAGTAGTACATGTACCTATATGTGCCTATGTTCACATATGAGTGCCAGGTCCTCTCAGAGTCCCAAAATGGGTTATTGGATCCTCTAAAGCTGGAGTTAGAGGAAGTTGTGAATTATCTGATCTGGATACTAGAAACTGGACTCAGATTCTCTAGAAGACCAAGGAACATTCTTAACTACTGAGCCATTTCTAGGCCCTGAAACAACATTTTTTATCTAAAAACTTTTTTTTTGTTGTTTTTTGTTTTTGAGACAGGGTTTCTCTGTATAGTCCTGGCTGTCCTGGAACTCTCTCCGTAGACCAGGCTGGCCTCGAACTCAGAAATCTGCCTGCCTCTGCCTCCCAAGTGCTGGGATTAAAGGCGTGCGCCACCACTGCCTGGCCTAAAAAAATTTTTAATTAATTGACATATTTTTTTAAAAAGTTTATGTGTATAGTGTCTTGTCTGCGTGTTTGTATTTGCATTATATCTGATGCCTAAGAAAGTCAGAAGAGAGGGTTAGTTCTTCTGGAACTAGATCCCCTGGATCATAGTTGTGAGCTACCATATGGGTGCTGAGAGCCAAACCTGGGTCTTCTGTAAAGACCCAAGAAACCAATGTATTTTATTACACTTAGTATTTCCTATAGATTATCTGCTAATAGGAGATTAAACTAAGCTATAAAATAGCTATCTTTAAAGTTGTTTTGTGGTTTATTTTATTTGAAACAAGAGCTGTACTAAGATACCCAGACTAGCCTGATGCCCCTGAAACTTGTAATCTTCCTACCCAGCCTCTGGAATAGCTATTACAGGTCTGTACAACTGGGTCCAGCTTTCACAAAAAAAATTATAGAATTGTTCTTTAAATGACAAACATCGAAGGGTGTGGTGACCCAGGACTTTAATCTTAACACTCAGGAGACAGAACTAAGCAGATCTCTGTGAATTCGAGGCCAGCCTGGTCTATAAATTGACCACTAGGGCTGTTACACAGAGAAACCTTATCTCAAAAAACAAAGAAACAAGAAAGATGAACTATCCTCAACCCCATACATGAGCATAAGTGAGACACAGTAGAACTTGTTGGACTCACAATAGACAAAGATACACTTCAAATCTTTTACCCTTCAGCCTATATACTCCAAAATCTGGGAAGAGAAGCCGAGTCAGGTAATTCGGGCCTATCTTTTTTTTTCTTTAACTTGGGCATATCTTAGCCCTCAATACAGCGATCTAGGCCTCAGCTTTCCTGGTAGCTAAGGAATTTTGTAGTTTTCTTTGGAGGACTTGTAACTCCAGTACTTGATGGTAGAAGCGGTATCATCAAAAATTAAAGGTCATTTTGACTATGTTGCAAGTTTCAGGCCAACCTGGGTTCACGAAAGAGTACTCCAGACCAGTAAGACGCTGTACTCCTCTAGGGTAGGGGCTGAGCTCTAAAATTGTCTTGCTATAGTCCAATGCAGGGTTAAAAATACTATAAACAGAAACTTATTTTAAGAGGACACATGAAGACTGGAGATATAGTTCAGTGGTAGAGTATTTGCATAGAGTTCAGGAGGCCTCTGGGCTTCGAATTCTACTATGGGGGGAAAAGTAGATGAACAGCTAGGGTGTAGCTTAGGTTTAGAATAAGGTGAAAATGTCTGTCTAGTATGTATAAGATCCTAGAGTTGAATACCAGCAACACACACACACACACACACACACACACACTGTGATCTGATCAGAAACTAGATGCAATGAAGAGTAAGACAGAACCCCCACCCCCATCTCCCACCACCACCCTCACCCCCACAGGATTTCTTGGTGTAGCTCTGGTTGTCCAGGACTCAGTTTATACAGTTTATAGACTAGACTGGTCTCGAAATCACAGAGATTCCCTCTGCTTCGGACTCTTGAGAACTAGAATTAAAGGTGTGTACACTGCCTCCTGGCAAAAAAAGAATTTCTGAAATCCTTTGATTCCCTTCTTTACTCCCTTAGGATACTGGGAAAGCGTCCTCAGAACAAGATGGTAGAGATTCTTTGGCTTCAAGGTCCTAACAATTAGAAATAATTTTTTTTTCCCTCAAAGACAGGGTCTCACTGAAGCCCTAGCTAGCCTGAATTCCCTATATAGACCAAGCTGGCCCAGAACTCACAGATCACTTGCCTTTAACTGGGACTAAAGGGGTGTGCGGCAACACTCCTAGCCAGAATTCTTTTCATCCACTGATCACTACCTCCTGGAAATTTGCTCTAAAATTTTACGTTAATCATGTCCTTCATTAACCCCCTGCCCTTTTCCCCAAGGCGTTTGTTTTGTTAGCTAATTCCCTGTGGTAATTGGTTTTGTGGTACAGCTAGTTGTTGTTTCTTGTGTTTATTTCATTATACAGGAAAAAAAAGAAAATTCCAAATGGGTCTGAGAATAGAAAAATACTGGCTAGGGGGCTGGATTGACTGCTCATCAGTTATAAGTGCTTACTGTTCTTTCTTGACTCAGGTTTAGTTCTCAGCATACTCATCAGGCAGTTCACAACTTCCTGTAACCCCATCTCCAAGGGATCCAGCACCCTGTCTGACCACTTTGGTACCCGCACATATGTGGCACACACATGTACATTGTTTTGTCTGATTTTTAAGGATCAGAGGCTGGAGAGATCTAGCTCAGCAGTTAAAAGCACTTGTTCCTCTTGCAGAGGACCTGGGTGCTGTTCTTAGCATCTACATGGAGACTCTAGATCCAAAATATCCAATACCCTCTTCTGGCTTCTGTGGGTACTACATGCATGTAGTACATATACATACTCTAGCACACATGCGTGCGCACATGCACACATACACACACTACATATATACACATAAAATAGTCTAAAAAATAAAATAAAGAAAAAATGATGCCTGTCTTCCTGGCATTCACAGGTAGCAAGTTTAAACCACAGTGAGTAGTACTATCTGGAGCTATACCGACTAAGGAGAGCTGGGATGGTTGTCACGCTTCTGATATACAGAAAGGCTGTGAACAGCAAACAGTGAGGAAAGCTATCATCTATCATTGTGAAGGTACTGAAGAAGCTGGGGTCAGGGAGGGGACAGGAGGCGAGGAAATAAGGCAAAGATGAGCTCAGGGCCCCCAGAGAATGGAGCCTTTGTGTGGGGTACAGATGAGGGACAAGGGGGTGATTGTGTGGGAGGGCCGGAAGTGCATGCAGACTGGCACTGCCATAGCCAGCACTGGATTCACCCTTCTGCTCAGAGAACTCCCTATATATCAAGTGGCCAGGAAAAGTAGGATGTACCTGATGGTTACAAAACATGGAAAGGCAGAAGAGAGAATGTGCAGCCAGGAAAAGTAGGATATCACCCCAAATCCAGAGAACAGGAGGCAGAAGAAAAAAAGACAGAAGCAGCTTTTACTATATTTACATCCAACAAAACTTTGCAGAGAACAATCCTTATTGCACAGGTCAAGGCCATGGACGGGAGAGGCATTCCCCAAGGTGGAGTGGACAAGAAGGATTGGGACTAGAAGAGGCACCAGTTCTTCCTAAGGGAAGCTTGGAACTCCTCTGGGTCCCAGTGCATGGCTCTCAAGGTGCTACAAATCTAATTCCCTTCTTTCTCATGCTCCTTGAGACTCTCCTAAGTATAGGAGCTGTGGCCTCAGAATAAATAACTAAATAGAACACAACACTAAGATTGCCTTGGGCTCCTTTAGCAATGTCAGGGAAGAGATGTGGGGAATGAAATTCCTCCCTTCCATTCAGGGCAAAGGCTCAGGAGCTCTTGAATCTTTCCAGTTGTTTTTTAAAACAAAAACTTCTAAGTCTACCAGGGCACTGCAGATCTGAGGATGCCCTGGAAGGAGCCCCTGGAACGGTATGGAGACAGAGTTGTGCCAACTTCCCTAGCTCTCCCCCCACATCAGCATGAACAGACAGGGCAGGTTGGAGATAGGGGAATTGTGACTTTGGGTAACAGTGAGTCCCTCTTTCTGCTATTCCCACATGGAACCTATGGCTGAACATCCTGTTCTCAATTCCTCTGTGAAGGGAACAGGGAGTCAAGCTATGTCTAGGATCCACTCTTCCTCACCTCTCCACCCAAGGCTGGAGAGAGGAGCTTAGGTGTCCCTAGCATTCCAGAGGTGCTCCAAAACACTTTCGGCAGTCGATGGCCTTGGGAGTAGGCATCTGTGCCCGCCGCTGCCTCAGTTCCTCCTTGCCGATGCTGCTAGCCAGCTTGTTAAAGGCAGACTTGTACTTCTTGTCGAAGGCCACTAGGATAGAAGACGGAAACCAATGCATTCAGACTTCCTTTCATACCTGGTCCCAAATCCCTTATCTCCTCAGTACCTGACTGTACCCTTACCTATATCTACGTGGTCCTTGCCCAGAGCAGCCATGGTCAGAAAGAGGATCTCACGGTAGATTCCCCTGTGATAGACATAGACAGATGTCAAAGAAAAGAGGTGCAAAGGACATGTCAAGGGCCACCTAGAGGACAGCATCATACCTCTGCAGGTGCAGGCCAGTGGGAGGGGGCCCTAGAGTCTCCAGCAGAAGCCCAATAGCTTTATGAACCTCGTTGAGTCCAACATGGCGCAGCACTGACTCCAGTAATGCCAAGCTAAGACATGAGGGTACTGGGCCTGGCCACACCACCCGCTGTGGGATCTGGCCTGGATGGAAGGAAAGAAGGTTCACCAGGCTCACCAAACCAGGAGAGGAGCCTAGCCCTTTAGCTCTTACATCAAGTACCAACTCACTGTGGACCCTCCAGAGCACGTAGAGAGGTGGGCAGCTGTTGGGATCAGGGGTCAGGACATCCCACAGCAGACGCACATGCACGGAAGCTGGATCAGGAGTTAGCCATGGAGATGGTCCCTGGGAGAGCTGAGACAGGAAGCAAGTTCAGAATGAGAGGCAGAGGACAAGGAACAGACAGACATTACTGGAGGTAATAAAGGAGAAAAGGGAAAGAACTTACTTTTGCCGTTACTGTTATTTGAGACAGGGTCTCACTATGTAGCTTTGACAGGCTTGGAACTCACTATATAGACTAGGCAGGCCTTGAACTCATAGAGATCTACCTGCATGTCTCTTCTTGAGTGTTGGGATTAAAGACTGGAGCTGCCATGCCCCAAAGGAAAGAAATTCTCATCTCCCAGGTCTTATGAATAAGGACTTTGTTTCACTTGTTACATGCCTAGCACCTGAAACCTAATATGTATTGGTGGAATAAACAGAAAAACATTAACCATTTCTTAGGTACTAGTCACTACATCAAGTACCTGTCCTGTTAGGTCACTGCTTCTGCCATTTGACAGATGATGAAATAGAGGGTCAGAGTTGTAAGTGTGCTGACAAAATGGCTAGGCACAAGGGACTCCACAGCTTGTGCTTTTCTACACTGCAAGGACAGAGAGGACTAGGAGACAAAGCGCTGAGAGGTGAGGAGAGTGTGGTCAGGAGGCTTGTGCTACATAAAGACACTGACCTGGCTGGGAGGAGGCCCATTACAGGAGGCCAACACCAGGCCTGGTAGAATACTAGGCAGGCGTAGCCGTTGGAAATACCACAGGAGGTTCCAGAAGATGATAGGATGGGCAGCAGGCAGTTCAGGCAATGCCAACACCTCGCTGCCCTCATTCTCTACCAGGGACTCTAGTTCCTTACGCAGCACCAGAGGGCTCAGGTACGCCCATGCCCCATTCTCAACTCGCCGGGAAGCACTCTGCAGACACAGTAGGAGAGCAGACAGAATACATACTAAAGTCCCACAACTAGGAGCTTGCCTTTCAACACATCAGTGATGCCCCTTGTCCTTCACGCCCATCCGCCTGGCAACCCCTCATCTCCCTTCAACAGATAACACACTCCCCACCTCATTATGTTCCCCTTGCCCAGTCTTACCCCCATATGCCCATTGCAGAGCTGGGGCTCATCCAGGGCAAGGCATAGCCTCCGGTCACTGAGCACAGGGCCAGGGCCCCCAGGGACAGGAGCATCTTTGCAGCCACTGGCACCAGCAAGGGCAGACTTTGGACTAGGCGCACTGCAGGGAACAGCAGGGAGCGTCAGCCACGGAGTGCCATCTGCCTATCCCTCCCACATCACTTGCCCTGCTTCAGGTACCTGGGTCGAGAATCAAGAGTCTGGACACTGAGCAGGGGCACAAAGGGACAGGCGCAGAAGGGACAAGTTGTATTGAGGTTAGAGTCATCAGGGGCCCAGCCAGCCATGATTTCCTCATCGTACACCAGGGAATCACAGGCATGGCACAAGGAACAGCTAGACATCAGAATCTGTAGGCAAGGAGACCCCAGGGGAGGAGCCTCATTTGGTTCCAATGCCCCAAAGCCCCATGCCCTTCCCTACCCCTTCCATTTCAAAACTCCAGCCAGGCCTCCTCCCACCTCCCCCCCTTCCTCTGCCTTTCCGGGGAGATATGAAGTGTGTGTGTTCCAGCACAATTGTGTAGACAGGGGTATGCTCACTTCCAGGGAGGGTGGTTGGAAAGCTCCAGGGGTGTCACTGAGACGCTCTGAGGAACGGCGAAGACTCAGGCTGCTGAGAGAAGACTCGGAGATATCCCACTCACTGCCCAGAGAAGCAGAACTCTGTCATTATAAAAGAAACCACAGTCAGCTAGTTCCTCTCAATGTAAATGTTAGTTTCAGTCACTCACAGAGTCACCTTTGGGGCATTCTCCCAGTCAGCCCTTCCCCCCACCCCCAGTAAGGTATGTCCTCTCTCACTGGCTACCTCAGAAGCAGTGGATCCGGGGCGTTCTCGGGGCCACAGAAGACTATCCATTGGACTTCGGCGGGCCGCAGGAGGCAGGTCAGGGGGCAACTCAGGTGGGGGAATGCGGGAAGCAGAGGAGCGACGGGAAGGGGTGAGCAGCTGTTGGAGGCGGGCACCCAGCCCTTTTCTGGGGGTGCCCACCTCCTCCTGACATCCACTAGTTTTGGAACCCCGCCCACTTATCCCTTCTAGGGCCTCAGTGGACTGGGCACTCAGGGCTGAGCCTGAGCCCCCCGGGCTGCTTCCAGGTGCCAGTTCTTCCCCTGTCAGACTCAGGTCTGAGAGACTTCCATCCTGCCAAGGCACAGGTGATCCGCGGGGTTCGAGAACCCCCAAGGCCTCTATCACTGTAGATCAAAAGAGATTTGAAAGATGGAGCCTGGCACTCTTCCAGCTGCTCCATTCCTGAGTAAACACAATTCTTGCAGCAAAAATTCTAGCATTGGTGACTGGAAAGATGGCTCAGCAGTTAAGAGCACTATCTTTCTGAGGACCTGGGTTCAACTCTCAGCACCCATAAGGCAACTCATAAACCAACTGTAACTCCAGTTGGAAGGGATCTCATGCTCCCTTCTGGCTTCCATGGGCACAGGGCATACAAGTGGTACACAGACACACATGCAGGCAAAACAACCATATGCATTAAAAATTAATAAAAATATTCAAAATGCAAACTATATAAAGCCACTTTATATAACTTTAGAATCACAACTCACCATGACATTTGGGCAAGTTTGCCTCAGAGTCTACAGGGCCACTAACATGGCGCTGCCCTAACCATGGCTCTTGTCCTCCCCTCTCTCACTGAAAAGTTGTTAGGAACGCTCATTGAGAAGAATAGGGAGGTCAGAGAAGGGTACTCACTGTGAGCCACACCAGCCTCCACAGTGGGCTGTGTCCCGCGGGCACTGCCTAGGCTGCCGCTCTTGACCAGGCGCCCGGTGGGTGAAGATGATCCTCGTAGACTTTGCCCAGCCCAAGTAGTCTGGCGCTGAAGAGGGCGGGGAGGGGAGGGACGCTCCAGATAGGGCTCTGTAGAAAGCAGAAGAATTTAGCCCTAGGCTGAAGCAGTCCCTTGGGTGGACTGGGCTTTGCAAGGTTTCTCCCAAGTAGAACTCTACAGCTCTGCTACTAAACACATGTGGTTTATCCACACACAGAAAGGCCCTGTGTGTGGACAGTTACGGTTTTCCTGGTCTTTTCCCATTGGAATCTAACTACCTCATCTAGCTCAGTCTTTTTTTTTTTTTTTTATTTTGATACAAAGTCTCACTGGGTATTCCAATCTGGCCTGTAGTACAGTATGTAACACTATGTAGTACAAGGTATGCAACAATCAATCCTCCTGTCTTAACTCCCCAAGTGCTAGGAATGCAGATGTGAACCATCATGTCTGGAACCAAGGCTACCTTGCCATTCCCTACCCACCTGTCTGAGAGCTGCCGGACTTTTGCTGCTCAGCCACCTGTTGCTGTTGCTGCTGCTGCTGCTGCTGCTGCTGCTGCTGCTGCTGCTGCTGCTGCTGCTGCTGCCTTCGGTCCTTTAAGGGCTGACGGAACTGAGCAGCTCCCAAGACAACATTCCGGAGCTTGGCCCAGCGTAGGCGTCCTCCCGGAGTACCAGATGGCCATTTGCTTTCCAGCACAGCCTGCCAATCACAGTGTCAGCCAGGATGGCCTAATGATGCCTTTACTGCCTATCCCGAACCCTGGGAACCACCTTTTTCTCCAGATTTGCTGTCTAGGACTATCTAACCAACGGCCCACCCAGAAACAAAAAGCCCCAAAGAGACATCTTCAGTAGTAATGGAGAAAAGTATATCTAGACCATTCTATTTGTTTGTTTAAGTATTTAGTACTTATTTAGGCAGGGTCTCACTAAGTAGCCCTGGCTGGCCTGGAACTCACTATGTAGATCAGGCTGGACTTGAACCCAAGATAGCCTCCTGCTTCTGCCTCCTGAGTGCTGGGATTAAAATTATGCATCATCATGCCCAGCTAGACTCTACTTATAAACTGAATAGCTTTGAAGAAATTATCCCAACTAATTGACTGTTTAGTTTTCTTATATGAAAAACAGGAGACAATTTAGCACCATGGTTGAGAGGCTGCATTCTGGATAAAATTTTGCTTATATTTCAACTTCCTAACATTCTTACTGTGGGACCTGGAGAAAGTTATGAATTCTCTACAACCTCAAGTCCTATAATATAGGGAATGGCCATTCTATGCCCTGGGGCATGTGTAATGAATCTGGAACAGTCTGGCATGGAGTTTAAGTTTGATAAGAATCAAAGTAGCTAAGTCTGAAAAGAACAAAAACAAACAAGCAAAAACCCTTTGTCTATGTAAAGGCAACAAAGTAGCACCAAGGCCGACAACAGCTACAGGACCAGGTAGAATTGCAAGCCTATCTCCAAGGGATGGGGACAGCAGCAGCCGTCAGAGTACCCTCCCCACACAGGCCCCAGCACACACCGCCATCCTATCTCTTGCCCCCAATGAAGTACCTTGTTGTAGTACCCGTAGGTGATGGTGTTGGGCACAATGCCTGCCCGTCTCATCTCTAGCATGACTCGCACCGACAGCACGGGCTGCCCATAGTGTGAGCAAAGCTGCAGCAGCACCCGGTAACATACCTAGGCCAAGAGAGGCGCGGGATGTAAGAGACGTACTCCAACACGAATTCCCAAGTCTCAGCAAGCATCTTTTCCCAGCCTTCCGATTCCCACAGGACTCACTGGCTCCTGACAGTCTCCACTGTTCTCTCCTACACAGGCTCACGTACTTTGGGATGGTTGATGGAGAAGCTACTCAACTCTAGGCTGCCCATCACTTTTCCTAGTCTCTCCCTATCCCCACTCACAGTCCCCATAGTTGCACATCCTTGCTGGGATTAGAGATAGGAATGAACACGCAGGTAGTGGATGCCTACCTCATCAGGGAGCACCACCTTGCGGCTCTCCATTTCCCGTAATACATGGTAGGCTGTATGTAATGCTCGCACCCGGGAGGGTTTGGAACGCACATAGGCAGGCAGGCATAAGAACCACAGTCCATAACAGTGACCCAGTAGGCACCGGGCCCACAGCTCAGGCACAGTGGCTGACTTCTGTGCCATTCGCTGTGCAACCTTCATCTCCTAGGTGGGGTAAGAAACACACCAAGATAAATATAATGCCACAGCAGATCTTTTTTTTTTTTTTTTTTTTTTTTTTTTTGATATTTTTCTGAGATACAGTCTTGTCATATAGCCTACGCTGAACTCAAACACTAGATCTTGCCTCAGCCTCCTGATTACAGGTCACTGTGAGAAGAAACACCTTTTTTTTCTTTTTGGTTTTTTTGAGACAGGGTTTTTCTGTGTAGCCCTGGCTGTCCTGGAACTCACTCTGTAGACCAGGCTGGCCTCGAACTCAGAGATCTGCCTGCCTTTGCCTCCTAAGTGCTGGGATTAAAGGTGTGCGCCACAAACTGCCTGGCGAAGCAACACTTTTCCTGAGATAGGGTCTGTGTTCTCAGGAGGCAAAAGGACTGAGGCACTGTCTAAGCTACAAACCTCCCCAGAATGTCAGTAAGGCAAGTAGCCTGGCCCCGGAGCATTCATGAACACCTTGCAAGATGTAGCCAGCTTCTATGTTCCCAAAATGCTCAGAGATGAAGATGAGGAGGAGGATGGCAGATGACAATAGAAACAGAGTAATGTTTGTACAGCATTTTTTTGTTGTTTGTTTTTTTGGAAACAGGGTCTCACTGTATAGCTTTGGCAGTGTCTTGGAACTCACTTTGTAGATCAGGCTGGCCTCACAGAGATCTTCATGCCTCTGCCTCCTGAGTGCTGGGATTAAAGACGTGTGCCGCCAACACCTGGTTGCTCAGTATTTTACTTTTTTTTTTTTTTTTTCCAAGTTCTCAGCAACTTTATGGGATAAGTACCATGAATATACTCATTTGACCATGAAGCAATAGCCCTTGTTCCAGGTTCCCCTACAAGGCCCACCGCTGGTTACCTGTTTGGTACGTCGAGGTGCAGGACTGCTGGGGGCACTACGGGATGGGCCTGGCACAGGGAGGGCCCCCTGTTGTTCCTGAGGAGACTCAAATAGCTCAGCCTTTAGTTCTGGAAACCCATCATAGCTGGAGGGACAGAGACCACGGGGGCAATTAGCTCAGGGCTGAGCATGGGCCGTGGGGCAGGATGACAGGAGACCCTCTTACCAGTACTGAGGAGTAGATTCACTGCCTTCCAGTACTGGTGGTTCCTCTGGGGGTGTGATAAAGACAGTGAGCTCACTTCCTGATAGTTCTTCCAGCTCCACTAAGGGTGTTGGCTCAGGCTTCTCTTGCTCTGGGTGGACCTGGACAGGGACGGTAAGAATTAAGAGTTAGGACAAGGAGCAAGGAACAGACCCAGGGTGCCCAGAAGATGGCCTCTCCCGGAAACACACAGTCATAGGGAGGGAGTCCTAGAGATCCATCTGGAGGAGCAGAGTCAGAAATGTAAGTAAGCGAACTAAACCAGCCATGTATGGCTGCACAGGCTGCCCTCTGATTCCAGCCAACACTGTTACCATTGACATACACAGTTAATAGTGGCCTGAGGGTGACAGAGACAAGCAGGAGGAACAGTTGGTACAGGCAGAGGGGACAATGCCCAATACCTTATCAACACAAGAGTCAAAGAACTCCAGGGCTGCATGCCGGGCAGAGCCAAAAGAGCATTCCTCGATGAACTGTGAGAACATCTGTGTGTGCAGTAGCTGAGAGTACAGCTTGTGGCTTGAGCGTTCCCGGGACTTGAGGAAACCTGAGGGGGTAAGGATGGGCCATGGACTGGGTTACCACAGTTACTTCAGCTCTCTGATCACAGCCACCTCCTCCCTGCACCCAGCTCTTAGCTCTTGCCATTCAGGATCTATGGCTCTCACAGAGCTCCCGGAGAGCAATTTAGCTCTCCAACAACACAGCTCCATGGAGTCCCTTGCGTTTGTCTGTTTATATCTACTGCTGCAGACTGGGAATTGTCCAAGGGGCACGTCCTTCATCAGAGCTATACTTATGGTTGCTGCTCGCCACCAGGATGACTATGTTCATATTATGCTAAGGGATCCCAGACAGTAGGAAATATTCACCCATATACCTTTATTCCCTCCAAAACTATAATTGTGGAGGAGGAACAAGCAATCTACTTCTCCCAGCTGGTGTCCCCCTTCACTTTCCCCATGGAGCCCTGCCCCCAACCATGCCCTCCCTTGAAACCTTTTGCAAACCAAAACAGACTTTCTTTATTTACCCTGAAGGTAGAAAAGGTTTTCAACATCTCGAGATCCCTCAGAGGGGGCCTGGGTGAGAGGGCGAAGGAAGTTCCGGTAGCCTTTGAGCAGACAGGCCATGAAGCGCAGAAAGGCTCCCTGGACTTCCCGTTCCAGGCGAGTCCTGCGGCCGCACACTGCCTCATAGTCTGTCAGCAGGAATTCCAGGGAGGCCTCTTCCTCTGGTCCAGTGTAAGCTGGGAAATAATATGTCTGAGAGTCAAGGTTGGCACCTTCGGGGCCTGTTTTTCACATAAATGTATCGTCTTCACCACCAGCTTCTGACAGATCTTGCACCAGGAGTGGGCAAAAATTTACCTTTGGGTACCAGTTTCAAGGCTCTCCAGTGATATGCTCAACCTCTTTGATAAGCTTAAAAATGCTGCTCCCCCACTCCTGCCCCTAGCTTCATTTTATTCCCACCAAATCTAAACTCAGTCCCTTCAGAGAAGGTCTATTGACCCCCTGGACCCTCCATTCAAACTGGAGATTTGAGGCCAGCAACAGCTTCCAGCCTCCCAAGCCCACCAGCTTCTCACTCTGGTCCAGCTGCTGGTACAGATTTGTCAGTGTGGCCAGCAAAAGCTTGTATGGTCTTCGGGGCAGGGTCCTAGCAGAGAGAGGCTTCTTTTCCTCTGTTCTGAGAGATAACATAAGGAGAAAGAATGTTGGGGCTTCTACCAAAAAGCCTAATCCTCTTTGAACCAATAAAGCCCCACACATCAGCCCTTGGATGTCCATTCCCCTCTAGCCCTCAGATGGTAGTTAGCCTCTTACTGGAAGAGCGTGTTGGTATCAAGATCAACACAGATGACGTCAGCAGGTGGGTCATGCAGATCGAAATAACTGGAGTGGATACCCACAATGAAGGGCACAGGGGCACTCAGTACATCCGCCAGCACTAGCGGGCACAGCGGAATGTAGGGGCACTGCCAGTGTAGAGGGAAAATCATCTGAAACATAAAGGAGTGAGAACCAGTGAGCACAGGACACTAGCCTTGGGGGAGGGGAACCTACTGAAAGAAGCCTTTGAGCTAATCTTGAAGAAATACCCTATGTCTGACAACTGTACCCAGGTGGAAAGACTGAAGACCCTTTCCCTACGGAAAGAAAAGGAGGAAAGTCCAGATCTGGGTGAAGGGTACCAGAAAAGACAGCAGTTCTGGAGAAGCAGACTAGATAACATGGCACTCACTGAAACAAGGGCCTCACAAACGCTGGTGAGCAGATCTGGCCGCAGAGAGTGGACCAGTAGTTTGTGCTCCGTGAGCACAGCCAGCAGCAATGTAATAGCCAGTTCTGGGCCCAGGTTCTGCAGCAGCTGCAAAAAGCTAGCACCACTGCAGAAAGTAGAAAGATAAAGGGTCATAAGAGACTCTTTTCAAGACACTAGACACAGACCATCAGGGCTAGTCTGCAAAGATCTCGACAGCTAGATTCATCTAAGCCATACCTCCTTTTATACTCCATGTTGTCAAAGCCTCCCCCACACCCCGCCATTTAGGCACATACCTGAGGGGTAGGGGTGAGGAGACAGGTTGGCAGAGGAGCAGGTTGTCATAGGGAGACATCTGGGAGAGGAGCCACAGGTCAGGACGCTCATAGCTACTTCCTGCCACCTCCTCTCTTTCACCCAGCCCAGCCCTAGGCTCACCTCTCACCTGCACTAGGATGCGTGGTCTCTGTGGAGAAGGAAACGGGACGTTGTGAATGAAGTGGGAGATGTGCCTAGGGAGAGAGGAAAAGGGTGAGGCAGACTCTCCAATATGGCCCCTGTCTCATCACTCCATATAGCCTTATCTCTTCTAGCCTCAAGAGCCTCATTCCTCCCTGAAGCCCACCTCTTGACTTGGATCAGCTTTATACATAGGTCTTATGTTTATTAGAAAAGAGATCCCTTTGCCTGAAGGGAGGCACATATCCACAACACAATGAATTCCAAGCCAGCCAGGGCTATATAGTGAGCTCTGCCTCATAAGTAAGTAAATGAAATATATACCTGTTGGGCATACATAGGCCTAGCCAAGACCCAACTAATAAATGCAGGTTAGATTCCAGGCTCTACTTACCTCTAGCCAGAAGTTTAAATTTACAAACTATATAACCACGCACTGCATCCCTGTCCCCTAGGTACTCAGTATACCTCCCCCAGTTCCATTCTAATGTCTCCCATTTATCTTCTCCAATGCCTCAGAACTCCCCAATGTTGGGAGAGCTGTACTCACGCTTCCAAGGGCAGACGATGGGGGCCTGAGACGGAATAGCGGTAAAGGAAAGTGAGGAAG
Source organism: Arvicanthis niloticus (assembly GCF_011762505.2). NCBI lineage: Eukaryota > Metazoa > Chordata > Mammalia > Rodentia > Muridae > Arvicanthis > Arvicanthis niloticus. The sequence continues at coordinate 69,706,288 of NC_047661.1, read as the reverse complement.
GCTCGGAAGGCTGGGAAGGCAGGCCAGCGGGACAGCACAGCAATGGCACGCCGGCTGCGCACTGCTCGGCCTCCCAGTGCCCGGCCCCGTTCCACAGCACTCAGCAGGCCCAGTGCCCGTGCCTGCCTCTCTGACAGCCTGGCCCTCGGGAACGCTTCATAGAACTGCAAAGCGGCACCATACACCTGGCAGAGGTACAGGGATAATCAGATGGGTTCTACATTATGTGGACCCTAACCATGCCCCACATACCCACCTTATCACCAGCAGCACCCGTGAGCACAAAGGTGGAGAAGACAGGTACTGGGTACTTGGTCTGGGCAGGCCAGCACTCGATAGTGGCTCCCATGGGCAAGCAGAAGACTGGTACCGACTCAGGCAGCGGAAACGCCTCGTTGTCTTCCTCTGGGTAGCGGCCCAGCAGCTCTATACCCCAGCAGAATTAAGAATACATATTAGAGTGAAAGGTCCATTTGATTCCAGGTAAAGAAACCAGAGAATCCCCAAGACGTGCTAAGTGGCAAAGAGAAGTAAGTTCTGGGGTCACTGAATTTACCAGTCAAGGGGCACCGAGCAGAAGGATGGAGGGTCAAAGGGTAGGAAAGAAAAAGAAGCCACTCACCTGCTTCATACACCAGTGTGTTGGCCTTGGCCAGGCCCACCTTGTAGCACAGGTACACTGCTGGGCCCCACTGCCCCAGAAATGACAAGAGATAAGCAGACACATCACTAACAACGGCTTCTAGATTCATCTTCTCTCTACCACCCTTCAGTTATTTTTTGTCTTCAGGGATGCTCCTAATTCCAGTCTTCCCAGCAAAGCCACTTCTGATCTGGCCTGGTGTCAATGGCCTCAGCCCCCAAATACCCTTTTGTGCCCCATGTCCATACCCTTACACTAGTGGCTTGGGTTTCAGCTCTCAATACCTCAGTACCACTCACCATGCCAGGGTTGAGATTGCGGGATAACCGGCAGTAAGTATGAGGAGTGCCCTCACCCTTGCTGGGCAGAACCAGGCAGAGGTCAGTGATGCCCAGGGCATGCAGCCCTGCCCCTTCTGCTGCCCGCCGGTACATGAGGTAGGTGCGGGGGTGCCCAGGGCCTGGAGGGGCCAGGTTAGCTGAGTGGCTATACGGTGTCGTGTCAAGCACTTGGAACCCAGGCTTGGGTCGTTCCTTCCCTTCATATAACACCCTGGCACAGAGGGTAGAGACATCAAGAGGTCAGGATAGAAAAAGACCTGGATCCTGCCGTATCTGCCTACCTGGTCTCCTAAATCGGCCATGCTTTCTTCGCCTTGTCACACCCTTATAGTACAGCCCATCACTCCTTACTTAGGTCTATTCCTTTAGAATCCTTTCAGTCAGTAACCGTCCCTTCAACCCATGCTTTCTATAGCTCTCAAGAGGAAGCACTAAGAACCAACCAACTCTGCTGAATTCCTCACATGGGTTATCTCATTTAATATTCTAAACCAGCCAGAGAGGAGTCACTATCCTCATTTTGCAGATGAAGAAATGTTTGCTGGCTAGCAAGCAGCAGCAAAGGCAGTGAGCCCCTCCTCTTGACTTCTAGCCCATTCTGCTGCCGTCCCCATATTCCTCCTTTTGACCCATATCCCTACCTCTTCTTAGCTCATTCAAAGGTCCCTCCCAGCTTCCTCTAGTGCCAGCATGGATAGGGGTACATACCCCAGCTCAACGAGGGGGGGCTTGTCACGCCCCCTGCGGTAGCAGATGACTGGTTGAGTTCCACCCAGGAGCCCAGCACTGAGCTCCAAGGGGTGGCCACCAGCAGAAGTCTGAATGCATGTATAGCCCTGGGGCACCTCCTCTCCCAGTGCCCTAGAGATGACTGCCACATCTGTAATAGGTTCAGCTGGCCGGGGAGGGCGCAGGGGCACAGTAGGTTCGGGAACCCATGTCTCCTCAGGTATAGGTGCTCCATTTCCTGCAAGCCCAGCCACCACGAAGTAGTCCACCAACCGGGGAGGCCGCTCCTCTGCCATGGCCCCCCCTTCACTCACTGCATCTGGAATGGTCAATCGAGGAAGAGATGGAGCAAGAGAGGCTAATGTTCCCATGGCAACCATAGTGGACCCCCCACCTTCTTTCCTCTTCCTAGTTCTTCTAAGGAAAGGATAAATGATCAGCCAATCCTGAACTCTTCCACCTGTGACATCACCAGACTCTCATATCCCACCACAGCTCCCTAGAGACCACTAGGTCCTTTCTTCTTAGCGACATCAGCCCTTTTCCCCCAAAGAACTCAAACTCTGCTCTACAACACACATCTGACATATTGCTCACCTATTCCTTTAAAGGCCTGCCCCTCTTTGCCCCACTACAATTACATCTCAGAGAACACAGTATTTTCTGTAATGGCCTGTAATGACATTATTTACTCTGGCTACATCACACCAACTTTTGCTTTGTCAAAGGTCTCTGTCTTCTTGCTCTGGTAGCACCACCACAAGAACCTTCTGGTGCAGCCAGTGCTCTTAAAGCACCCATCCTTTCATTTTTAGAAGACTCCACAGATTTCTGTGAAGGCTTGAGAAACCCAAGATTCAGCTTCTGCTCATCAGACTTCAAGTATCCTTTTTTTCTAGCTTAACTTTACGTAATTGGCCAAGCAACCGGGCTTTCCCATCTCTAGGACCCTTAGGTATCTGTATGTAGGCACAAAGGGACTGTAGGAGGTAGCTTCAGCCATTCCCTGCCCGTGCCACCCAGCCCCAGACAGAATTGGGGTCACAACAGTCTGTTGGTAACTTATCTCACCTGCCTCCATGGCCTGACCCTGGGGAGTGGAAGCCCCAAGAGTCCTGAGGTGCCCCAGGGTGCTGAAGGTGGGAAGAAGCCTGGCGGGTGGCTTGCAAGGGGCTAGAAGCTGAGAGAGTGCTTCAGAGGGGAAGGGAGGTTACTTCCTGAAACGGCTGCTGGGCGAAGGGGAAGCTGTAGCTAGCTCAGCATAAGTCTATGGGTGTGTGGTATCGTTTGGGGGGTTGGGGAACGGTATTGTTGAAGGTGCCAGCACTAAGGATCCCTGCGCAAGGCAGGGAAACTTCCAGTGTCTCCAGGATGCACAGTCTATTTAACCTCCTACTCTTCCCCAGAGAACTAGAGCCAAGCCGGTTGTCTTCTTAACCTGGCTTCTGGACACACATGCCCCAACTCAAGCTAAATTTAGCTTGAGCTTCTCCACATCTGAGAGGTGAAGCCAGGAGTCAGCGTCAGCCTCCTGATTTAACTCCAAGACACAGCTCACTCTTTCATCCACTGCAGGCCAATAGTAGTTCTGTGCTCCAAGACAGTAGGCAAAAGCCGTTAGATGAGACCCTCTATAGGCAAGTGGGTGGGCCCGGATCAACAGGACTTGTGTATCCAGGCCTTCCCTTATCCAACCAGGGAAGAGTCCTATAGTATGCAGCCCCTTCTCCCTTGGGAAAAACAACGGCACTGGAGCCACTTTGGGTCCCAACGCCCACATGCCGAATGACGGGAAGTCGGGGCTAGGGCAGAGGGCGCGCCGCGGGGGAGGTGACTGAGCAAGAGGCCGGAGGGCCGAGAGAAGCGCGCGCAAGGACTGCCGAGGACGTGACGGCAGCAGCGCCAGCAGCCGCGTGACCCTAGCGAGGAGGGGTGCTCTGGCTTGAGCGCCCGCGGGAGCTCCAGGTTGTAGGATGTCGAGCACAACTAGCTAGCGCCGGGTTGCGCCCTCCCCTCCACTTTCACTTCCCTGGGAGGGAGGAAGCGGAACCAGATGCGCAGCGCAGAACAGCTGGGGACAGTCCCTGGAGCCGCCCGCCCTCCGCCCGCCCTAACCCGCCCGCCGCCCCGCCCGGTCCGGCCCCTACCTGCCTGCCCTGGGACTCCCCAGCCGGCCCGCTGGCGGGTGGCTCTGAGGGCGGGCTGGCGGGCCGGCGGGCGGCCGGGCTGCTATCCAGCCCCGGACATGGCGCACTCGACTTAGGAGCCGCTCGCGCCCGGGCTGAAGGAAGAAGCAGCAGCCGAGGGCGCCGGGCACAGTGAAAGAAGATCTGGGCGGTCCCAGCGTCCCCGCGCGCTGCGCCACGCGGGGACTGCTGCCACACCGCTAGTTCCAGCCGCGCGGTCGTCCCGGCTCCCGCGGTGCTGGGGACCCCAAGCTCTTCAGCGCGCCCTGTTTTCTCTACTCATACCCCCCCCATCCAGGAGCCGCGGGCGCCTCCGCTATTCGGCCCCCCCCACACCCCAGCCTGCGGCCGTGACCCTGGCTAGCGCCGGCCCAACACCCTGCCGCCTGCAGCGCGACCCCTGGTGGCTGGGAGGGCCCCCTGCAACCGAGCAGATTCCCACCTCCCGGCGGAAAAAGCAAGACACTGACCCCAGATGGCCCGAAGTCAGAGCCGGTGGTGCTCTGTCCTGCCCTACCGTCAGATGTGGCCACTGTGCCACGGCGAAGGCCCTGAAGATCTAGACCTGAAAAACCCAGGTGACTCCCCACTTCCACGTTTAGAACCCACTGGCCAGAGCCAAAAATTCTCAGTTCTTCTTTCGAGAAATGACAAGAACATTGAAAAAGAGGAAGAAAGGCATGAAGCCGAATTGTGGAGCAGCAACACTCCTTTGCCCATACTGGGTGAAGTCTAACAAACCTTCGTGGAACATGGTTGTCTCCCAAGGGGCTACTACAGTTAAACGGGTGAATCGACATACAATCCTCGGACCATGAAATTGCATAGACCTCCCAAACTTAAATGACCAAGAAAGCCAGCTAGAGCTGCTTGCTTCTCTTCAGAAGCCCCGACACTGGGACAGCTACCTCCAGGAGAGGTGAGGTTTTTCTAACAGAAACAACTGTGACTTGGGACAACAGCCATCTCCTCACCCCAGGCCTCAGAACAGCAACTTGTCTGGCCAGTCAGGGTGCCCCATCCCTTGATGCTGCAGCAGAGCCTTAGACAAACACGAAGGCACATAAGGTGACTTCCTGCTGCCCTCGGTGAAGTCTATATTGGCTCTAGGATATGTCCAGTTTGGGGCCTAAATTTGAGGATTGAGCTCCTGCACAAGCCCAAAAGTTCTGAACGGTTGAACACACACCTATAGTCATAGCACTAAGGAAACCGAGGTGCTAGAAGTCATGTATGTATGACTTCTAGGTAGCCTGGACTACATAAGAGAAATCCCGCCTCAAAAAACATGCAACACAAAAGGACCTATGGCATCAAACCTCCTTAGGTCCCCAGCCATGTACCAAACAGTCAAGCACACAAAAGGTTTAATAGGATTTTTTATTAACATATAATATATTTAATAAAAAATAATATCCACTCTGGCTCTCTCTTCCATTGCAAGGGGAAGAGAAATAGGGAGGGGCTGGTAATGCCCACCCTTTTCTGGACAAGCCCTCTCTCCAAGATTCCCCTCTACACCTTGCTTTCCAACAGGCTCTGACCTCCTGACAGACGATTTTCAAAGTTACAAGTGCTTTTAGGCCCTCCCTTGAACTGCCCCAAGCCCACCAGATGTACAACATTCTGGGGTCACCTGGCCAAGCCCCTTCCCTTTCCTTAGTTTTAGGATCCTTCATTCATATTAGAAAAAGGATCTAGGGGCAGAGAGTAGCCTCTACTGGCCAGGGGGAAGGGATGAAAAGACAGTGATGGGACAGGGCCATGAAGAAGGACGGACGGCAGTAAGGTCCCCTCACTGTAGCCGATCACTACGGAATGAATCCTCCACAGCAGGGTCAGGCAGCAGGGCACAGGGGTCACTCAGCATGGTTAGTCCTTCCAGGCCCAGTGGCTCCATGCGCAAATCATCTTCCAGCCCCAGTCCCAGCTCCAACCCAGATGCTGACACCTCAAAGCCAGGTACTCCAGCCAGGGCTGCTGCAATCTCCTTAGAGAAACCTGGGGAAGAGTCTCCTGTGTGTAGAAGAAGTGGGTAAGGATCCCAGGCCACACCCCTCCAAACTCCTCAATCTCCTATTCAATGAGTGAAGCTGTCGACTCTTCCTGCCAATCTCCACCAGCACCCACATTCCCTTACCTGTGAGTATGATATTAGGTCCTGAGCCATGGCGGGAACAGTGGGTCAAGTTCTGGTGGTTGAGGACATGAGGGTCCTGGGGGCCACTCATTGATCCCTCACTCCCTAAAAATCCAGGACCTTCAGAAAAGGCAGGGGGATCCAGCACCAGGCTGGTTGATGGGTTCTCCATGTTGAATTGCTCCAGCTAGGGACATATAGACAGACCTTCAGGAAGTGGGCTTCAGAACAGGGTGTCCTGCCTAGCTCTGCTGATATGTCCCCTTTGCCTAGCAAGCCCCATCCACCCCAGGAAGAGAGGCAAAGACAGAGGGAGGTGATAGCAAGCAGAGCAACAGAAGCGAGCACGGGGCCCGAAGTAAGTGTGGGCACCGTACCTGCTGGGCCAGAGCATGTGCATGCCAGGAAGAGAACGGGTCAAGGCAGGAGTCATCAAAGAGCAAGCTGAGCAGAAACAGAGGGGCAGGAGTAGGGGTCAAACACAGGAAGACAGGAGCCCCAAGCTGGCAGTGCTATATTACCTGGGGGAAAAAAGAGGTCCCACCCGTATCTCCCAATTCAGTGTACCAGTGACCACTCAGGTACCTGATCCACCCTCAACCCCTCCCATTTCAGAGCTATGAGTTTGCATACTCACATTCCCAAAACTGAAGTCATTTATTGGGCGGTGGTAAGGCTGTTGCCCATGTCCACTGGACCCAGGTGGGTACAGTGCCCCATAATGTGGCTGCCTGCCTGGAGGCTGTCCACCTGAGGGCTGCACTACGCAGGCCTGAGAGGGCAACTGCTGTAGAGACTTTGGGGTGGGTGGATGGGTGGGTATAACTAGACTTGGGGGGCTATATGGGTATGGGGGCAATCGCTGGTCAGTAGGCAGTTTACTGGTATCCAAGGGGACGCCCTGTAAAGGGGAAAATTATTCTTTAGTGTGATCCCCCAAAAGAACTCTTAGAGTTCCCCACCTTGTAAACCGCACCTGTCTTCAGTATGAACATAGCAATGCTCCAAGCCAGAGGCACCGGTGCAACACCTGTAACCTCAGCACTCAGGACGCAAGGACACTGCCTCTGCTTGGCTCAGAGTGGGAGCTGTCTCCCCACTCTCCCCCAAAACCAACAACACCCTATGCCTCCACGCACGCCTCTGGGGTTGTTGGAAATTACACAAACTACCTGTCTAAATGTAAGTGCTCAGTGAGGCTAGCACACGGTTAACTCTTAAATCCAGTGACTGTTCCTAAACCCCAGTGCCTGGCTGTCAGTAACTGGCTACTTGTGACAGCTCACAAGAGACTGACAGTTATGCCACAGTGTGGATGATCACTGCTATTCTGAAGCCCTGAAGGGGCTTCACAGGCCAGAGGGAAGGAGAGGAAGAAGTAGAGATGTGGAAGGCGAACTGCCCTCACTGGCATGTCTTCCCTACAGGACAGGGTACAGATGGAACACAGAACATACACCCAGGAAACAGCAATGGAGTAGGGCAGAGGATGTTGGAGAGGAGGAAAGGATTAGGATGATGGAAAAACAGGGAAAGATTTACTTTAACACAGGGGCAAGTCTGAAAAAAGAAAAGAAAGCTGGGCATAGTAGCTCATGCCTGTAATCTAAGCTCTTAGGAGGCAGAAGCAGCAAGGATCAGATGTTCCAGGTCAGCCTCAACTATATACTGAGTTCAAGGCCAGATGAACTCCATGAGACACTATCTCCACCATTTTCGTAAATGTTGGGAAATTACTTTCAGTTCAGGCACCAGGTTTTTCATTTATACAGTGTGAAAGGACTGGGCTCTGTGGTCTGAAACTCTTGGGCTCTACGAGTTCTAGTAAAGAAGGGGAAATAGGAGAGGGATGAGACAGAACAGAAGTGATGGGGGATGAGGTGAACTGGCAAAGGAAGTGTAAGAACAAAGAAAGGCCAAAGGATAAGCTACACTGGTGTCTGTGCTAGGCAAGACGCTAAATACTTAGTGTGTGTTACTGTATCTGATGCTCACAAAACCATCCCTGCTTTCTATATGAGACTGCTGAAGCTCATAGAAGTTCAATAACTTGTGAACAAAGCCAAGTATCAAGAGGCAGAACTATGATGTGAAACCCAAAGGTTTAATGGCAGAGCTTGTACTTTTAAGCAAAGAGGGGAAAGATAGATCGATACAAGATGGGTTGTGACAGGACAGAGGAATGGAAGGGAATGGATGAGACAGGGGCAGGCACAGGAAGGAGAAGAAGGGAGACATGTAGGGAAGGTAGCCACGCATACCTGAGTGATGGAAGACAAGGTGGGTGACATTGTTGGCGAAAACTGTTTGGGCAGCTGCTGTTGGGACCTTCTGGCGTCGGCTGGGCCCGCGGGCAAGCTCAGGGGGCTGAGGGGCACACGACGGTGGCGGGGAGAGGCCCCAGGAGTAGAAGCTGGGTAAGGGGGGGCACTTAGGACAGGAGATGAAGTGGAGGAAGAGGAAGAGGAGGAGGAAAGGGCTGGGGCACTAAGTGACGGGTGGCCCAGGGAGGTGGTGGGCAGTGCATGGTGGGCCAAGGAGGAGGCAGGCAGTGATGGGTGACTATGGGAGCCCTGGAGCTGGGGTTGAGGACTGCTTAGGGAAGCCTGGAGGTTGGGATTGCTTAGGGAGGACTGCAGGGATGGGTGGCTAAGAGGTGAATGAAGTCCTGCAGACACAGACAAAAAACCAGAGATGCCAACATTACTGATGGGAACTCAGCCCCTTTCTGACCAGAATGGGTAGCAGTGATGAGATCATGGCAACACAAGGTCCTCCCTATTCTGTCCCTGACCATGAGATCAGCACTACCCATTTGGGGGTTATTGCCCATCTTTTTTTCTAGGAAAAGCCACACCTACTCATTCTTGCTTGGTGAGAAGAGAGAAGAGGTACAGGTTGTTGGGCCATCACAGGATCCCAGATCAAGCATCTGTTCCCTTCACCCTTCTAGCCACACAATACTTTGTGGTCACATGACCAGGACAAGGTAGCCACTCACCTGGTACATCATAGCTGGGGCCCAAACCCAGACCTCCACTGATGCCCAAATGGGTCATAGTGTGGGTCAAATTGGTGGTACTGTTGCCCCCACTCAGGCTGGGATAGACTGTCTCTTCAGGGTCCAGGGGCGTGGGCAGTGGAGGGGGGAAGTGTAGGTTGGTGAGGTCAGGTAGGGAGCCCCCTGTGTTCATGGCAGGTGGGAGGACAGGCACATTAGCAGGCTGGTCAGGAGATGGAAAGATGCTAGGGAGGACAGAGGAAAGACAGGTAAAGAGAAAGTGGTCAGAGAAGAGCAGAAATCCGTCTTTCATATCTCTTTCCTTCCTTCCCTCTATCTCACTCCAGCTTTACAGGGCTCCTTACTTGATTCCAGGGACTTCACAGGATCGAGGTCGAGAGGAAGATGAGGACAGCTGAGAAGAGAAGGAAGAGGATTAGAAATGAGGACAGATCTCAGTGGGAACCCTGGAAGGGCTGTCCCAGGGAAAGAGGAGAGCAGAGGAACAGTGGAAGATACCCGGTGGCCCTCACCTACCTTCTTAGCATCCCAAGGTTTCAGCAAATGCTTGTCATCTACCAAGTTCTCCTCAATAGCAGGGACTTGAAAGAGAAAGACTGGTGAGAGGAAAGCTGGAGAAAGATCCAGGAAGGCAGGACAAGAAGCAAAGGCAGCCAAGAGGGAAGACTGTTCCCTGACCCCATACAAAGTCCCAGACATTTGGCATTCATTTACCCATAGTTGGTAAAAAAACACATACCTTTAGCATCCATCTCACCATCCAGGAAACCTGCATGGGATGCAACAGTGGCGGCTGCAGTGCCTACTTATTTTTTGCTTCAGTAAAAAGCTTTACAGTTACTCCCTAGGACCACCTACCTCCTCGGCGGCTGGGCAGGACACTGGGAGGTGTGGGACCTGGATAAGTGTCTTGGGGGTTAGGGTTCATCACACTTGTGTGAAGAGCAGAGTCGGAGCTTGTCCTGTTGGAGAAACAGAAATGAGTAGCAGTAATAGTCTTCCAGGTACCAAACATTGCCCAGCAGTGGGATATTCAAACTGGTCTAGAAAAGGGGATGAAGTAGAGTAGGCCCCCAGAAAGTACAGGAAAGAGATGTAGACTAAAGAAGTCAAGGACCATCACCTGTTAAGTGCAGATGGCAGTCTAAACAACTGCCCCTTCTCAGCTGGGAGGTTGCCCCAGGGCATCATCCTAGGACAGAAAAGTTATGAGGAGGAAGAAGGTGCTTGCAATGGACGAGGAAGGCATGGGGGTGGGAAAATGTTCGGCAGCCAGGTGGATACAAAAAGGCCTTGGTATCTAGTATCATGCCTCATTTCTGGTCTTCTGATGCCCTTGATCCACGAGTGTCCCCCCCCACCCCCCCACCCCCGTTCAATCTAAGAGATCTGGATGCAGAAACTCCTCTATGCCAACACAAGCTGAGTGGAAATGCTAAAGCCTACCAAGTTTTCTGGACACAAATATTGGAGCTGAGCTGGAGAAAGGAGGGGCTCAAAGACCTGACAGGGTTACAGCATTATACCTGGCATTCACTACTATGAAAAAGGAGCCATTTTCACCTGCCACCCTGCCACTCCTCCCTCCCCCCCTTCCCCCACTTACACACACCCCAGCTTGGCTACAATTCCATTGGTTCTGCTAGCTGGATTAGGAGGCTTGGCCACTCGTGTCAACATGGCCAAGACTGGACTCTGACCACCTACCCAGCTGCCCCACCCTCCCGGCTTGGCCCTTACAAGAGGAGGTACTTTTGATACCTTAGCCTAGCACCTAGCCCACCTCAGCCCCTCTAGAACATGTCAGAGACTGAATGGGTGAGAAATTCTACCTGCTATGGACTCACCTTCGCCAGCCAGACTCTGGGGGAGGAGATAAGTAGGCAGGGCTATAGGGAGAACTGTCAATGTAAATAGCTGTAGTTAAGGGAAAAAGTAGAGAACAGATGAGAGAATAAGAGAGACAACGTGTAGTAATACAAGTCACATATAGTGGCTCATTGCTGTAATCCCAACAAAGCGAGACGCTATGTGGCGTGCGCACGCACGCGCACACACACACACACACACATACGTACACACACACACAAACACACACACGCACACACACACACACCATACAAGCACAAGAACAGAAGGCAAGAAGAGAAACCATTGTTATATCTCAATGAAGGCCACCTAATTTCTTAGGCCCTGGACCACAAAAATTAGCAAACAACAAAATGGAATAAAAACAGGTGGACCACACTTGTCATCCCAGTACTTACAAGGCTGAGCCAAGGAGGTCACCAAAAGTTTGAACCCTACCTGATTTATCTGTCAAGTTTCAGAAAATCCCAGACTGCAGAATGAAACCATCTCAAAACAAAACCAACCAACCAACCAACCAAACAAACAAACAGGCCTGGCACACCCCTTTAATCTTAGCACTCAGGAAGGAGAGGCAGGAGGATATGTACCTGGTCTACATAGGCCAGCCTGGCCAAACTCCAGGATAACCAGGACTACACAGAGAGATGCTCAGAAAGTCAAATAAACAAAACAAACAAACAAATCAGGAAAAAATATCAGGCCAAGCTTAGCAGAGCCGGAACAAACTAGGCAAATGCCTGAGTAGGGTTAGGGAGACAAATATGGTAGAATCTCTAGGAATGAAAGTTCACAACAGAATGAGAGAAGGGACTGAATCTCCTTCCCAGGTAACAGGGAGCCCTGCTTTACAATCAAGTGAGTGGAAGTAAGGGCAGCCAGGACCAGCACTAAGGAGGGCACAGCCACAGAAACACCAGCTGTCCATCACAAGAGTCTGTGTGCTGACACACATATGTCATCGACTCCTGTCGATGGTCATGGTCACTTTTCAAGATTGGGTAAAAGAACTGGAGAAAGAAGAACCCAAGCATATAAAGGAGACAGCTCCTTCCCTCAGTGAGTCTCTAAAGAACCCCTTCTTATCATTCCTTTGCCCTTAAGTCACTCTTGAAGGATATGTGGCGGGGGTATCTGCGGAGTGGGGACACCATTCTGCGGGGATCTCGTTGTACCCGTTCCACCAACCCATGGTGCCGAGTGCTCCGAGATGAATCCAAAGGTGAATGAAGGGGGCTCTGCCAAAAGGACAGGTGACTCAGCAGGGGAAGGAGCCTGAGCGCCTACACTCCTCCTTGGCTGGTGTCCACTCACCTGGAACTCAGCCAGGCCACAGCCAATCTGGTTAACATTGGGCAGAGAACCACCATAATGGGAGCTCCTTGTATAAGCCAGTCGCAGTTTTTGGGCCTGTAACTGAGATAAAAGAGACAAACGGGCAAGTCAAGGAAGGTTGTAAGTACTGTTCCCTTTGGCCATCTCTGCCACCAGAATACACTACTGCTTCCTAAGATATCTGCCAGTAAAAAGGCAGTGATGCAGAAAAGCGAGACCTGGTACAAACAACCCACCCCAGCCTTTCTGCAGCTTCCTGATCAATGAGCTCCTACTGCCTGAAAACCCTGCTGGGCAAGGCCTGTCTCTGTCTCTTAGTATCCCCACTGAGGCAAGTCACAGATGGTGGCCTATTAAGTACCTTCAGCCTTCATTTTCAGACATATCCAAGATTGATTAGAAGACAGGAGTCGATGAGAAAGATTTATTATTGCCAGTTTCTTTCTTTCACACTTGTAAGACCTTACGTTTCTGCGATCTGCTTTATTTCCAGCTTTAGAACAAGGCTGCTACAGAGTCTGCACATCCCAAACTTAACCCCAAAAGTGATGATGATGGTTCTGCTAAAAGAGAAGTAACCAACCCAAGTATTCTTCTACTGGATGCTACGATGACTGAATTAGTAGAGGAGGGAGAGGGCACAGTAGCCTATGCCAACTTGGGCAAGGGCACCTCCTGCCAGTTCATAGAGATGTCTGCTAAAGAAGTGAGACAAAATAACCCTCAGTTGGCCATAGTTTTAGTCTCTCTATATATCACATGTATGTCTGTATGAGAAATAAGTAGCTACTTCCAAGGCTCAGACACTGCCTGCAGCCAAATAAATAGAGCTGGGATAAGGGCATGGAAAGGAGGAGAGTAATCAAGGAAGAGTAGATTCTGAAAGCTCAGAACTGATCAGAACTAGTCTTCTATTCCAGATCAGCTCAGTGATGCCAGTGGGTGATGCTGATCTCTAGGCTTAATGGATAGACTCTCCAAGTCCTCAGTGGTATATGCCACCATGACTGTGTCTGCCTCTAGCACACCCTCCCAGTTAGCTAGGTAGAAAAGTAAGCCTTTCACTCCACGCTCAAGATTCTTGTATCTCTAGGCTCTGGCCATGTATGTTCACTATTATTTGCCATGTAGCAGAGAAGTTAATCAGCAAAAGAAAAGTAGGTAGAAAAGTGCTACCAAAGCGCCACAAAGATAGAAGCGCCAGCCTGCATACACTAACTCTGGTCCAGAGTGCACAGCCTCAAGCACTCCACTGGAAATAAACCTCTCTCCCATCTTCTTGACTCTACCCCCACCATAATCAAAAGCTCTTAAAGGGAGCAGTCAATAGTGGTCCTCATAGTGGTTAAGAGTAGGTTACACACACACACACACACACACACACACACACACACACACACCACACACACACAATGCCCCAGATTTGCGTCTCTGTTTATTTATCTTGAACTCTTACAAACTAAAGCATGTGGTCTCTAGAAAATCAAAGGGGAAACACACACAGGACTCAAAAAGTAGATATGAGTAGATATACACATAAATACAATCAGTCAGTCATATATAGAACTACAGAGCTTTGACATATGGTAATTATGCTCCATCACCCCCCTTAGATTCCTTCTAGCTCTTTATCATGAAATATACTGCAATATCCCTCACTTGGTGTTTTAAAAATAATTGTGTCCCTAAATTGGGGCTGCTTACCTGCAAACTCTTGAGTGTTCACCCCAATTCCCTCACAACTTGCCCTGGGAAGCAAGAGTCCAAGGCAGGGGTTGGGGATGTGCTTTCAAAAACAACGTCAGAGGCCTGAAAATTCTTTGTGGAACTTCCTAGGAATGAATATTTCCCACACATAGAGGACTCTAGAAAGCATTCCAGACACTGACCCACAGGTAGCACCACCTCCCTAGAAAGTTCAGCACATCCTCAGTCAAAGGATAGGTGATCCTTTAACCCAATTTGGTGATTTCAAAGCTCTACCTTTCCTCCCGGGCACCCAGAGCCATACACCAAGAGCCATACTGTAAGCAATGGTCTTCACCTTGACTCAAGTCAGGAAACCACACGAAATATTTGAAAAAGGAAGCAAAGGGACGGGACACAGGAGGGGACTTCCTGTCCCAATATACCCAGCACAGCCTGATCAAACCACTCGAGGGGCCCTTTCCCCTTGGAACCTGGTGTCCCGTAAGAGCACAGGCACTAGTCTGGTGATCACAAACTCAGAAAGGGTCAGATTAGGGACAAGCAAACTATGCTCCCAATACATAAGCCAAGATTGAGGATGCTTCAGTGGAGTACCTGAAAGGACTCGGCCAGGGATAGACAAGGGCCATTCCCTGCTGGGCAATGGACTTTGGTGGCCCATCTCCTCCTGCGACCCCTGCTCATACGTAAATAACTCCAACCCAGTCTTTACTACTCCCCCAACCTCTCCAGTGTGTTCACCTCTTCCCGGCAAAATTCGTCTAACTAAACCCTGGGCCCTCACCCCACGCCACCCAGACGGCGGCGCCCGCTGTCCCAGCAGTGTTCCGCCTCCTGCCCTGCGGCTCCCGCCCCCGCCCCGCCTCTCCGCTCCGCGACCGCTCCTCAGTGATCAGGCTCCCAGGCATGACCCCTTACCCGTGTGGAGCCGATATCCATCATCACCTCTTCGAAGGCCGCCGTCTCCTCCGCCTGACGCTGCTTCTGAAGCGCGATCTTCTCACTAAACTTGCGTGGATTGGACGCTGAGGCTGTGGCGGAACCCGGCCCGTTCGCCCCTGACGTCGCCATCTTACCCCCGCGTCCCTCCCCGCCACCTTCCCAGTTCCAGCCACGGCCCCCGCCGCGGGCCCGGCCCGGCTCCTTCAGCCTTAGCAGCCGCCGCCGCCTCCGCGAGCCCGGCGGCTCGTCCCCTGCCTAGTCCTGACTCGGGACGCACAGCCTACTGGGACATGTAGTTTGTTTACGGGCTTCCTCTACGCCCTCAGCCACGCAGCGAGGACAGGAAGCGGACTCCACTTCCCAGCAGTCCCGTGACACTGGGAGGCCGGCACGCACACTACCCCTCACCTACTCCCCGCGCACAGTAAGCCGGGAAAGATAGTTCTACAAACAGTCCTGAGCCTACGAACGGGAAGGGGAGAGGGATTCGCCAAGGAAGATGAAGAAAAAACGAGGAAGGGAAGGGGTGGAGACAGAAAGGGAAGAAGGAAGAGACAAAAGAGAAATTTGGTCATCCTGAGGAAAGGTGAGAAGTGGGGCGAGTGAAACAAGGACTTAAATCAGCTGTACACATCTGAGATTCATATCCTCTCCGACTGGCCACAACACACACACACACACACACACACACACACACACACACACACACACACACTTACACACACAGACGTGCGCGCGCACGTACACACGCGTACACACACACGTACACACACACACACACACAACACACACGGAATCAGATACAATAGAGGTGTATAGAAACATCTTTTATTTGGGTAGCATGTCCCAAAACAGGTCAGTTAGTAAAATAGATTCTACAGAGTACAGCCCTATGTACAGACTTCCCTCCCCAAAAATAATCTTGGGGGGGGGGGGAGTCTGTCTCCCCCCACCCTAGACTCCTCAAATACAAAGTTTTGGCAGGTTATTGTTATTATCTAGGTATGGACCACCATGTCCACTTTATGTAGTGGCTGGTGTCAGTACCTACTGTTCTTTCACTTCAGACCAGTTCAGCAAACATTTCTGCCCCACACCAAATTGTGGGGCCTAAAAGAAAAAGCTAATAGGTCTCCTCTACTGAGGTGCTGGGCAGGACCCAGCACCTCATCACTGTGCTTTCAAAAAAGGGGCAGGTGAGCAACGCACACCTTTAATCCCAGTGCTCAGGAGGCAGAGGCAGGCAGAGCTCTGAGTTTGAGGCCAGGACAAACAGGGCTATACAGAAAAACCGTGTCAAAAAAAAAAAAAAAAAAAAAAAAAAAAGAAGAAGAAGAAGAAGACAAAAAAACCTAAAGGGTGAGTGGGTGGGTGGGTATTTGGCACTTTAAAAATAGACTAGTGAGCTGGGCAGTGGTGGTGCAGCACCCCTTTAATCCCAGCATTAGGGAAGCAGAGGCAGGTGGATTTCTGTAAACTCAAGCCCAGCCTGGTCTATAGAGTGAGTTCCAGGACAGCCAAGGATACACAGAGAAACTCAAAAAAGTGAGGACAGGAGAGGCCAGATAAATTAGGAAAACTGGCAAAGAGAGACCATTTGGCACTAGTCCCTTGGTGGAAGACAAGAGAGAAATATAAGAGTAGGAGACAAGACAGTAAGAGGAACCACTTCAGTCAGCAGAGTGGTGAAATGGGTTAGAACCAACAGGTTACTGGCTTTGACTTACAGCCTCTGTATCTGTATCCCAAAGCAGCTGGATGTCTAACTCTGTTCTTCTGTCAGCTTGTCTCTTAGATGTAGTGCCTAACCTCTGACTATAGCAGTCTGCTTCCTCCTAATGCCCCTGACCATGTCTGTAGTAACTTGCCTATCTCTTAGTCTTTGTTTGGGTCTGGGACTAGCCTCTTCTCTGCCCACTTCCATCTCATTATTCAGAGTCCAAATGTCCCATCCCTCTCTCTCAGAGAACTCTTTGGTCCTCACTACTTCCTTTCTCTATTCCTTTCTATTTCCCACCAATTGAGAAGGGCAGGAAGGTCAGGGGCATCTGATAGTCAACCTCCCCTGCCTTTCCTCTTGAAGCACCTTAGATTTGGACAAAGAGCAGGCCAGTGAGCAGGGCAAAGCCTGCTAGGAGAAGAATGACCTTGAGGATCCTCTGCTCAGAAGTGGCCAGCTCCTGGGGTAGGATTTCCAGGAAGGTGATATAGAGGAAGGTGCCAGCTGCCATGCCCTCCAAAACAGATTGGGCCAGCTGGTGCAGAGGCCCAGCTGACTCTGCCAGAGCTGCACCCAGCCCGATGCCCAGAGGTGTCATACATGAGAAGAGGATCCCACAGCCTGCCACCACCTGCACCCGTAGGTGGCTCTGTAGCAGCCGCAGGGACAGGCTGACTGCCAGGATACCCTTGTGGAGCAGCAAAGCTAGGCATAGCTCCATTGCCCGAGCCCTGTCTCGCTGCAACCCTACTGCCAGGCCCTCAAATACTGAGTGCAAGGCTAAGGAGAAGACCAGTACACAGGCACGCAGGGCTGAGGAAGCTGCTGGAGTTCCGCTGGCCTGGGGGATCCCTGGTCCATCATGCCAATGTTGGGGCCCACCATTCACTGTGCCCAGTAGAGCCCGTGTCTCTTCTGGATGTGGTGGACTGGACTGCTCCTTGTAAGCCAATGTGATCTGCTCCATCACCAAGACCAGGAAGAAACCCATGGCCAGGATAAACTCTTGCAAGGGGAACTGAAGCTGTGAACAGAGGTGGCAACGAGAGTTCAGGAAACAAGACAAGGGGAAGAAAAGCCTGGTAGAGACCCTGTTATACACATTTGAAGTCCCACACAGACAGGCTCCCTGTGGTCACACAATGATGAAGTCATTGGTGGCACAACCACAGAACAACACTTAATGGAACAGTATGGTATCACAAAGGGTCACATGCAGACCAACTCTGGAATTAATAAACTTTGGGATAAACATCTCTGTGATCGCTGTCATACATACCGTAAGGAAACAGTGTTTCTGGCTTCTACCTATCAGATGTCAGTCATAAACACAGTATCACCACTACCAACACTAAGCTGTGACCCCCCAAGAATGTCTCCACACATTACCCAGTCAGTGCTTCCTAAGGGTCAAAACTTCCCCGGGCTGAGTCATGGATGTACATGCGCACAATGTTACATGCAAGCATACAAAGGGTCACATCTGGGTCCTTCCCAAATGCTCCCATACAAAGCTACATGTCACAGGGACATTCACAGTCACATGGAGACATAGGTCGCTCAGTCACAGGTGCACAGAGGTAGGTCAGTACCCATTACTACTTCCTCAGTCCCAGTGGAAAACATGACTTTGCTGAACAACTGTCTCAGGTTTTCCTATACTGAGTTTTTTGGAATGTTTCTGTTTAGGAGGCAGGCAGGGGGTTGACAGTCCTCACTGTGGAGCCTAGACTGGCCAAGAAAAATTACTACATACTCCAAGCTGGGCTCCAGCTCCTTGTGATCATCCTGCTTCAGCCTTGCAGGTACTGGGACCACACTACTTCCAGCATTATAACAGATTTCCTTGCCTTGGACCCACCCCATAGCCCACTTTCTTGAGAACATCTGGCCCCTGGGAATTGCTTCCTGCCCTCCCAGATCTGTAGCGATCTGTCTCCAGCACGCTGGTGAACACCTGTAACCCATGAAATTGTAGCGGGAGAACCAAGAGCTTGAGAGCCGTCTACGTTACACAGTGAGACTCTACCGGGAAAAAGGGCCCTCACTTGTGTTCATGTAAGTGACCCTAATTAAATTCACAGAGTCAAGGTCACTCGCGCTCTCTCTGTCTCTGTCTGGCTCTGTCTGTCTCTCTCTCTGTCTCTGTCTCTCTCTCTCTCACACACACACACACATTCAAAAGAGAGCTCAGAAGAGGATAATCACTGGGAGGGGAACAAGAAGTCATAATAGGAGTGAATATAGTTAAGATGCTTTATATGTGTTTGAAAATGTAATAATAAAGCCTATTACTATGTATAAGATGTACAAATAAAAAATAAGGAAAGAAAGAGAATGGTGGGCGAAGTAGCACAAACCTGCATCTGGGAGGCAGAGGCAAGAAGATCACTGCAAATTTGAGGCAGGTCTACAAAACAAGTGCCAGGCCTACACAGTGAGAACCTGTCTCAAAAAAGAAAAGGAGTAGCCGGGGCGGTGGTGGCACACGCCTTTAATCCCAGCACTTGGGAGGCAGAGACAGGCGGATTTCTGAGTTCAAGGCCAGCCTGGTCTTCACAGTGAGTTCCAGGACAGCCAGGGCTACACAGAGAAACCCTGTGTTGAAAAAACGAAAGAAAGAAAGAAAGAAAGAAAGAAAGAAAGAAAGAAAGAAAGAAAGAAAGAAAGAGGAGAAAAAGAGGGGGAAAGGAGAGAGAGAAGGAAGGCGGGACAAACGGATAAATGTATGAAATGTGATTCTTGGAACATTGTTAACTTCCTGGGAACTGCAATTCAGAGTAGTTCACACACCTGAGAGGTCACACAGCATCCAGTATCGGGGGAATGAACTCACAGAAAGAGTGTCCTGTTACTGAAATCTGTAACTCATAGGCTCACATACTAAGGCCTTCCACAGCCATGAGGTGACCCCTGAAGAGAGCCGTAGAACCATGTTTTTCTTTTTTCTTTTTGTTTTTTTCCATACAGGGTTTCACTGTGTAGCCTTGGCTGTCCTAGAACTTGCTGGCTTTCAATTCACAGGTGGTGTGCCACCACTACCTAGGTTATAGCTGTGTTTTCTATTGGCTATTCCACAACCTACTCTTGGTCACATGTTGAGGTCAGTGCTTACCGTCACATGCAGGGCCTCCAAGGCCTCATCTATGGCAGCCAGGTAGTCAGGCAGCAGGTCCAGAAGACAGGTAGCCAAAAAGACTCCTCCTGCGAAGCAGCTTACTAGGCTTAGGGCTTTCTGGCCTGAGGCTAAACAAGAGGGAAGTACAAAGGGGGTTCTAACCAAATGAAACCCTTCAAAGTCCCTCTACTCCAACAGACGCCCCGGCTATTCCTGCCTTCCCTGCTCCTTAGTCACCTCACCCAGCCTCCAGAGCAGAAGAGACTGACCTGAAGCTTCACGGTTAGCACCTGACCTTCGAAGCACACAGACAGGTACCAGGCTGCAGATGAGTGTCAGCAGCAGCAGCAGCACCAGGGCCCCCAGCTTCACCTCCAGCCCCACTGGCA
This sequence comes from Arvicanthis niloticus, assembly GCF_011762505.2. Taxonomy (NCBI): domain Eukaryota; kingdom Metazoa; phylum Chordata; class Mammalia; order Rodentia; family Muridae; genus Arvicanthis; species Arvicanthis niloticus. Next base: position 69,686,144 of record NC_047661.1, on the reverse strand, counting down.
CTGAGGGCTCCGATGCGATTGCTTCTGGGCGCCACACCAGGAGCTCTGGCTCCCCCCAGGGCCCCATGGTGGTTGTGATAACTCGGTGACTCTTCGACCTATGCAGAGAAGACTAGCATGGGTGGGAATGGTCACACAGGAAAGAAGGGGTCAAGGAAAAGGGAAGGCTGGTCAGCAGAATGTACTTCCCTCAGCCCAGCCACTTTCTGGCCTTTCCCAGCTGAAGTGACTCATCCACTCCAACATCAGGATTGTATTTCCTCCTTCGAATTTCTCTCTCCTCAAGTTCATCCATTAAGGAGGAAACTGAGGCACAGGAAGGCCAATATAGATACCACATTACTCCTTCACCTGGAGCACGCAAAAACTTAGGGACAGACTCCAGATAGGACCTGGAGCTGGAGCTGGGGGTTCCCTAAGGAAGGGAGACCACTCTCTCTCTCAGTCTAAGTGCATGTAGCAAAGGAAGCTTGGAGCTGAAGAGAAGTCCGGGATGGCTTTACCGATGATCTGAAACGGGGCGAACTTCGGGGCTGGATGACTCTCTTAACTACCCACTCCCCAGGGCCATTTCCCGGAAATAACAGGTAGTCTCGGCAGACAGCCAAAGAGGGGCTTGGGACGAGCTACTAGGACCGCACTGAGGGCGGCGTCTGGAAGTCTCGGAGACCAGGTCGGAGGCCGCCAGCGTCGCAGGAAGCAGAGGAATGTTAAAACAGCGACCCCAGCTCCTAGCCTGGGAGGCCTCCGAAGCCGCCTTTGTCCCTGCGCCCAGCGAGGCCTCACTCACCTCCCGAGGGTCTCACTCCATTGCTGTCCCTGGGTTCCGGCCTCGCGTCGGGAATTCCCACCCCCTCCCCACCCCTCGCCCCTCCCCCGCCGCCTCCGCGTACCCGCACGCGACTGCCAATGACTGCACTCGGAGGGAGGAGCCTAGCCTAGAGTGACGCGCTTTACGAGCAATTAGAATCTGAAAACAGGAGAAGGTTGGGCTGGCGCCGAGCTGAGACGGAGCCAGAACCGGGAGGGGACTAGCGGGAAGACCCGAGGGTGGTGGGCCCCCCGCGCTGCCTTGGACAAGCTGGCCGCTGGGGCCTGCCAGTCAGGAAGACTTTGATAGAAGTGGGAGCTAGGAACTCTGCGAGCAAGGCCGGTTCCCTATCCTTACTCCAAGTGTTTTTTTCCTACATCTCTCAGGATAACTCTCTGGCCTTGGCCCCAGACACTTACAGCCCAGGCTCATTTAGTGCCTAACTGGGCCAAAGGGTAATCATTCCCTTTTTGGGATAAATTTCCTTGCCTGGCTTGCCTATCCAGCCCCCACAAAATAGAAGATAAGACGGGCTGTGGTGGCTCACACCTTTACTCCCAGCACCCTGGAAGCAGAGGCAGGTGAATCTCAAGGCCAGCCTAGTCTACAGAGTTTGAGGACAGCCAAAGCTACACAGAGAAACCCTGTCTCAGAAAAAAAAAAAGGAGGAGAAGAAAGCAGAATTAGGAAAAAATGAATCTATGACATAAAAGCGATCCTTTCTAAAAATTTATAATAAAATAAAACTATTTTTCCTAGACTCTAGTGGCTCATTTGATTTCTAAACCTGCGCAGGTGATGTCAGCACTTGGGAGGCCGAGGCAGGATTGCCCTGAGCCACAGATGGTGGTTTTGGCAGAATCAGCAAAGGCAAATCCAGTTCTACTCCAGTAAGAACAAAACGTTGTCTTTTCCATGGAGGAAGTGTCTAATGTAGTCAACCTGCCACCAGGTTGCTGGCTAGTCACTTCAAGGAATGGTGCCATATCTGGGGCTCAGTGTTGGTCTCTGCTGTTGGCAGATCTGGCATTCAGCAGCAGCTGTAGCCAGGTCACTGCCTATTTATTTCTTTTTGTCTTAGATCTCACACTTAAAAGTTCACAGTGGCCTGTGATCACTGTGTAGCCAAACTGTCCTGGACTCAGGGCAATCCTGCCATAGCCTCCCAAGTGCTGAGATTACTGATCCATGTGTCCCCATGCTGGTTCATCAATGTAGCTTTCTCTTTAGACCTTCACTGCTTGCTCAGCCTGGATTCTCCTGATCTCATAACCCACTGTTCTAAGAAGCCCCTACTGGGCCGGTGAAGAGAAGACATGGTTCAGCTGTTCAAGGTGCTTGCCATTAAGCTTTTAAATTGAATTGGATGCTGAGTTCAAGGATCTTTATGAGTTCAAGGCCAGCTTTGGCTCAACAATTAGGAGCAAGCTGTGCTCTTCGCAGCACTTTGCCCAGGACCAGCACACATGTCAGGCAACTCATAATTGCTTATAACTTTAGTTCCATGGGGACCAAATAAATCTGGCTTCCTCCTGCCTCTGTACATACCCACACATAAAAATACCCATAATTTAAAATAAAACAAATCTTTTAAAAATTGAATAGGGGACTTGAGAGAGACCAGCTAAATGTTTAAGAGCATTTGCTCTTCCAGAGAACACAAGTTTGATTCTCAATAATCAAATCAGTCTGTAACTCCTGCTTCAGGGGATTTAACACATTTGGCCTCTGCAGGTACCTACACTCACATACAGACATAAATATATAAACATAAAAAATATTAAAAATTAATCTGCCGGGCGGTGGTGGCGCACGCCTTTAATCCCAGCACTTGGGAGGCAGAGGCAGGAGGATTTCTGAGTTCGAGGCCAGCCTGGTCTACAGAGTGAGTTCCAGGACAGCCAGGACTACACAGAGAAACCCTGTCTTGAAAAACCAAAATAAATAAATAAATAAATAAATAAAAATTAATCTAACTAATTTTATGTATATGGATGTTTTGCCTACATACATGTCTCTGCAGCATATGCATGCAATGCCTGAAGAGTACAGAAGAAATCATCAGACACCCTAAAATTGGATTTATAGACAGTTGTGAGCTGCCATTGGAGTGCTGGGAATTGAACCAGGGTCCTCTGGAAGAGCAACCAGTTCTCTTAACCACTGAGCCATCTCTCCAGCTCCAAATTGTATTTTAAAAGCTAAGTAAAAATTGTATTTGTGATAGATAATAAGACACTTTGAAATACATGATATGTATATATCTACACATAACAAAATGGCTAGTTCAAGCTAATCAACATATTTATTACCTTACATATTACTTTATTATTTTTTATTTATTTATTTTTTGTTTTGTTTTTTCGAGACAGGGTTTCTCTGTGTAGTCCTGGCTGTCCTGGAACTCACTCTGTAGACCAGGCTGGCCTTGAACTCAGAAATCCTCCTGCCTCTGCCTCCCAAGTGCTGGGATTAAAGCCACCACCGCCTGGTTTACATATTACTTTATAATGAGAAAATTTAAAACACATTCTGAGCCATTGTTTTTAAGGAGATCAAATATAGATTAATTAGAAAGATGGACAGAATTCTTGATAGTAGAAGGTTCTCCAGTGGAAGAATATCCTCTCAGTGAGTTTGAACTGTCAACTAAATCTATCATTATTGATTTTAGACTCCATGTTAAATAACAGATCTCTTGAACTTGACCTTCATCTGACCTGAGACTAAGGAAGTTATTTATTCCTCTGCAAAACTTGATCCTTCAGGGAAAAGAGGGATGTTAAGTGAGCTGAAGACAGAAGTTCCTTCCAGTCCTAGTGGGAACAGACGCCTGATTCTATTTCCCACTGAATCATCTTGTCAGGAGACCTCTTGAAGTACATTTAACCACCTTTCTTTTTTTTTCTTTCTTACTTTCTTTTTTTTATTTTTTTCTCCCTGCCCCCTCCCCACCAAACAGGGTTTCTCTGCATAGTCCTGGCTGTCTTGTAACTCTCTCAGTCTTGAAAACAAAAAACCAAACAAACAGCTAACTTGTCCTATCTGGATTGCTATGAGACCAATATAAGAAAGTGAAAATGCACATATATATATACAGTTTCTCAGCTGTCAACACATGCTAGCTCCCTTCCAGTTCGTACCAGGGGTTTAATCAAATGTTCATAAGGAAGACTAGCAAGTGCTGGGATTAAAGGCGTGCGCCACCACCGCCCGGCCCACTGTTTTTCTTGATGTGCATAACTCATCAGACACTAGCTCAAGGCAAAACAAACCCTGAATTTTGAAATTACTATTTTTTTGTCATGAGCATCTGACTCCTTATCATTAAAACTGGCAAAATGCTCTCCGCCTCTGAGCCCTAGAGCTGTGTACATCACAAGACAGAACAATGCTGATGAAAACCATTTTTTCAAACAGGTGTCGTAACTCACTCCTCACATTCCAGTACTTGGGAGGCTGAAGCAGGAGAATTTCCAAAATGAAGCCAGTCCAAAATGAAGAGTAAAATCTTGTCTCAAAAGAACAAAATAAACAAATAGAAAAAGATAGATGTCAGGATAACTTCACAACCTCCAACATCCACATGGTTAAAAGAGAAAACTGACTTCTGAAAGTTGTCCCCTGGCCTTCACAGATGATCAGTGGCATGTGAGCCATCTCCCCACAACTTCAGTGAGACCTTGCCTCAACCAACCAATCAACAACAAACAAACAAGCAAGCAAGTTAGGAATACACAGTGATACCTTGCCTCAACAAAACAAAACAAAGCTAATGAACAAGCCAGAAATACACAATGAGATCCTGATATAAAAAAAGGTGAACTGCCGGGCAGTGGTGGTGCATGCCTTTAATTCCAGCACTCAGGAGGTAGAGGCAGGCAGATTTCTGAGTTGAAGGCCAGCCTGGTCTACAGAGTGAGTTCCAGGACAGCCAGGGCTACACAGAGAAAGCCTGTCTCGAAAAACCAAAACAAACAAACAAACAAAAAACAAAAAAAAAGGTGAACCAACAAGCAAACAGCTTAAAATTAAAGTCCAGTCTTCATCAGATCCTCCAACTTTCCTTTAATATTGTTCCACCATCTGATAGTTTCTGATGGCAAGAAGTCAACTTTAAGTGTGAGGTAAGAAAAATAGAATTTATTGGACACACCACTAAATAGATATATGGTACTTTGGGGGGGGGTGTTTGTGTTTTGCTGTTGTTATTTTGTTTTGTTTTGTTTTGTTTTTTTTCAAGACAGGGTTTCTCTGTGTAACTGTGGCTGTCCTGGAACTCACTCTGTAGACCTTGAGGCCAGAGCTGTCTGCCTCTACCTCCTGAATGCTGGGATTAAAGCCACACCCAGCTATTTTTGCTATTGAGACAGGATCTTATGTAGCCCAGGCTGGCCTTAACCTCAGGGACACTTCTGAGTAAGCCTCTTGAGCATTGAAATTACTGGTATGCACTCCCATACCAGGCTCTGAAACAGCTTTCAAGCTACGCTGATACAGTATCAGCTACTCAGGAAGCCACCCTGAGAAATGAGACCTCCTCATCTGTTTCAAAACACAAAACTATACATAAAACTAGTAGTTTATAGAAAAATAAGATTTCAAACCAAAAGTAAAGGTTTGGCTAATGCAAGGCAGTTTCCCTGTCCTGTGTGTCCCTGCATGGGTTAGCGGGGTCTCCAAAGTGCAGCAATATGTAGCGCAGTTCCTGGATCCACACAGGCCGATTGCACAAGTGGCTGCCAGGGAGTGGAGGCGGAGTCCACAGGCTACAGGTTATTTACTGTCTGCCTAAAGTAATAACCTGGGGCCTCAGAACCACGAGGTAAACAAACTCAAATCCAAGCAAACTCTGTGCGGTTCCTACCATCAGCACGGAAGCTTTAGTCCAACTTTCCTACAGTGTAACCAGGGGCCTCTGGCTGGAACCCGGAGCCTCTGCCAAATGACTTCTGGGACCTTCTCTGCTGGTCTATTCTTGCTAATCGCCAGGGCGTGAGTCCCAAGATAGTCAGCCATTGGGTAGAAGCCCGGCCCTCAGTCTTCAAAGTCCAATTAGGATTCACGTGTGGAAGAATGTCATATGGAGATGGGGGCCCGATCAGAGATGAGTGGTACGCCTTCAAATCTTGGCTTTGTTCTCTACCGTGAGATGGGTCTCCCACTTGTGAAGATTGTGGCTTCGAAACGGACACTTAGGAATCCTGAGTACCAGCCAATACCATCTCAGCTCTTTGCTGAGGAGACATCAAGCCCTCATCAAGATCTACTAGCACTGGTGTGGGTACCTATAATTTTATTTCCGTTTGCATATGGACAGTGTCTTAATATTACTCTCAGATGCAGGCCCCGACAGTGGTTCCTGGCCAGGTGCAACCCAACCTTCTCCCTTCCCCCACCCCTCCTACCCCAAACTCCATGGACAGCATAGGCGGGCGGGGCTTGACTGGGCAGGACCAGGATACAAGATCCTGGTGGAAAGAAAAGGTGTAGTGTTTGGGGCTTCAGCGGGCTAGGCTGGTTTGGCAGAGCAAAGCTCTCCGAACAACAATTAAAGAAGAAAAAAAGGTAATACCCAATGGGGCTATTTTTCTGAACCCAAAAGATAAGGCCTGAAGTGTGTTCTCCTGCCAGGGGCTGCCTCATGTGAGCAGAGGAAAGGAGTAACGGAGAGAATGCAGAGAAGCCAGTATCTTCAGAGGGCAGCCACCACCTCCCGTATAACTTTCCCTCTCACCTTCCTGCAGAAGCATGGAGCTCGGGTGCCCTGAGTTGCTGGAGCCCCCAGAAGATATCTTCTCGACAGGATCCTTCCTGGAGCTGGGATTCAACGGTCCCCCGTCAAAGGTTCTGGTGACCAGGCTACAAGAACAAGGGCTGCAAAACTGGGAGATGAGGCTGTAGCCCAGTCTGTTCATTGGAAGTGGGAGTCAGGTTGAGAAAACTCTGACTAGAAGCCTTAAGTTGCCACAAGGAAGGAGTTCTGATAATAGAGCCCACAAAATAGACGTGTATTGTAACTCTATGTCCAAGAAGGAAAAGCACCAAAGTTGAAGCATTAAGGATCTAAGACTACTGTCAGGTAAGACTTTCAAAGTTCTTCTTTGCAGACATGTGTGCCCTCTCCTTCTATAGGGTCTTCAAAAGAGTGAATCTGACGACTTCCTGAACCTCTTTATCGATCCCAATATGATATACTGCTCAGAAACTTCTGGTAGTGACAGTGGGGTCTCTGAAGATCCTGGCTCCCCCGCCCCACAGGCAACCAGTTCCCCTGCCCTCTATGAAGTTGTCTATGAGGCAGGGGCCCTACAGGGAACTCAGCGGGAAGCTGGGCCAACCTTTGGACTCATCTCCATCCAGATAGGTCAGTGTACTTTTTGGAAATAGGGCAATGGCCCTTTCAGGCCCAGCCCTGCCCATGAGGTTAAGGGGAGAAGGTTCCCAAACTGTGCCACTGCCCAGTCCCTGCCCTGCCGTTACCACAGCCTTCTGATTCCTTTGTCCCAGTCTCTGTATCTTTGTTCAGATCAGTGGAGCCCTGCATTCATGGTACCTGATGCCAGCACAGTCAGTGGACTGCCCTCTGACACTCATAGACATATCCTGCCCAGAGTCAGTACCATAGCCCCAGCACCTCCTGCAGCCCTGGTAAGTCTTGATGCCAGCCAGAACTGGTGTTCCCCCAGTGTACATGTCCTTATTTGAATGGGGGATATAGGGGGAAAGGGGGGAAAAACTATGAGAAACTGGTTTGCCCCACTTTTGGTGGCAGTGGGTTTGAAGGCCAAGGAGAAACAAGCAATTCTAAGAGCAGGAAAGTATCTGGACTGGAGAGCTATTGGGGATCAAGGTGGTAAGGAATCATTTAAGTCTTAGCAGGTGCGATGAGGGGACCTGCTGTCAGAGCGCTAGACCTAGTGTGCATTTACATTTGGCCAGAGCTACTCTCTCAGTCTTGGGTCAGGAAAGGGAATTGGGACAGGACACCTGGGAATCTACCTGGCTAAGGAGGACAGGGTGATAGCGAAGCAGCAGCAGGTGTTTGCACTAGAACAACTGCCCTGTGACAGTGATGTGTGGAGTACCGTATTATGTACCTTTCCAAGATAGACTAGACGCTCCTGCTGTGCAGATCAAGAGAGACCATGCTTAGGCCATAGTCCTCTCTCTACTCTGTGCACCTTGTGTCCAAAGGCAGGGAACAGAATCCTAGCCAAGTGCTAAAACTATGCTTGAAGCTGGGACCAGAAGCCACACTAGGGGTTTTGTATATCAGCACAGGGTTTGTGCTTGTTTTATTTCTGATGAAGCCCTCTGTGCTTCATTCCCAAGAGATTTTGGTTAGAGAGATTGGAAGAAACATGTTATTAAAACACTTGGAAGAAACAGGAGATATCAAGAAAGAAAATGAGTTAGCCAAGAACCAAAGACCATCAGAAAGCAAAAGTCAGAGATGGTGAGCTGGGCCATAAGGAGAGAGCCCTTGCATGTAAGCACAAGGATCTGAGCTGGGAAATCAGGTCTCCAGCACCCACATAAATGGCTACACATTCCCTTAACCCCTATGCTATGAGGGGGTGAAACAGGTGGACCACTGGGGCTTGCTGATCACCAGGCTAGCTCCAGGGCCAGTGAGAAACTCAGGCTCAAAGGAATGAGGTGGAGATGATAGAGCAGGATGTCTTTGGGGACACTTTGACCTCTGGTCACATGTGGCATACACACCCCCAACACACACATTTATTATTGTATATTATATGAGTGGGAGGAGGACAGCACACACATGCCATAGCTAATGTGGAGGCCAGAGGACCACTCTGGACTTGGTCCTCTCCTTCCACCTTTAAATAGATTCCAGGGATTAAACTCAGACTGTCAGTCTTGTGTGGCAAGTGCTTTATCTGCTGTGCCATCTTGCCAGCCCCAAACTAAGTTACTTTTAAATTACAAAGTGAAGCATAAGTTCAGTGTGGTGGCACACACTGGAAACCTCTGCACTTGGGAGGCAGAGGCAGGAAGAGCCACCATAAATTCAGGGCCAGCCTACTCTACACAATGACAGCCCATCTCAAAACAACCAATCCAGGGGCTGGAGAGATGCCTCAATGGTTAAGAGCACTAGCTGCTTTGCCAGGAGACCCAGGTTCAAGTCCAGTTCACAACCATCTGTAACTCCAGTTCCAAGGGATCCAACATCCTCTTCTGGCCTCCATGGGCATCAGGCATACAAATAAGCACTCATATACATAAAATTAAAAAAAAAAAAAAAGCTGGGCATGATGGACTCCCTTAATCCTGGTACTCAGGGGGCAGAAACAGGCAGATTTCTGAGTTTGAGACCAGCCTAATCTACAGAGTGAGTTTCAGGACATCTGAGATTACATAGAGAAACCCTGTCTTGAAAAACCAAACCAACAACAAAATTATAAACACTGTAAATCTTTCAAAGAGGAATATTAGGACCAGCAAGATGGCTTGGTGGATAAAGGCACTAGCTGCCAAGCTTTACACGTTCATTTTGATTCCTAGACCCCACACGGTAGGAAAACAAACAAACTCATTTCTGAAAGTTATCTTTTAATCTGCACACATCCATAAAGATATACAAAAAGACACACATGAAATGAATAACTGGATTGTCAGTGAGAAGGTAGGATCTTCAGCTGATGGCTCAGCTTAACTGGATACTATCTACCCCTCCCACAAACTGCGCTTGAGAAATCAGCTGGGCTCTCCTTAGACTCCTTCTCTTGGGCTGGAGAGACAGCGGCTCAGTGGTTGGGAGCATGAGGATCCAGATTTCCTTCCCAGCTCCCACATGGCAGCTCACACCTGTCTGTAACTCCAGTTCCAGGGGATCCGACACCATCACAGACAGACATGCAGGCAAAACGCCAATGCACATAAAAGAAAACTAAATAAAAAGAAGAAAGGAAAGTACTTGTCTGAGGGTGGACAGCTTAACCTAACAGGTGGAGCTTAGAGCCTGGGGATAATGAATCACATGTTCCTGTGGTTGATGGGCTACCAAATATTTTACCAAATGGAAATTAATGGCTTAATTAATAAACTTAATTAATAAACAATTTAGTTTACCTGACATAAGGAAATTCAACAAAGCTCATCACAGTAAATTCAAACAAGTTCTCTTCTGATTATCCTGAGATACCAGAACAGGCCTTCCTAGCTTGGTTGTAATCTAATGTCAAGGTTCTGTGTGGACAAATAACTTCACTCTCCCTCCTCAGCTTCAGGAAGGCCCTTTGGCTTCCCACAGAACCTGCCTGAATGACCTTTCTGCCCTGACCTTACTTTATCACTCAGTACAGACAGAAAGCAGGCTGGGGCAGAGGGACAGTTTGGGCTTTGGAAGCAGGTGACCTTGTTCCCACCTATCCTCCTCCATTCCTCCCAGCTGTCCTGCCAACGTCTGTTCCTGACAGATGAAGAAAAGCATCTGCTGGGGCAAGAAGGGGTTACTCTGCCCTCTCACCTGCCCCTCACCAAGGTAACAATGGTCCCCAAAGGGTGTCCCCATTACAGAAGCTCCACTTAACCTCTAAAGAGCCTGGATCCCAGGGGACAGTTGGGGAGTTGTGGGAGGCTCAGGGTCCAGCACTGAACGCCGAGCCTCCAGGCAGAGGAGAGAATACTCAAGAAGATCAGGAGGAAAATCCGCAACAAGCAATCAGCTCAGGACAGCCGGCGGCGGAAGAAAGAATACATAGACGGGCTGGAGAACAGGTATATTTGGGTGTCTGGGGCCCTTTCCTCACCAAAGCATGTTCAGGGGCCATCTGCCACGCCTGCTCAACTTCTCCACACTCCCTAGAGTGGCAGCCTGTTCTGAGCAGAATCAGAAACTACAGAGAAAGGTCCAGGAGCTGGAGAGGCAGAACATGTGAGTGGTAGTGTCTGGAAGGAGAGGGCAGGAGCCAGCCACAGGCAAGCCGTTCTCGGGCTGACTCTCTTTTCTTCTCCTAGCTCCTTGGTGGCACAGGTCCACCAGTTACAGAAGCTCACTGCTCAGACCTCCAGCAGAGCTGCCCAGACCAGCACCTGTGTTCTGGTACCATCAGGATGTTCTTTACTTCCCCTCTCCCACCTCTGCCACACTTCCACCTAATACCCGCCCTGCCCAGCCCTGTTCTCCAAACTGTGACAACCTCATTGACCCTCTATTCCCCACGAGTTCCTCCTCTGTTATCCCCAAAGCCCAGATGCCCTCTTGTTCCTTTTCAGATTCTTCTTTTTTCGCTGGCTCTCATCATCCTGCCCAGCTTCAGCCCCTTTCAGGGTCAACCAGAAGCTAGGCCTGAGGGTTATCAGCTTCATGGAGGTAAGAGGCAAGGGCACAACAGCCCCAAGGATGAGCCAGGAAACTCTATTCTCCAAAACAGTCCAAGAGAAGTAGAGTTCTGGGCCAGTCTCCTACCCACACAAATGATCTACCATTACACTTTCTCCTCAGTGATTTCCAGAAATATCTTGACTCACGAGGACATGACAGAAAGCTTGGAGAGCCCAGTGCTAAAGTCCAAACTGGAGGAGCTGCCTGAAGTCCCAACTGCAAATGGTTCAACAAAGACACATCTGAAGATGCGCGTGAAGGCCAGACCCACTGGGCAGATCAGGGGAATGGTGCATGCAGATGAGATGTAAGCCAAATACTTTCTAATCACACAAGAGTTCACACAGGCTTCCCTGTCCTCTCATCCGGGGTTCCCATTGAGGAATCCATAGCCCTAGAATGCTGACTTACTCGAGACACAATCGGGAGATTTCCGTCCCCTAAAGCCAGGCTTGCTTATATGGCAGGGCATCTCAGATACTTCTGTCATACATCTGTGATTTCATTTCTTCTTTATGAATAAGGTCAAGGGGAAACAAATTTTGACTTGGAAATAAACTTCCTAGCTCAAATTCTATCCCAAATTTTCACTAGATAGCCTAAGCTGGTCTCGAACTCTTGATTTGCCTACAAGTATATAGCACCACATCCAGCTTGGAAATTGTGTTTATTATTGTGTATAAGTATGGTGTGTAACTGTATTATTGTGTATACAAGTGGTATAATACATATGTAAAGGTCAAAGGGAAACTTTTGGGTTCTTTCCTCTCACCACCTATTCTAAGAATCAAAGTCAGGTCATCAAGCCTATGCAGCAAGCATTTTTTAACATTTTTATTTATGTATATGTGTTTCTATGTGAGTACACATGTGTCAATGGATTCCCCCTGGAGCTGGCAGCTGTGAGCCAGCTGCAGGTACTAGAACCAAGCACAGTCCTCTGGGAAAGCAGCAAGTTCTCTTAACTGCAGAGCCATCTCTCTAGTCACTGTACCAAGGGCCTTAATGCCTGAGCCCCTCTGCCAGCCCAGAAATTCTATATAAGAGTAAAAGATGGCAGACTGGCTCAGTAGCTAAGAACCTTTGTTGTTCACAAGAAAGACCTGGATCTGGTTCATAGTACTTTCTTGGTGACTCATAGTGATACATAACTTCAGTTCCAAAAGATCCAATGTCCTCCTCTAACCTCTGAGGTCACTAACCAGACATGCAAATGGTGTGTGTGCATACAAATAAACCATTCACACACATTAAAAAAAAGATAAATAAATCTCAAAGAATTTTAAAGCAATAAAAGGGAGAGGTAATAGTCACTTGCTCAATTGTCATTTCCTTTCTCTCACTGTACCTGTGACTTCTTTCCCCAGATTAAAGTATTATTTTTTAAAAAGATTTATTCATTTGGTGGCCAAAGAAGTCATTAAGAGCATTTATTCTTCTTTCAGAGGGCCCATATTGAATTCCCTACAGCATGTAGCAGCTCAGGATCTGGGATCCTCTTCTGGCCTCCATGTAGCAGACACACACATATGGTACAGACATACATGCACACAAATCACTTATACACATGGGAGAGCCTACATCTAAGAAGGGAAATCATCACTTTTCTCTGTGCATATGTCTGTTAATGCATGAGTTTATGTGCGCCACTCACTGCAGGCACCTATAGAGGCCACGGTATCAGAGCTCCTGAAACTAGAAGTGACCGAGCCACCAGACTTGGGAGCTGGGAAGCAAACCCAGATCCCCTGGAAGAGCAGCAAGTGCTTTTTATTTATTTATGTTTCCAAAGATTTATTCATTTATTTATTTTATGGATGTGAGTACACTGTCACTCTCTTCAGACACACCAGAAGGCATTGGATCCCATGATGGATGGTTGTGAGCCACCATGTGATTGCTGGGAATTGAACTCAGGACCTCTGGAAGAGGAGCAGTCAGTGTTCTTAACCACTGAGCCATCCCTCCAGCTCCCAGCAAGTGCTCTTAAGAAAGAACTGAGCCAGCTCACCAACCCTTTCAAATTTAATTACTTTTTTGAGACAGGGTCTTACTAAGTATTCCTTGCTGGCCTGGAGCTCCATATGTAGTCCAAGCTGGCCTTGAACTCACAGAGGTCTGGCTCTCTCTGCATGTCCCACCACACCCAGTCCTCCCCAAGCCAAATTATTATACAGAAAGAAATTGTTTTACTCCTTTATTTCTTTTTAAGACAGTCTTACTATGTAGTTCAGCCTAGCCTGCCTACAGATTTACCAAAGACTCTCCCGCCTCATTCTCTCAAGTGCTGGGATTACAAGTCTGTGTCATGTCCAGCTCTATTGTACTTTTTATTGTGCTCATTAATGGTCCGGAAGAGGAAGTCAGTAAAAATGCTACCACCACAAGGCTCCCGAGTGCAAATCAGCCCACTGAACTTTTTTTCATCTGAGATACAGTCCGTAAGACCCACCACAATACAGCAGAATTCAGCTATATGGACTCAATTTGCTTCCGGACTTTTTCAAGAGCCTTTCTGTCCAGTTGTCGCTGACGAATGATGACGAGGCAAGCGAAGACTAAAGCTACACCCACCACGATGCCTTCAAATTTCCAGAATAAGTGTTGTTCCAGCAGAGCTGAACGGCAGCTGAGGGCAGAAAAGGTCAGTCATTCCCAGGGAAAGTCAGTTTCTCTTAATTACTGTTCTCCACTTCAGCTTACCCAAAACACTATCCAAAAATTAGAGAAACCGAAGTTAGTCCTGCCTGTAGTCTCTGATGAGATAAACAGAGCAGCATTAACCAGCTTGATTGCTTCTTTTCTTTTTTGATAAAGTCTCACTGGGCAGTGGTGGTGCATGCCTTTAGTCCAGCACAGGGGAGGCAAAGGTAGAGATTTCTGTGAGTTCAAAGCCAGCCTGGACTACACATTGAGTTCTAGGACCTCCAGAGCCATACAAAGAAACCCTGTCTCAAAAACAAAACAAACAAAAAGTCTCAAATAGTTCAAGCTGGCCTTGAACTCCCAATTCCTCTGCCTCTACTTCCTAAGTGATAGGATTACAAACACGTACTACCATGCCCAACTCTTCTTCCTTTTGTTATAATGTGTGTGTACATACTCATGCCAAGGAACACACACACAGAAGACAACGTGCTGGAATGAGTTCTATACTTCTACCACTTGAGTTTGGATGCTCAAACTCACGTTGTTGTATTTTTTTAAAGATTCATGCATGTATATATATGCACCATGTGTGTGACTAATGCCTAAGGAGGCCAGAAGAGGGTGTTGGATACCTGGGAACTTGAGTCAGACCAACTTTGTAGGTGCTGAGAATGAGCCAGGGTTCTCTACAATAGTGGTGAGTGCCTTTAATCACTGAACCATTAATCAGGCTCTCTTAGAGATACGTCTGTCTCTGCCTTCTGAGACTGCTGAGATCAAAGATGTGTGTTAGTATACCTGGCTTAACTGCTTACTTACTTGAGATCGGGTCTTAGGATATAGCCTTGGCCAACCAAACTCCTCCCCTACATAGACCAGGCTGGTGTTGATCTCAGCCTGCTTCTGCCTCCTGAGACCTGGGATTCAAGTTATAACCCATCCCACCAACCCAAGACTTTACTAATGGGTTATATTCCCAACGCCCTGACCAAATTCTTTGATCAGAGAGCATAACCAATAACACAGTGCTGGAGACTGGGGTTAGGAATGGGGGGCATTTGGCTCACATCTCCTCCTCTTTCCAGTATGCTATACTACACCAAGACTGGAGATAGCAGCCTAACCTAACAGGATCAGAGGGAGTTACCACAGAAAAGAGAAACAGCCCTTACCTTTTGAATTCAGTCCTTTTAGATGAGCTACATGTGATTTTCTCCACATACCCTGTAGAACCACACTCAAGCGTTGTTTTCTACCAAAAGAAATATCCAAAAGCACATTAGGAAGAGGTAAGCAAGATGGAAGACCTGCTGTTCAGAAAGAGCTGGCGGACAGCAGAGAGCTAATGAAAAGCTCTGATGTGGATGGTGGAGGTAGTTGGTGGAGGAACAATTAGGAGGTAAGGAGAAATTCCAGAATCTTCTGTATTAAAAAATATGAGCAGGGCAGGACAGTACCATCTATATGGATAAGGCATATTTTCAGAGGGAAATTAAGTTCAAGTTTGAGGGCTGCTGAGATGCCTCTGTGGGTAAAAACATTTATAGCCAAGATTAACAAATTGCATCTCTGTGGTGGGAAGGGAGAAACAACTACCTCAAGTTCTCCTCTGCCTTCTGTGGTGCATAACCCACACAAAATGAATAGTAGAATGTTTAAGACCAGCCTGGCCTACATGGTGGGTTCCAGGCCAGACAGTGTTACATAGTGAGATACTGTCTCAAAAAAAAAAAAAAAAAAAAAAAGGAGAGCTGGAGATATGGCTCAGTAGTTAAGAGGTTGTTCTTGGAGAGGACAGAGTTCCATTCCCAGCACCCACATCAGGGTGCATACTCTTTTCTAACTCTGATTCCAGGAGATCTGATGACCTCTTCTGGATTTTTAGGGCAACACACACACACACACACACGGAATACATACATATACACACAGGCAAAACATCTATATATAAAAAAATGAAACAAACAAAAAATAAATACGATTTGAACATAACCTAAGAGCCTGAGAATAAAGAAGGAAGACACAACAATGGTATGCTTAAAAACTAAACCAACCCCCCCACCCCCCAAAAAAATACTCACAATCTGGAAGTTAGAACATGGAGTACACTCTTCGGTCACCACAAACTCTTCTACCAACCAACATGGCGAAGTTGAGGTGCTCACTAAAAGGAGAGAGAGAAAAACGGCCAGCCGAAGACCATTCAAAAAACATTTCTCTCAAAGGCTCTGCCCATCTAGTTTCCCAACACAGCGCTTGCCCTCATTCCATATGGCACCTCCTTTTTCTATCTGTGTTCTGAGTATACTAAAAAAGACATTAGAGGTACTGGGTTCTCGGGCAATCACCCACCTGATAGCTTCTCCTCGCGCACCGGAGCCTCTGCTTCACTGCAGGTAGGGAAAGAGGGTAAGAACAACGGTGAGCTCGCAGAAAACGGGGCATACCCACTTTGGATGTTAGTGGATGAAGTGTACGGGTTCCCGAGGGCGTTAACTATCGGGTTCTCCTGCGATTCCCTTTTCCCTCCCCACTACCCACTTACCAGAGCCTTAAGGTGAAAGCGCACAGCAACCAACAGAGGTGGCCGCCCCGGGGGAGGCCACGCCTCCCCGCGCCCACGAGCATGGAGCGGTCAGGGTCGCACCTGTTGCAGCAGACCTCCCTGAGGTTCCAGCTCAGAGCAGCCAAGTGCCAGAGTTCTCAATCTGGGCCAACTAGAGCTCTATTGGAACGGCCTCGTGACCACTGCGAGAATAATCCATGTGGATGTCTTGGCTAGAAGCGCGAGGTCTTTGTGAGGGCGCAGGCGGCTGAGAGAAGGGCATGCGGGTCCGGACCTAGTGCCCGTGCCCCCCGGCCTCGGTCTCGGGAGCGGCCATCTTGCTCGCGGAGGCTCCTGGTCCCGGCACTAGCGACGATGACTCTTCCCGGGTGCTCTTGTCTGTCCCCTGCTGTAGTCGTTCCGGACTCGGTGGCAACTGGATCTCACTGCGGTTGCGCAGGATCACGTGACTCTTCAGCTGGCCGCCGCGCGGCAGTGTGGTCCTTGTAGTGTTTGCAGAGCCGGCTGGACTGGCGGTTTGTACTGGGATCCCTTCTCCCTAATATCACCTACTTGTCTATTTAAAATCGGGAGAGCGGGGAGGGATAAAAAGAAGCAATACACCGTTCTGTCTGGACTGGGGCCTTCATCAAAACTTTGGGCTCACATTTAGGCTCTTGACACCCTCCGCATTTCTGGCTTAACACCCTGGCCGGCCTTGACACGTTGGGTTCCAAAAATCTGCTGATGGGAGGAGGAACTGCTCGAAATTGAAACTTGCTCTTGTCCCTGTACTCCCACCCTACTCTACACAAATGAACGGTGTGTTTCCCCTTATGTTAGTATGAAACTGCTTCACAGAGCTATTCCTTTGAAAAACCTCAGATGTTCTTATCTCTCCCTTGCTCCTACAAATAAGGAAATGCTCTCAAGGCCAAGAGCACGGAGATTTTTAATATTTACTTGGTTGGTTGATATTTATTTAATTTATGTTATTATTATTATTATTAATTATTATTATTATTTTGAGGCAGGGTTTCTCTGTGTAGTTCTGTCTGCCCTGGAACTTGCTTTGTAGACCAGGCTGGCCTCTAACTCAGAAATCTGTCTGCCTCTGCCACCCAAGAGCTGGAATTAAAAGCCTCTTTGCCTGACTAGAGCATAGAGATTTTAGATTGAAAGTATTATTGGAACTAGATTTAGGAGCTTTTCGATGACTCGATTGGTGTGGTGGCAAGCCTTTAGTCCTCGTACTCAGGAGGCAGGTGGAATTTGAGACCAACCTTGTCAACACAGCAAGTTCTAGGCCAGCCAGAATTAGATGATGAGGCTCTGTGCAGAAAGACAAAAACAAAGAAAGGAAAGAAAACAAGAAAGAAAGAGAGAAGAATCTGTTCTGCTGAAGAGATGGCTCAGTAGTTAAGAGCACCAGCTGTTCTTCCAGAGGATCCAGGTTTGAGTCCCAGCATCCACAGGGACTCACAACTGCTTGTGAATACAGTTAGTTGCAGGAGATCTCACACTCTTTTTTGGACACCACGGGTATCAGGCATGCACAGGATGTGCACCAAAGCACACACACACACATGAAATAATTTTTTAAATTAAAATATTTTTTTCTGGGATGTAGCTAAGATGTTACTCTTGCTGGACACGGTGGCACAGGCCTTGAATGCTGCCACTTGTAAGGCAGAGACAGGTAGATCTTCGAGTTTGAGGCCAGCCTGATCTACAGAGTGAGTAGTTTCCTTGGGGGGTGGGGTAGTGTCACTGTCTATTTGCTGCTTGAGTTTAGGACAGGGTTTTGATGTGGAGCACTGGTTGCGGAGCACTGGTTGTGGAGCACTGGTTGCAGAGCACTGGTTGTTCTTCAACCTATAGTTGTTCTGCCTTTGCTCCTATATGTCGATTCCAGGGTACATGAGACTCTATCTCAAAAACTAAGTAAATTAATGAAGTAAAAAGAAATAAATAATTCCAGATTTGAGGTAGACCAAGTGTACCATTGGAAAGTTTATTTAGAGCCTAGCATTAGTGGTATATTCTTTTAATCCCAGCATTTGGAGGACAGAGGCAAATGGATCTCTGAGTTCAAGGCCAGCCTTATCTACAGAGCAAATTCCAAGACAGCCAGAGCTACACAGAGAAACCCTGTCAGAAGGAAAGGAAGGGAAGGAAGGAAGAGAGGGAGGGAGGGAGGGAGGGAGGGAAGGAAGGAAGGAAGGAAGGAAGGAAGGAAGGAAGGGAAGGAACTTTACCCAGGCAGTATCTTACATGGCCACAGCTGTGCTGTTTTGAAAGTTAACCTGATTTTTTGTATTACCCAGCAAAGTGTAACTATCCCTTTTCTTCTATCTCTGTATTAAGCATGTTTTCTCAAATACTTTGGACTTCTTACTCTCCCTAAAGCTCCTTTCCCCACCATGTGGCAGCTTGTCCATGCAGACTTTACAAAGTCGCTTCTCCCCACAACTTCTCCAGGCAGACGCTGAATCTTACAGCTTGTCTGCCCCAAGAAATATTTAATTCTAATAAAATTGCCCTTGAACTTGAGGGGAAAGCACACAAGCTTTCCCCCATAAGTGAGAGTCCTATCTCAAAAATACACATATATCTTTATGTTGTGTGGGTTTGTGTGAGTGCTGTTGTGCCATGGTGTGCTTGTGGAGGTCCAAGGACAATTTTGTTTTGTTTTGTTTTTTTGTTTGTTTTTTTCGAGACAGGGTTTCTCTGTGTAGCCCTGGCTGTCCTGGAACTCACTCTGTAGACCAGGCTGGCCTCGAACTCAGAAATCCGCCTGCCTCTGCCTCCCAAGTGCTGGGATTAAAGGCGTGCGCCACCACCGCCCTGCCCAAGGACAATTTTCTAGAAGGTTCTTTCCACCTTAAAGCAGGATCTTTTTCCTGTGCTGTGTGCTTCCTGGCAATTCTGTTTCCACAGCCCACCTTGTTTAAGAGTGCTGTGATTGTAGATGTGACTCAGCGTCTGGCTTTTTACAAGGTTCTGCCAGCCTGTGCCCTCCAACCCTACATCGTGATTGAACTCACGTTGTCAGGCTTCATGGCTGACACTTTTACTCATCTCAGTGTTTTATTTTGTGTGTTTAAGACCTCATGTCACTGTGTAGTCCAGGCTGAGACATTGCTGAGGTATGGGACTCCCATGGATGAGACAGACTAAACTGTGTCAGGCAACTGTCTCAAAGTGGAGAATAAGAAAGACAGAGGGTAAAATATAGACAGGGTCAGTGTATCCAGCCTGGACTTTCTGGCTGTTATTTTGTGTGTCAATAGTTTTATCCCCTTTATATTCCAGGAATTAAATGTTTATATCACAGCACTTGAGAGGCAGGAGGACTACTGCAAGTTCAAGGCCAGCCTGGTCTACATTGTGAGATTCTGTGTGGAGGTCTGAATGAGAATGAATGAATGAATGAATGAATGAGAATGAATGAATTCTGTGTGGAGGTCTGAATGAGAATGGCCTCCATAAACACATATATTTGAATGATTGGTCCCCAGTTGTTAGAACATTTGGTAAGGACTAGGGGGTGTGGCCTTGTTGGAGGAGGTGCATCATTGGGGTTGGCTTTGAGGTTTCAAAAGCCGACAGTATGTTCAGTTAGCTCTTTCTCTGCCTTGTGCTTTTGGATTGAACGTCACACAGAGCTCACAGCTGCTGCTCTCGAGCCATGCCTGCCTGCTTGCTTCCATGTTGCCCACCGTCATGGTCATGTACTCTTAACACTCTGAAACTGCAAGCAAGCTGCTAGTAAACGTGAAGAAGACTTTAAGTTGTCTTGGTCAAGGTGTGTAACAGGACTTTGGCTGCTTTGTGGGTTCTTCTTCCTCCACCCTTCACTGACCCCTCTTCTGCCTTTTCAACCTCCTAATACTAGGAAGGAGAAAAGAAAGATAGAGGAACAAGGGGGTGATGATATTGTTAGGCTACTTCCTGCCGATTGGGGGCATCGAGTTCCTTGGAGCAAGTTTGATCTTCACCATCAGTATATCTAATTTCTTCTTATGTCTTTGTACACAAGTACTTAACAAACAGCATCCAACCACCAGCTGGCCAACAGGCCCCTCTACCGGGGCTCTAGCATTTATTTATTTACTTTGGTTTTTCGAGACAGGGTTTCTCTGTGTAGCCCTGGCTGTCCTGGAACTGACTCTGTAGACCAGGCTGGCCTCGAATTCAGAAATCCGCCTGCCTCTGCCTCCCAAGTGCTGGGATTAAAGGCATGTGCCACCGGCTCTAGCATTTATATATCCTCTGAAAAGTTCCCAGAATTCCAAACATCACACACTAGCAAAAACTCTCTGCAGCTGGCAACATCGCAGTCACCTGCTGTGAAGCAGCACCACAGCCTCACTCACGCCTGGGGTTAAAACAAAAGCAGTCCTATAATATTTCTGTGTTTTTAAAGAAACCAAAATTCTCACTACAATGGTGTCTTCACAGCAATAGAAAAGTAACAAAGACATCCAGTTGTAGGAAATCAAAAAGAGGAGATATGAAGACAGCTAACGAGGGAGGAGTCTTGGCCATGTGAGCCTGACGACCTGGGTCCAGTCCATGGGAGGAGCAAGCTGACCCCCGGGAACTGTCCTCCACGTTTAAACATGCAGCCACACATGTAACAGTAATAAAGATAAAAACTTATTTAATTTTGGACAAGTCTTACTTTTGTAGTCCTAGGTGGCCTGGAATTCACAGAGATCCACTTGCCTCTGCCTGCTGAGTACTGGGATTAAAGGCCTGAGCCACCAATCCTGGCGAAAAACCAAAAACCAACCAACCAACCAAAAAACCAAGAAGAGCTGTTTTTCTTTTAAAAGCTTGTCTACTTCTCTGCTCACCTATGCCGTCGAGAAGCTGTTTAGTGATTATAGTCTGGCACAAAGCAGCTGCTCAGTAAATACAAACAAGTGACTCTCTCCTGTGTCCCTTTCTCCCTTCAAATTGTGAAAAAAGTTTGTATCAAAAGGTGGCAAGCCCATGATTGGCCAATATTTCATAAGTCTCGCCCACATTATATAGCAAAAGAATCTCTAGTAAAGATATGCCAAGTCTCTTCACTCTCCTCTACCTGGTAAAGCTTTGTTTACAAAAAGCCTTGCTGCATCCCAAGTAATGCCTGCTCTTGCAGTGGACTCTTTCCTTCTCTCTCATTTCCTTTTTGAGGATTCATTTAAAACTCATCAATCTCAAAAGATTCTGAGGCTGAGCTCCCAACAGTGACGTGAGGCAGAGTAGTCACCACTTGACATTAGAACAAAACCTAACTGAACTTTCAGTTTGGGTTTTGGCATACCGTTTTGTTTTTTTGTTTTTTTAAACAAAAAGAAATTGGCTTGCTAGGTTACTCTTATTTTGTTCATGTATTTCTTTGTGCAACACTGAGAATATTCTAACAAAAGCAGCTAACAGTGCCCATCAAATACCTAAGTTGACTATATCAGAATCAAAGATGTCCCACATCTCCTTGGGTAAACCATACTAAGGGCTGCTGTTTCCTGAAGCTTGGCTCAGATCCTTCATCCTTGGGTTACTGTGTGGTTCCATCCCACTCTTGTAGTCCTCAGGAACCCACAGTGGAAAAAAGATGTCTATCCTTCAGGCTGCCCCTCTGCTTGCTGTTTTCATCTCCAGTGAAAGAGTTGGGGCAAGGAAGGGGAACCCAGCCAGATTCAGGTGAACCAGTATCTTGGCGTGAGAAAAATTGTATTTGAGTGAAGAACAATTCTGACAATAATGAAAATAATGCAAGTAGAACATTCATGCAAAACAGTAGCCTTTAATACTAACAAAGACCCTGTAGAGTGAGGGACCCTCAGAGTAGTGCCGAGCCAGCCTCTCAGGACCTTAATCCTGAGCCAGGAACAGAAAGATCAGCATATTGACATTAATGTTGGACTGTCCACGACCTGAGCCATTCATTTCTTCTTCCTTTCCTCTTCTCAAACCACTTCTGTCCACCTTTCACATCCTTGGTTCCTCCCCCTCCTTTCCCTGCCCCTTTCTTCCTTTCCTTCCTCCCCGTCCTCCTCATTCCCATCCTCTACCCCTCGAGGTGCCACCACAGTTCTCCCCTCTGGAACCCCTCAGTCCACCTCCCTTAGGTCCAGCCTCCAGGTTCAGGGTGAATAGGAGGCAAGAAGCGTTCCTCAGCCCAAGGAGCACTTGTTGCTGTTCTTCTTGTCAGATGTTTTCAGGTCAGTGCTTGAGGGCTTGCTGTTGTTTCCCTAGAGTTAGGAAGGTGGAAGGATCAGGTGTGTGAAGGGCTGGCAGGAGGATTAGTCTATAAACTCAGGACACCCCCCCCTTCATCCCTCATCCCCACCCCACCCCCACTTGGCATTGTTCCTTCTCCTCAATTGTCTTTTTTTTTTTTTTTTTTTTTTTTTTTTTTTTTTTTTTTTAATGAGATAGGGTTTCTCTGTGTAGCCCTGGCTGTCAATCCATGCTGTAGACGAGGCTAGCCTTGACCTTACAGAGATCAGCCTGCCTCTGTCTCCCTAGTGCTGGCATTAATGGTGCAGGCACTTTTGAGTTTAGACAGAGTAGTGGAAGATGAACTTGAACTCCTGATCCTTCTGTCAGCACCTCGTGGTGCTGGGACCATAGGTGTGTACCTATGTGGAGTGTACCTATATAGGAGTGTACCACAGTACACTCCAGTTGCTTCAGTTCTTGCAGACACTCGCAGTGGTACTCAGCCAAGTAGAACCAACTCACCGATCGCCGGCCTCCTGTCTTGAGCAAGATGTCACGAGCCAGGGAACTGAAAGCCTAAAGGGGAAACTGCTTAGCCCAGGTTGAAGGAGGGGATAAACCTCTTAGTATTTTATTTCTTGGAGGGTGGCTCTCACCTCATCCACATTCACACTGGATTTGGCACTCGTCTCAAAAAATCGGATTCTGTGCTCTCGAGCCAACTGTAGGGGATGAGGTAGGAAGGAGAGAGCTGGATAAAGGGCAGAAGGGAAGCATTCAGCGATGCCTCCTCACAGTGGTCTCCCAGCCCTGCAGCAGACAGCCCAGTCTGACTCACCTTCTCAGCCTGCTCTTTCTGCACCTTCCGCTTGGCCTCCATGTCACACTTGTTTCCCAGCAGGAGGCGCTCCACTCCAGCAGAGGCATTCTGAAGACAGCAAAACAAGCAGAAGGTGGGGCTTTCCTGTAAGTCCTGCACTTAGAAAGCTGAGGCAGGAGGATTGCTGTGAGCTCAAGACCTGTTTGGGCTACACATTAAGTTTCACACCAGCTGGGGCTACTGTGAGACCCTGTCTCAAGAAGAAAACAAAAACAAACAAAACAAAACAAAGGAGGGTTTGGGGCAGGAGAAGGCTCAGCAGTTAGGAGCACTGGCTGTTCTTCCAGAGGACCTGGGTGCAATTGGTGGCTCAAAACCATCTGTTACTCCAGTCCCAGGAGTCCACTACCCTTTTCTGACTTCTGAGAGCACCACTGGGCTCTTGGTTCACAGATAGAGATGCAGGCAAAACACCCACACACAAAAAATTAAAGCTGAAGCCTGCCCATTCTTTTGAAGGCATCTTACCTCTTTGATGCTTTTCATCCAGTTCTGAATATTCTCGAAGGATTTCTCATCTGTGATGTCATACACGAGGATAATGCCCTAAGGGATGGTAAAGTTCACCTTGGACCATATTCCCACTTAGCTTTCTGTTGTCCTGTAAGTGACCATCCAAGTCTGATCCATGGGTCTAAACCCAGGCCACATGGGGCTCTCTGCAATGTGCACTGTGCCCTCCTCCTTTATCCCTGATGCTCATAACCCTCTGTACTCATGAAACTATGACCGACTTTAGCCCATGTCCAGACCCACACCTCATACCATAGCTCCACGGTAATAGGCAGTAGTTATTGTCTTGAATCGTTCTTGGCCAGCTGTGTCCCTGAAGCAAAAGTTTTCATAGAGTGAGATAGAAGCAAAAAGTCTCCAAGGGGTTAGTCTTTTCCTAAGGACTCACTCAGCTTTTGCAACACTGGAGGTGGGGGGCTGAAAGGAAAAGACGCAGGAAACTGTAAAGGGGAAAGGGAGAAGGACAGTTGGGTTGCTATTCAGAGGTTACAGGCCTGGGAAACAGGATGTCTCCTGTTTACTCATAGATGCCAAGCACTGTCTTAAGTATCACTTTATGTGTGTGTGTCATCGTAACTAACCCTCGCTGTATCATTGTGAGGCATGGCTCATTGGTCCCCATTTTATAAATGAAATAACTGTGTGGAGGGAGGCTGGGTAACTAATGAAGGTCAAGCAGAAGTGAAACAGCAGTACCAGGGTTGAGACCCTAACTGTTGCTGCTTCTCTGTTATACAAGAATGCTTCAGTAAAGCCTCATAGTGCTTCAGCACCTGTAGTGTCTCCAGCCTCCTTGAGACAGTCAGGTTACACCTCTGTATCTGGCCTGTGCTCACTAGAACTTTTAAAGTTATTATTGTGTGTGTATGTCTATGTTTTAAAATAGAGTCTTTCTACATAGCCCTGGCTATTCTAGAATGCACCCTGTAAACCAGGCTGACCTCAAACTCACAGAGATCCACTTGCCTCTGCTTCTGAAGTGCTGTGACTCAAAGCATGGCCCAGCATTTACATACACCCAGATTGCTCTCTAAAATTTAGAGAGGAGCAATAGACTGGGAGTCAAATTTGTAATTCTTCAACACTTAGACCCTGTTTCTACATCATAGCTCAAAAGACATTTGTTTTCAAGTCCAGGAAAGGACACAAACAAACTGAAAGCAGGACACCAGTAAGAGATGCACGGCCAGCTGATAGCTCACTAAACAAGATGGATAAATTAGCAGAGGTTCTGGACCAGGGGAGAGGAGAAGAGAAAGAAAGCAAAACAGAACGACAAACATGGTGCCACATGCCTGCACATGCCTGTAACAAACACCAGGACACAGGAGACAGGAGCTAATAAAGATCTTTCTTTCTCAGCTACATAGTGAGTTCCAGGCCATCCTGGGCTGCATGAGACTTTGTCTAAAAAAAACACAAAAAACCAAAAAACCAAAGCAAAACAAAACAAAACAAAACACTCAGAAAACCAAAACTGAAAAGAGAAAAAGTAAGGAAGAAGAAATGAATGGGGAGGGTTCGAGCGGGGGAGAGGTGGGGTCAAAGGGCGGTGTGGACAGGGCAGCAGGCAGCTCACTTACCAGACCTGCAGCTTGATCCTCTTCCCCTCTATTTCTACAGTTCGGATCTTGAAATCAATTCCTGGGTGAAGGGTGTGAAGCCAGGTAAGCACATGTGAATGTGTGAAAAGTATGTGGGAGACAGTGGGGGCTGTGCCAGTACCTCCACTGAGCAGGCACTGGAGGGAGTGACCTTGCTGGATGTGTAAATGGGAGAGCTTTTCCAAAGCTTTATTCCTATGGTAAACATACTGGTTTTCCTCAGATTTTAGGACGTTTTGGAGAAAAGTGATGCAACTCTTCAGCGGGGTTAAAAGCTGACAACTTTCCTTCCATCTCTATCTCACTTTCCCTGTTCTTCCCCCCTCTCCCCACAGACACTACTGGTCCTCCACCAGCCCTGCTAGCCCTTCGTAGAGAGGAATGAGAAAGGCAGCTGATTAAGGCTATGGGAATTTACTAGTGAGCTAGGCTTGGAAGTGACAGATGGGGGCTTTCTCAGAGTCCTCTGGAGAATTAGTTCTGAGGTGGAGAGAGGGAGAGAGGGAGAGGGAGAGGGGGAGGGGGAGGAAGAGAGAGAATGAGAGAGAGAGAGAGAGAGAGAGAGAGAGAGAGAGAGAGAGAGAGTTTCCCTTTTGTCACCAGAGGAGGTAAGATTCTCAGTCAAGAGGAGATGAAGAAAGATGAAGAGGGAGGGGAGGAGGGAAAGGATATTCTTCTTACTGGAAGTCTGGGCACATCTCCCAGGCCTCCGGAAGAGAAGGATGGGTGCTGAAGCTTACTCAGAGACCCCAAAGTCCCCTCACTTCCATCTTCCTCACTCCAGAAGCACACCCAGCCACTCTCTGCAGTACCTTGCTGAGGGTTCGGAGGCTAGAAAGATGATGTGAAGGTGAGGCGGATGCTGGGGGAAGTTAGAAGCCCAGTGGGTCAGTAAGAGGCCAATAGAATTGGGAAACAGGGAAAAGAGAATTGTGAATCTAGAGAATTCACTAGAGAATCTAGTGAATCTAGAGTTTAGGTGAAGAGATGGGGTGAAGAAGGAAACAGATGGAAAGGACAATAACCTATGTGGATTTGGAGAGACTAGGGAGGCAGCACCAAGAAATGGAGTGGGTGGCAGCAACTGGGGCTACCTGGAAGCCTCAGAAAGGTTTGAGGTTTTGAGTGTTGTTCAGGGACATTATGGGGGATGGGTCTGGGGCAGGGGTCGAGAGACTGGAAATTAGTGTCTTTCTCTAAGGGGTCCAAAAAAGTAGGTTACTTAGTCTTTCAGGAGCCCGTGTATGGGGGTGGGGGTGGGGTAAGGGGTGGGTCTGGGATACAGCCAGTGGGCTCACCGATGGTGGAGATGTAAGTGCTGTTGAAGTTGTCCTCTGCAAAGCGAATGATCAGACAAGTCTTGCCCACCCCCGAGTCCCCGATCAGCAGCAACTTGAAGAGGTGGTCGTAGGCTTTGGCCATGGCGGACACTGGGGGCGCCGGGGGAAGGGTCGGGAAGAGCCAACACTGGTAGGCGGGATCGGAGGGTTGGCAGGCAGAAACCGCCGGAGTCCCAGCCAGGAAGTTTTCCTCCCTCTCCGCCCAGGCCCCGGGAAAAGAAGAGAGGCGGCCCTGCTCGCGGCTCCACCCCTCTTCGCCAGTGGAGAGGCCTGTCCAGCTCCAGCAGTCCGGGCGCTGCCTCCCCAGCCTCGGAGGGCCAGTTTCCCTAGCCCTTCCCATTGCCTTTTGCTAGCTGTCTTTCCTCTCTTTCGACCGAATTGGAAAGAGGAATTTTAAGAGATTAAGGAAAGAGGGAAAGCATTGGAGA
Organism: Arvicanthis niloticus; assembly: GCF_011762505.2. Taxonomy (NCBI): domain Eukaryota; kingdom Metazoa; phylum Chordata; class Mammalia; order Rodentia; family Muridae; genus Arvicanthis; species Arvicanthis niloticus. The sequence continues at coordinate 69,658,801 of NC_047661.1, read as the reverse complement.
TAGGGGTAGCCCTGGAAATCGATAAAAAACTGAGGCGTTATTCATAGGCTTTTGAGTTTATGATAAAGGTCCTAGAACTTTGTCAGCAGTGCGCTACTTAAGTCTACAAATCCCAATCCCCTTTGAAAAGAAGCGGGTTGGGAGGTTAGTATGCTGAATCTATCTGCCCCCTGGTGGAGCACAGTGAAGAATTGAAATGATAAAAATCAACCCCGTCAATTACACCCAAAACACACAGAGCCGATTCACGTTCTGAAGCGAGACTAGAATTCAGTAGCGCTACCTGGCCTTCAGGGCCTGGTAATCCCACTGCCTCAATCTCTCAAGTATGAGGATTACCGGTGAGCCACCATGGCCAGCTTTCCATCGTTACTTACTCACTTACTTACTTTTTTTGTTTATCCACTGTATGACCTGCATGCCTGCAGAGGCTATAAGACAGCAACGATCCCCTGAAACTGGAATGTCTACAGGTGCTGCCACGTGGCTGCTGGGAATTGAACCCAGATCCACTACAAGAACAGTCAGCTCTTAATATCTTTTCAGTCTCATAAAAGAAGAAGAAGGAGGAGAAGGAGAAGGAGAAGGAGAAGGAAGGAGAAGGAGAAGGAGAAAAGGAGAAAGAAAAAAGAAAAAAGAAAAAAGAAAGGGAAAAAGAGAAGTACTTTTCTAACAAATGAGTACTGGCCGTGAGAAAGTGTCTTTATTTGTTACATTATGTTTGCCATATGTTACATTTGTCCTTTCACAAACACAATGTATCGGTTACCTTTTTCCCCCCTGGAACAAAATACTTGACAAAACAGTTTATGAGAGATGTCTTGTTTCAGCATACAGAAGGCAGCCTGTCATGACAGGAGCAGCATGGGGCATCTGGTCACTTTTCATCCAAAATCGGACGGAGAGAGAGGCTGCTGGTGCTCAGCTCCTTCTCTCCTTTTTATTCAGGAGAGTGAATGGTGCCACTCATTGTCAGGTAGGGTTTCCCACCTCAGATGATCCAATCTAGAACTTTCTGACAGACTTGTCTATCGATTGGATTCCTAGGTGATGCTAGATCTTGTCAAGCTGACAGTCCATATCGACTATGACACACAAATAATTATTCTGTTTATTTTATTAATTTATTCATTCATTCATTGTATTTATTTGTATGTGTAGGCACAAATAATGTTGTGTTTTATAAAAAGAAAGAGACCAGAGATATGTAAGGTGTGGGGGAAGGGGGTCCCTGCCTCTGTGGGCCCATGCAGAGGCATCCCTTCCCCATGAGGTACCATAGTATATTCTATAGTATAGAATAGAGTTTATTCAGGGAATAGGGAGGAAAGTTGAGGGAGTAGAGACAGAGAAAGGCAGGGGGTAGGGGGAGAAAGAGAAAGGGAGATGGGGAGAGAGACAGAGAAAGACAGAGAGAGAGAGTAGAGGAGGCAGGCCATGAGCACTCTGGTGGGAGAGGGGAATGAGGAGAGAGAGGGAAGAAGGCAAAGGAGCAGGAGCAAGAGGAGAGAGCAAGAGCAAGAGAGTGAGGAGGGGGCAAGCAGCCCCTTTTATACTGAGTCAGGGATACCTGGCTGTTGCCAGGTAACTGTAGGGCAGAGCCTAGATGAAATGCTAACACATTTGTGTGGAGGTCAGAGGACATGCTGCAGGATGCTGAACTAAACAGAGCAGAGCCAGCTCACCACCCCATTTATTTAGTTGATGCAAGGTCTCTCTCTGTTGCCCAGATCAGTCTCAAATTTGTAGGACCATGTGATCATCTGGACTCAGCCCGATCAATAGCTAGAACTACCATCATCCACGTGCACCATTGTGCCTACTTCAATATCCCAGTCCGATTATTCTATTTTTTTTTTTAAATGGCGCTGGGGATTGTACCAAGCTAGGCAAAGCACTTTTCTATTGAGCTACGTTATGGGCTTCAATTCCCTACGACTTATTCCCTCAGGGCTCATTTCATTTCAAGCTGTAGCACAGACCTCAAATCTTTTCTGTTTTTCCTTAATGACTAATCTGTCCTTTAACTCACACTGACATCCAGGTATGGTGGATTTGCAGTCCCAGCACACAGGAGACAGAAGCAAGATGAAAATTAGACAGAAGCATGTCTAACTAAGGCCAGCCTCCTCTTAGTAGAGAGTTGCAAACTAGCTGGGAGACCCTGTGATTGCTAATCACAGTTGCCAACTTGATTTACCTGGGAAGAGGAAACTTTAATCATAAGTTCATAAGTCTTTTTTTTGTTTGTTTGTTTGTTTGTATTTTGTTTTTTGAGACAGGGTTTCTCTGTGTAGCCTTGGCTGTCCTGAAACTCACTCTGTAGACCAGGCTGGCCTCGAACTCAGAAATTCACCTGCCTCTGCCTCCCAAGTGCTGGGATTAAAGGCGTGCACCACCACTGCCCCGCAAGGAAACTTTAATTAAGGGATTATCACCATTGGATTGGCCTGTAGGCACATCTATGGGGGAATTTTCTTTCTTTCTTTTGTTCTTTCCTTCTTTCTTTCTTTCTTTCTTTTTTTTTTTTTGTTTGTTTTGTTTTTTGAGACAGGGTTTCTCTGAGTAGCCCTAGCTGTCCTGGAACTCACTCTGTAGACCAGGCTAGCCTCGAACTCAGAAATCCGCCTGCCTCTGCCTCCCAAGTGCTGGGATTAAAGGCATGGGTCACCACTGCCTGGCATGGGAATTTTCTTTTTTCTTTTATTATTATTATTTTTTTAAATTTTAGACAGACTCTCTCTCTATCTCTATGTAGATTTATTTCTCTTTGTGTGTGGATATTTTGCCCTTGCATGCTTGTATGTGTAGCGTATACATGGCAGGTGCCCTTGGAGGCCAGAAGGTTGTGTTGGATCTCCTGAAAGTGGAGTTACAGATTACAGACAGTTATGAGCCTTCATGGAAGTTAGCTACTATGTAGGTGCTAAGAATCAAACTCCTAGTTCTCTGGAAGAGCAGCCTGTAATGTTAACCTCAGAGCTATCTCTCTCCAGCCCCAGGTATTTCCCTGATGGCTAACTGAGGCCAGAGGGCCTAGCCCTCTATATGGGAGGGACCATACCTGGACAGGTGGGGCTGCTGTATAAGAAAGGGATCAGGGATCGGAATGTGAGCCTGGGACTGAGGCAGTGGTACTCCTTGGCTTTAGTTGGCATTATTACTCACCAAGTTGCTTTTGGCTAGGATGTTTATCACAGCAACAGAAGAAACTAGAATGGACCCTGTCAAAATCTATGTTGGGGTGGGGTGGATAGTGTCATAGTGCACACCTTTAAACCCAGTGTATAAACTGACAGGACAGCTCCACTGTATGGCTAAGGGGAAAGGTTTTACTATAGACATGAGAGACAACAGCAAGAAGCATCGGGAAGAGTCCAGAGCAAAAAGAGAAAGAAGTAGACCAAACGTGGCCAGGGCTATCTGTGAGAGGGGAGAATAGCAGGAGACAGAGACTAGTGGGCATAGCCTAGTTTAAGAAGGATGAACAGATGGGGAAGGGAAGCCCAAAAGCTGGAGGGAGTTTAGGGTAGGAGGAGGAGGTGGGAAAGGCTAGGATGCTAGTGGACTTGTGCAACAGGTACTTGTGATATTGAGAGGGCCTGGAGGCTAGCTTAAACAGATATGCTGATAGCCACAATAGGCAGCCCACATCCCTTCTCCCAGAGGTAAGGGAAATGACTCTTTTTGGTAGGGAACCAGTTTTACAACTTCCCGAGGAATGCTGGCTTTTAACTAACCACTAGAAATCCCTCTACATACATTCCAGGTTGAGCCTATTTCTGAGTATCTGGCCTGCCTTTTGGGGTCTGGGGAATTGGGAGTTTTCTTTATGACCTAATACTCAGCACTCCAGAGGCAGAAGGATCTCTGTGAGTTCCAGGATAGCTAGGCCTACATAACAAGTTTCAGGCCAGCCAGGTATACATAGTGGGAGATTGCCTCAAATATGTAAATAAGAATAAACAACAGCACTGGACCTGTCAGTGTTCAGTCATAGATGACCCTGGTGGCAGCCCCGGTTAAACTCATCAAAACAAAACAAAACAAAACAAAACAAAACAAAACAAAAAGACACAATGGGAAAGGAACAAGTTCTGCAGAACATTTTGGAGAGAAGGTGGAGTGATGTGGCAGAGTGTATTATATACATTCGAGACAGGGTTTCTCTGTATAGCCTTGGCTGTCCTGGAACTCACTCTGTAGACCAGGCTGGCCTTGAACTCAGAAATCCGCCTGCCTCTGCCTCCCAAGTGCTGGGATTAAAGGCGTGCGCCACCACTGTCATGAAAATAGTTTTTAAAAAGAAAAGCTGGGCTCAGTGGTGAGGTCCTGAGTTCAATTTCCAGCAACTGCATGATGGCTCACAACCATCTAGTAATGTGATGATGCCCTCTTCTGGCGTGTAGATGTACATACAGACAGAACATTCATATACATAAAATAAATAAATCTTAAAAAAAAAAAAAAAAAAAAAAGAAAAACTAAAAAGAAAAGTAGGGCACAGTGGTATGTATCTTTGATTCCAGCTCGCAGGAGGCAGAGGCAGGTGGATCTCTGTGAGTTTGAGGCTAGCCTAGTCTACAGAGTGCGTTACAGGATAGCCATGGCTCTGTAGAGAGACCCTATCTTCAAGCAAAAAACCAAACCAAACCAACCAAACAAACAAAAAAACCAAAAACAAAAAATCAAAATCAACCAACCAAAAACCAAAGGTGCAGAGAGAAGCTGGTAAGATGGCTCAGTGCATAAGGGCATTTGCCACCAAGCCTAATGACCTGAATTTAATACTCAGGACATACACAGTAGAAGGAGTGAACTCACTCCTGAAAGTTATCACCTTATCGCCACATAGGCCAAGAGTGTACACACGTGCGTGCTCACACACAAATTAATTAAAATGTAAGTAAAAGTTCAAAATAAATAAATAAATAAATAAATCACTCTTTAGTTTTCAGGGGCCATTCTGATAAAAGTTCATAATTTTTTAAAGTCTAGTTTCTTTTGTATCTATTTAATTCCATACTCCAATTCTCTTGCATCTGATTATAAATTCTATGTTCACTTTTCTGGTACTTTAGCTGGTCTATTTCATCCAATCTTGTCTCATCAAATACTCTCCTTAGCTCTCAAAGCTTCAGCAAGGGTGACTTTTTTTTTTTTTTTTTTTTTTTTTCTTTCCGGTTTTTCGAGACAGGGTTTCTCTGTGTAGCCCTGGCTGTCCTGGAACTCACTCTGTAGACCAGGCTGGCCTTGAACTCAGAAATGCACCTGCCTCTGCCTCCCAAGTGCTGGGATTAACGGTGTGCGCAAGGGTGACTTTTACCCCTCAGTTGCCAAACCTCATGGCTTCATGCTTGTTAGGGAAGCCCTCTAACAATGAAACTACATTCCTGGCCTCCCAAGATTTCTTTTCCCGAGACAGGGTTTCTCTGTGCAGCCCTGGCTGTCCTGGGACTCACTCTGTAGACCAGGCTGGCCTCGAACTCAGAAATCCGCCTGCCTCTGCCTCCCAAGTGCTGGGATTAAGGATTAAAGGCATGCGCCACCACCGCCCGGCCCTCCCAAGATTTCTTTTGTTTTTGTTTTTTTAATTAATTATTTTATGTATATGAGCATACTGTTGGTGTCTTCAGACACACCAGAAGAGGGCATCAGATGCCATTACAGATGGCTGTGAGCTACCATGTGGTTGCTGGGAATTGAACTCAGGGCTTCTGGAAGAGTAGTCAGTGCTCTTAACTGCTGAGCCATCTCTCCAGCCCCACTCCCAAGATTTCTACTCTTTGCAGCATTACTACTCAGACAATGAGAAGGAGAGAGATGAAGACCAAAGCATCCTTCTTCTCTAAGACAATGAGCAAAGGTCTACTTGTTGGGGCTAGAGAGATGGCTCAGCAGTTCAAGGCTGGTGCTGCTCATGACAGTTCCCAGCATTCATGTTGGAACTTACAACCACCTGTAATTCAGTTCCAGGGAAACCACAGGCTTCTGGCCTCTTCTGACATCTACATTTCATGTGTCTCACATGCCCACACATACACACTTTTAAAAAAGTGATAAAAATAAGAATCTTTACAATGTCTATAATGTTTCTATAGAGGAATAAAAATGATCAAAAGCACCTGTAGGCTTTATTAATCCCAGAAGAAAAAGGGTGAAGCAAGTTCCCTGAACTCCCATCAAAGTGTGCTGACAAAGGCTGGACCAGCAGTTCTCCAAAGGAAAGCCCTGTGCTTGTGTTTTTGTTAATCTCAGTGATGTCATCCATTCACCATGGCTGGTACCACTGTGCTATCACTGGCACTAGCAAAAATCTAGACTTGAGAATCAATGATAACTGATTGTAGCATATTATTCCTGGAATAGAGTAATTTTAGAGGGAGTGACATTTAGGCTGAAATCTGAAAGACAAGGAGCCAATGTGCAAACATCTAGTAGAAGAGAATTCTTGTCTGAAGAAAAATATTATAAATGGAAAACAAAAGACTAATGGCTGAGGATGAAGCTCAGTGTACTTACTGAAGGTTTTCATGACCACCTGTGGGGGTCAAATGACCTTTTACAGGGGCCACAGAAGACCAATGGAAAACACGGATACTTACATTACAATTTACACCAGTAGCAAAATTACAGTTATGAAGTAGCAACAAAAATAATTTTATGGTTGGGGCAATCATAATATGGAGGAACTGTATAAAGCAAAACAAAGATTGAGAACCACTAGGGTAGATCACTGCCTACAAAGGACAAAGCCCTGGCTTAGATTCCTAACACCCCACAGCACACACTCTTGGTGTCACAGCATGACTGCAACTGAATACTTTCAAGGTAGACACCCTGAAGGTCAGGAGTTCAAGGTCAGCCTGACACTTGAGACACTGTCTTTTGGGGGGCTTTGGAGGTGGGGGTTAGATCTGGCTGTCCTGGAAATCTCTCTGTAGACCAGGCTGGTTTCAAACTCACAGATATCCTCTGCCTTGCCTCTTGAGTTATGGGATTAAAGGAGTGCACCACCACTACAGCCAGGGACCAAGACACTGTCTTTAAAACAAACAAAAAAAACTTCGTGGTGGTGGCATACTAGAGTCAGCACTGGGGAGTTAGAGGCAGGTAGACCTCTGAGTTCAAGGCCAGTCTGGTCTACAGAGTGAGTTCCAGAACAGCCAGGGCTACACAGAGAAACCCCATCCCTGCCCCCTCCATCCCCATTTTCATACTTTGGTTCACATGATAAATTGCAGATACACAAATATCATAGGAAACTATTTTCAGTCTAGGAAAAGGAATGAATTTCATTTTAAAACCTAGAACCTATTTCCCAAGAAATCTTTGCCGTGTATATTGCCAAAATCCAAAATCAACATGTATTCATTTAATCTCAGACTATTTATTTATTTATAGACATTGGAGTTCACAGATCCACCTGCCTCTGCCTCCCAATTCTGGAAATGGAGGTGCCACTGTCTGGCTTGGACAGTTTAATTTCTTTGAGCAGGAACACACGAATCTGTACAATGTGATAATAGTTACAAGCAGCTCAATAGTTAAATAGCATACTTTTTGTTCTGATTTTGTTTTTAGAGACAAAATTTCTTGTAGTTCTGGCTGTCCTAGAACTTGCTAGATCAGTCCCTTCCTGGCTTTGCCAGAATGCAGTGAAAAAGGCGTGACCAACCACATCTGGCCTTTAATTGGCGCGTTAAAAGCAGTGCACCTGTCAAGCGGTGTAAGGATATTTAATTTTATTTTTCAAAGGTAAAGAATTGTAAGAATACAAAGTCAGGCTCTATCGTTAGCACTGGAAAACAGCAGCAACAACAAAACAGTAACGGTAAACAATAGGGTTAGTTGCAGTGGAGCAAGTATGAACAGAATTTGATTTGTTTTCGAACAAGGGTATCCTGCAGGCCACTCAGACCGCAAATTTGCCCAGAGCCCAGAATGATTTTGAACTTCTTGTCCTCCCGCTTCATCTTTTGAGGTTCTGAGATTACAGTCTTGAGCCAATGACAAGACCCTGCGCCCTGCCCTGCTCGGTTTATGCTTTGTTCATGCTTATCGAGCACTCTACCAACGTAGTGCACCCCCAGCTCCAAGCAAGTATTTCATTTAAAAAACGTATTTACATCTAGAATTGTTAATCAGGGTAAATCAAACAAAATGGAAAATGGTAAAGAATATTGGTAACTGAAAATGTTCTGGATAAAGCTCCTTGCTGGTGTTCTCCTAAGCTGTTTCCATTACACTCCAGCTGTCAAAGTGTGGTCGGAAATTTAAAGAGTATCCATTTTTCTCTTCACAGCAGCTAAATCCTGAGCTCAAAATAGAAGCTAACTCTCTCACCATGGCTACGCACCCGCGACACGAGGAGCCTTTACAGACCTTCTAAATATGGCAGTCAACTTACATCCCGTTGCATTCGAACACAGTGTAGGACCTTCCCAAGATGGCGAAACAACACGGGTACGTCACTTCCTGTACCATACCGGATATAAGGAACAGGATTTCCGCTTTCGCTCCTTTCCGGCGGTGACGACCTCCCTACGAGAACATGCCTGTGAGTTCCTTGGTCCAGGTTTCGACAGAGAACTTGCTCTTGTGTCCGCACTGTCCACTTTCGCTAATTGCGGATCGTACAGGGTCCACATTTATGCTTTGCGTCTCTTGGGACAGTAACCAGAACCGCGGCGGCCCACGGGCCACCCGCGTAGACGGGAGCGGAGAGATAAGATGGCGGCCCAGCTACGCAGACACCAGGGGCGGCGAGGGGCGAGTTCTCGGTGTGTGCCAGTGGGGGCTCTTTTCCATCATCTCTTTCCACTGTTAGCTTCTAAGTCTCTGCATTTCTGCCCCTCTTAGCTCGCAAAGGATCTCCTTCATCCCTCTCCAGAGGAGGAGAAGAGGAAACACAAGAAAAAGCGCCTGGTGCAGAGCCCCAATTCCTACTTCATGGATGTGAAATGCCCAGGTGAGGAAGTGGTTTTCAGCTGTCCGGGAAAATTGGTACTGATGGTCGTAACTTAATTTATTTTCTTGCGAGTTTAGAAGTGGTCACTTGGAGAAGAATGAAAGAAGTTAACAGTTTTGTTCGTCTCTCTCTTTTTTTTTTCCCCCAGGATGCTATAAAATCACCACGGTCTTTAGCCATGCACAAACGGTAGTCTTGTGTGTTGGCTGCTCCACTGTCCTCTGTCAGCCTACAGGTGGAAAAGCAAGGCTGACAGAAGGTAAGTGGTCTCAATGTTGAAGTTTTGGCCTTGGGATCCTAAGGTGAAAGAGATTGAGTAGAATGCAAGCCTTCAGGCTAGTAAAGCCAGCTGTGCTCCTGTTATAAAGATTTAGCACGCTGCAGATGAAGCAGGGTCAGTGGCAGGCTGTTGTAATATTTGCATCTTTTTCTTCCAGGATGCTCCTTCAGGAGGAAGCAGCATTGAAAGCCCCTGATTGAAGATGAGTGGGAGCCTTCCCAATAAACACATTTTGGATATATAGTGTTTGTCTTGTTTAACTGGTAGGAAGTGGTGCCTCAAGTATTCCAGGGCAAACAGAAGAGTGGTCCTTTGGGGGTCAAGTAAGTGGCCAAACACCCAGAGTCCATTGGGGGCATTTTTATCTAGATTCATTGTGTAAATCTTAGACCATGGTTTAAAACTGGTGTTGGCGTATAATTGGGCTTTGTGTTTTAATGTCTTTTTTGGTAGTAACTGGTTTTAACACTGGAAACATTGTGTCATACAGAGGTGTGACAGTGGGGACTGCTTTCATTCAGGGAATAGTGGTATACAGGCTGCTTTAACCCCAGCACCTGAGAAGCAGAGAAGGGGAGTTCGCAGTAGCCAGGATTACTGTTTTCTGTGTGTTGTTGAGATGGCCTTAGGTAGCTTCAAGTATATGTGACAGGATACCTTTGAAGTGGTGGTGTTATATATGTGCACCACCATTGCAGTTTTTGTGGTGGTAGGAACAGACCTTAGGGTGATCCAGCCCCAGAAACTTAATCTTTACAACACATGTCTTAACCACCGTGAGCCTTTATTTTTATTTATACTTACTATAAACCTGTTTGGGAGGTTTTGTTTGTAGGGTTACCTACTAAACTTCTGCAGGATCAGGCATCTCCAGTCCTCTATAGTTAAAGGGGACCTATCTATTTACGTTAGTGTTTTATGCTCCATAACCAGTGTTGTAGTCGACTCTGCACTAGTGGTGGCTGTGAGCTCAGGAAGTGAGGGGGAGAACATGTGGCTGTATAAGAACCTAGGGGGGAAAAACAAGATAATGAAGGCAAATAAATGAGTGGTGAGACACATCTGAACTTGTGAATGAGGGCCATTCTTTACCTGGCTGTGTTGTTCCTATTGTTGGCACATAAACAACTGGAATAGTCTGTACCTTGTTCAGGAAGGCGTTGTATGCTGGAAAAAGGAAATGCCACAAAAAAGTTTATGTGATTTTTTGCTTGCAGGAAGGCCTTGAAGATTACAGGCCATTCAAAAGATGATTCAGCCAACAGACACTTGACACCAAGCCTGTCTTAAGTCCCCATGGTAGGAGAAAAGACTCCCTTAAGTTGTCTTTGACTTCCACACTTGTGCCAGGACATGCCTGTGCTCCCTTCTTCCCTAACCCAAGCAAATAATTGTAAGAAAAAAATTTAAATAAAGTAAGGTTTAAATGTTAGTATGGAAAGGAATGCTTTCAGTTAGTCTGCCTCCAAAAAACTGCCCTGTATGCTGATACTTAACTTACCTAACCAGTACAACCATAGTATATTTGTAGTGTACGCTGTAGCTGTTATAAGTAACCTAGAGATGACTATATGAGATATGTAGGTAGATTAAGTGAAAATGCTTTTGAATTTTTGTCTGTGAGGGTGTTAGATCTTGGAGTTATAGATGTGAGCTGCTTCGTGTGTGCTGGGAATTAAGCCTAGGACCTTTGGTAGTCAGTGCTCTTAACTGCTGAGCCATCTTTCCAGCCCCAATGCTGTTTTCTCAAGATCTTTGTGTATCCTTGGCTGTCCTATAAACTGGGATTAAAGTCATGTGCCACGCCCTGCAAGTTGACATTTAATCTACATGACCTGAACTAGTTGTGATAAGCAGCTAATTTTTATTTTTGGTTTGTGAAAGTTAGAAGTATACAGGCAGACTCCTTACCTAGGAAGATGAAAGCAGTTGATGCCAGCACTGCAAAGAGGGTAAACAGGAAGATCTGGTAAGAACCAACAACGTTCTTGAAGACACCTGAATCTTCACAGTGATCTGCATTGCCATAGTGGGAGGAGATGATTACATTAACATCCAGAGTAGATGATGACTTTGAAAATGTCCTAAGAGGCTTAAGAACATTGGCACGCATCTATAGTCCTAGCATATAGGTAGGTCTACATACCCTGTCTCAGACAACCAGAGTACTAGTGCTGGTGCTTCCCTGTGACCCCATACTAGAGAGGACAGTCAGCTATCAAAGGTACTGTCTCATCCCCTGATGCCCTGCAAATGGAGTTCAAATGGCAGCTCTTAGAAAATTGGGGCTTTAAGATCTATGATCTTGTTCTCACATTTTGGCTCAGGAATAATAGTTTTGCATTGTGGGGATCTTGTGTGCTCCCAGGTCAAAGTCTGCTGCTTGAAAATGTGCTAACTTGAAGCCCAAAAACTTGTGGCTTTATGCAGGTTTAGTTTATATTTCTAATTTGTATGTGCCTGTGTATGCTGGTACCACGGCACATACATGGAAGTTATCTGTATAACAGATCTGGCTGTTCTGGAACTTGTTCTGTAGATCAGGCTGGCCTTGAATTCAGATCTGCCTGTCTCTTCCTCCTGAGTACTGGGATTAAAGAAATGTGCCACCATGCTTAGTGCCCTTGATTTTTTTTTTTTTAAAGACCTAACTGCCTCTGCCTCCCTAGTGCTGGGATTAAAGGCATAAACCACCCCTGCCAAACTATATACCCACAGGCTCCTGTCCTTCCTGTTAATATTCCAGGTGCACACCTGCTTATGATTTTGGCAGAGGCAAGCCTCCTAGCCTGTCTACTTCCAGGCCAGTGAGAACCTTGCAGGCTAGGTTCCTGGGGAATGGCACTGAAGGTTGACTGTTTCCATTCACACTCACATACTCAGTGTATATAACCACACATGAACAACAAACCTATAGTTACCTCTTATCATATATTGCTGCTTATATAAATATTTTCTGGATCAAGGACCAAATAAAATTTGAGAACAGGTAGCATTGCCTAAGCCTATGGTGACCTGACACTTGATTTCTGGGCGTTTTAATGTTTGGTGTAGATCAGATTTGCTCACGACTTAATGAGCTGAAGATGGGTTGAATGTTACAGCTGCTTCTACCCAGCAAGGTTGCATTAATGAGGAGTTGTATTCACTATCTTTCAAATGCTGGGGTTATGGGCTTGGGCCATCAGGGTCACCATGCTCAGCCCAAGTATAAAATACATTTGAAGCTGGCAATGTAGATTAGTTAGTACAGTGACTGCCCTGTATCAGAAAAGGTGGAGAAGACAAGTCAAAGGTCATCCTACCTCCCTACATATGGAATTAAAGTCCGTCCCGTGGAACACATGATGATGAAAAAAGGTGTCTCAGTGTACTGTACCCCTAAATGGCAGCATTCAGGATGTGTAGATCCTTAGGAACATAGGGATACTTAGCTGTAAGTACCCAGCCACAGGGTGAGTAAAATGTAGAGTAGGGAGCCAGAGACATGAGGGTTCAGTTCAGTTCTAGACTGGCTAAAGCTTAGTGAGAACCTCTAGTAAAAAAAAATTCATTGTGAATAACAAAATTCCTTTTCCATAGAGATTAAAATTAGTTCCCAGGGGCGCTGGAGAGATGGCTCTGGTTAGGAGCACTGGTTGCTCTTCCAGAAGTCCTTGAGTTCAATCCCCAGCAAATATGTGTGGCTCACAACTATCTGTAGTAGGGTCTGATGCCCTCTTCTGGTGTGCATGAAGATCACATTTAAAAAAAAAGCTTAAAAAAATCCCCAGTTCTCACCTGCACCGGATACATCTTTTGCTCTGACCACCACAGCTTCTTGTTGATTGGTCAGTGCACAGGAAACGTTAATGAAAGCAGGTGATGACATCTGCTGGAAGGCAGTGAAGTTGACTATTCTTACGAGGTAGATAGTTAGGCCTGTTGTGAGGGTAGAGTGCTTATGGCCAAAGACTGCTAGAAATGGGGAGCTGTGGAAGACCTTGGAGAAAAGATAAAATACTTGTTTGAAAGAAGATAAATTAGTGTTTCAGTAACTACAAGAGTTTTCAAGATTCAGCTAGCCAGCCAATAAGTCATTAGCTTTTTCAGTACTTTGGATGTATTTAAAAAGGGACAGAACAGTTTTTGCTTTGCAAGCATGAGGAATGTATTAAATCCCCATCACTTATTAAATAGGCAGGCTATGAGACAATCTCTGTGCATGACAGTCCCAGTAGAGACAGGAAGTTTGGGGTAATTACATGCTAAGTTCAGATAGCCAGGGCAAGGCAGAGAAGCCATGCTTGAAATATATGTATCTAGGGCTGGAGAGATGGCTCAGTGGTTAAGAGCACTGACTGCTCTTCCAAAGGACCTGAGTTCAATTCCCAGCAACCACATGGTGGCTCACAACCATCTGTAATGGGATCTGATGTCCACTTCTGGTGTGCTGTGAAGAGAGCAACAATAAATCTTAAAAAAATAAAATAAAAGCTTCTAGCTCTTGGGAGGCATAGACAAGAGGATCCCTGAGGCAGGCTCTAGGGTCAATGAGGCCATCTCAAAAAGCAAGTGGCTAGTATCTTAGTGCATTCCTTTAATCCTACCACTCAGGAGACAGAATGTTTTGAGTTTGAGGGCAGCTTGGTCTGCATAGCACATAGCAAGCTCCAGGAAGATCCTGTCTCAGTAAAAACAAAAGGTGAAGGGGGCTGGAGAGAAGGCCCAATAGTTATACAGTCATGAGGACTGGGGTTTGCATTTCATCACAGGTAACAGTAACAGTCCCATATATAGCCCAGGTTGTCTTTGAGTTTACTTTGAAGCTAGGAGTGACTAACTCTGGACTTCTGATTCTTTTTGCCTCTTGAGTGCTGGGACCAGCACTAGTAGGGTCCTATGCACTGTGTCACAAGGACTAAAGTTTGTAAGTGGGAAGTTTTTGGAATTGGTCTTATGTAGCCCAGGCTGGTCTGGATCTCCCAGCAGTTCTGCTTTAGCCTCTTGGGTGCTGGGATTTATAGGCTCATGACACCATACCTGCCTGTAGACTGGAAGTCTAAAGATGTTTAAAAGTAGCATTTATGTGGCTAGAGAGATGGCTCAACAGTTAAGAGCACTGGCTGCTCTCCAGGTTGAATTCCCAGCACCCAAATGGAAGCACACAACTTTGTAAGTTTCAGGGGTTCTGACACCCTCACACAGACATATACACAGGCAAAACACCAATGTACTTTTTGTTTTTGTTTTTTCGAGACAGGGTTTCTCTGTGTAGCCCTGGCTGTCCTGGAACTCACTCTGTAAACCAGGCTGGCCTCGAACTCAGAAATCCGCGTGCCTCTGCCTCTGCCTCTGCCTCCTGCCTCTGCCTCTGCCTCTGCCTCTGCCTCTGCCTCTGCCTCTGCCTCTGCCTCTGCCTCCTCTGCCTCTGCCTCCTCTGCCTCCTCTGCCTCTGCCTCTGCCTCTGCCTCTGCCTCTCCTGCCTCTGCCTCTGCCTCTCCTGCCTCTCTGCCTCTGCCTCTGCCTCTGCCTCTGCCTCTGCCTCTGCCTCTGCCTCTGCCTCTCTCTGCCTCTCTCTGCCTCTCTCTGCCTCTCTCTGCCTCTCTCTGCCTCTCTCTGCCTCTCTCTGCCTCTCTCTGCCTCTCTCTGCCTCTCTCTGCCTCTCTCTGCCTCTCTCTGCCTCTCTCTGCCTCTCTCTGCCTCTCTCTGCCTCTCTCTGCCTCTCTCTGCCTCTCTCTGCCTCTCTCTGCCTCTCTCTGCCTCTCTCTGCCTCTCTCTGCCTCTCTCTGCCTCTCTCTGCCTCTCTCTGCCTCTCTCTCTCTGCCTCTCTCTGCCTCTCTCTGCCTCTCTCTGCCTCTGCCTCTCTCTGCCTCTCTCTGCCTCTCTCTGCCTCTCTCTGCCTCTCTCTGCCTCTCTCTGCCTCTCTCTGCCTCTCTCTGCCCCTCTCTGCCCCTCTCTGCCCCTCTCTGCCCCTCTCTGCCCCTCTCTGCCCCTCTCTGCCCCTCTCTGCCCCTCTCTGCCCCTCTCTGCCCCTCTCTGCCCCTCTCTGCCCCTCTCTGCCCCTCTCTGCCCCTCTCTGCCCCTCTCTGCCCCTCTCTGCCCCTCTCTGCCACTCTCTGCCCCTCTCTGCCTCTCTCTGCCCCTCTCTGCCCCTCTCTGCCCCTCTCTGCCCCTCTCTGCCCCTCTCTGCCCCTCTCTGCCCCTCTCTGCCCCTCTCTGCCCCTCTCTGCCCCTCTCTGCCCCTCTCTGCCCCTCTCTGCCCCTCTCTGCCCCTCTCTGCCCCTCTCTGCCCCTCTCTGCCCCTCTCTGCCCCTCTCTGCCCCTCTCTGCCCCTCTCTGCCCCTCTCTGCCTCTCTCTGCCTCTCTCTGCCTCTCTCTGCCTCTCTCTGCCTCTCTCTGCCTCTCTCTGCCTCTCTCTGCCTCTCTCTGCCTCTCTCTGCCTCTCTCTGCCTCTCTCTGCCTCTCTCTGCCTCTCTCTGCCTCTCTCTGCCTCTCTCTGCCTCTCTCTGCCTCTCTCTGCCTCTCTCTGCCTCTCTCTGCCTCTCTCTGCCTCTCTCTGCCTCTCTCTGCCTCTCTCTGCCTCTCTCTGCCTCTCTCTGCCTCTCTCTGCCTCTCTCTGCCTCTCTCTGCCTCTCTCTGCCTCTCTCTGCCTCTCTCTGCCTCTCTCTGCCTCTCTCTGCCTCTCTCTGCCTCTCTCTGCCTCTCTCTGCCTCTCTCTGCCTCTCTCTGCCTCTCTCTGCCTCTCTCTGCCTCTCTCTGCCTCTCTCTGCCTCTCTCTGCCTCTCTCTGCCTCTCTCTGCCTCTCTCTGCCTCTCTCTGCCTCTCTCTGCCTCTCTCTGCCTCTCTCTGCCTCTCTGCCTCTCTGCCTCTCTGCCTCTCTCTGCCTCTCTCTGCCTCTCTCTGCCTCTCTCTGCCTCTCTCTGCCTCTCTCTGCCTCTCTGCCTCTCTGCCTCTCTGCCTCTCTGCCTCTCTGCCTCTCTGCCTCTCTGCCTCTCTGCCTCTCTCTCTGCCTCTCTCTCTGCCTCTCTGCCTCTCTCTCTGCCTCTCTGCCTCTCTCTCTGCCTCTCTGCCTCTCTCTCTGCCTCTCTGCCTCTCTGCCTCTCTGCCTCTCTGCCTCTCTGCCTCTCTGCCTCTCTGCCTCTCTGCCTCTCTGCCTCTCTGCCTCTCTGCCTCTCTGCCTCTCTCTCTGCCTCTCTGCCTCTCTGCCTCTCTGCCTCTCTGCCTCTCTGCCTCTCTGCCTCTCTGCCTCTCTGCCTCTCTGCCTCTCTGCCTCTCTGCCTCTCTGCCTCTCTGCCTCTCTGCCTCTCTGCCTCTCTGCCTCTCTGCCTCTCTGCCTCTCTGCCTCTCTGCCTCTCTGCCTCTCTGCCTCTCTGCCTCTCTGCCTCTCTGCCTCTCTGCCTCTCTGCCTCTGCCTCTGCCTCTGCCTCTGCCTCTGCCTCCCAAGTGCTAGGATTAAAGGTACTGCCCGGCCCAATGTACATTATAAATTCATTAAAAAACAAAAGTAGCATTAAGGTTAACTGTCTAGGTTGACAGAGTTGTACCCAGCCTTGTGAATAAGAGAGTCCATCATTTAATAAGGGTTTCCACCAATTGGTTGGAGAAATGGCTTAAAGGTTAAGAGCATGTACATACACAGAGACATAGTTGATTAAAAAATAAAAATTGCCAGGCGCAAGCCTTTAATCCCAGTACGGAGGCAGAAGTGGGCTGTTTGGGCTGTTATCTGTGAGTTCAAGGCCACCCTGCTCTACAGAGAGAGTTCTAGGATGGCCAGGAGAAACCCTGTCTTGAAAAAGACACTAACACCAGGCAGTGGTGGTGCACACTTTAATCCCAGCACTGCAGATGCAGAGAGACAGAGGCAGGCGGATTTCTGAGTTGGAGGCCAGCCTGGTCTACAGAGTGAGTTCCAGGACAGCCAGGGCTACACAGAGAAACCCTGTCTCAAAAACAAAACAAACAAAAACAAAACAAAACAAAAAACAAACCTAATAAAATTTATCTCAAAGCATTTTAGATTCTTTAGTAGCAATTTTAAAAGTTTATTTGTGTATGTCTGTATGTGTGTGCTTGCATATATGCATCCAGGTGCCCAGAGAGGTCAGAAGAGGGCACTAGGTTCCCTGCAGTGGAGATTGTAAGCCCTATGATGTGATTTCTAGAAACCAAACTCAGGTTCTCTTCAAGAACAGCCTGTGTTCCCAACTGCTGAGCAATTTCTCCAGCTCCAATAGTAACTTTAATTAGGTTACCCAGAACATTCTTACCCTTGGAATGAGAATGAAAAATCTTTTTCAAATCCCTTGTCTCAGTCACACATGGTAGTTCATGCCCAGTAATCCCGGTGCTTGGAAGGTAGAGACAAGAGAATGAAAGGAGGTATGCAGTCGAAGAGTAGCCTGACTTACACTGTGTCGTAAAAACTAAGCAAACAAACTGAGGACTCGGATGGTTAGTTGGTAGAGTACCTGTGCTTGCTGCATGTGCTCGCCCTGAGTTTAGTTCCCATCACTTCATAAACTCTGTATAGTTGCACATGTCTTAATTGTGGCACTTGGGAGGTAGAGGCAGGAGGATGAGAAGTTTGAGGCCATCTTGACTATGTAGAGATTTTACTGCTAGCCTAAGGTAATGAGAGTCTTATGAAAAAAGCAACAAATCTCTGTCCCCAGTACTGCTGTGTCTCAGACTTTAACACTTACCTCTAGGCTCTCAAGAACTCTTTCCACTCCCAGGATTCTTAGCTCCCCAGTGTCTTTGTGGCCAAGAACAAACTCTGACTGGTTCATGTAAAAGCCAGGGATGAAAGGAATGAGGATTCTTTGCATGCCATTCTTGCCACGTTCACTGACCAGAGTTGCCCACCCATAGACTGAAGTATCTGCCACACTGAGGACCTGGCGCAGCTCCTCTGATTCCTGTCGAACCTTGATTAGGCAGACATAGACCCCTGAAAAGGAAAGACTTAGTGTAAGGCCCCCACGAAGGAAGGACCTCACCCAAGCCTCAGGAATTCACGGCCACCCAGTAACTCACAAGACACCAAACTTGATGCAATCAGCAAGAGGTATATTTCGATCAACATGTTGAGGTCAAGACCCATGACCCACACAGGGGCAGTGGGGTTTGACCCCAGGGTTTTGGAGACAGAATTTAAAGCCAAAAACCACAACTCAGGGGGGAAACTACAACCCAGAGGGAGTGAAGACGGGTTATTGAAGAGTACCTGTGGAAAGTCCCAGCCCATTATTCAGTTTGTGATAGGGTCCAAGGAACAGTCACGGGGAACATTTTATATAGGCTATTCTCTAAGAGCCTATTTGTAATTGACCATCTATCTTGTGGTCAGCCAAGTTCCTGAAACTCATGAGAGCTCATGACCAAGCTAACCTGTACTCTTAGTTCTGCTCTGCCTGCTAGGAGTTTTTGAAAAATTTTAACCCTTTCATTAGCAGGAAGGCCCAAAAGCTCTACTGAGATAAACAAGTTAGGGTAGGGAAAAAGAGTGTTATAGCATTCAGCTCTGTTACACAATTGACTGCTATGGAGAAAATACCAGAGAAAAGGAGACTGTCCTTGGGGGAAGCTGCAGCTAGACTCAAGTCAACACTCAGCAAATATTAAACAGTATGGGGGCTGGAGAAATGGCTTAGCACTTAAGATCACTGACTGCTCTTCCAGAGGTCCTGAGTTCAATTCCCAGCAACCACATGGTGGCTCACAACCACCTGTAATGGGATCCAGTGCCCTCTTCTGGTGTATCTGAAGAGAGCAGTGGTGTACTAGCATATATAAAATAAATAAATCTTAAAAAAATTAAACAGTATGGTACAAGCAGGTATAAAGTGCTGAGGAGACTAAACCTTTCTCAGAGTGATTCTGCTATTCCTCTATAGACTAGGCTGCTGGTCTAGTGCCCTGCTGTAGAGTGAAGGTACCATTCCATCTGCATCTTGTTCTGGAACTTTCTAAAGATCTATTCAGTGTCCAGCAGGTTTCTGAATGAACCTTTTAGTGCGTGTTCATTACCCATACCATTCAACCTGCGAGGGCTCAGCTCAAGAGCTCAATTGGGTTATCATCCTGCCTTCCTCCCCTTACTCCTCTCTACCTGTCTTCTGTCCCCTTCTCCCCTCCTCCACTGAGTGTACATACACACACACACACTTTGTGTGTAATACTGATCTTGGACCTGCCACATGCCTGGTGATCACTCCACCACTGAGCATTCCCAACTGCCTTTTTATTTTATTTTGAACATACTCACTAGATTGCCCAGATAAACTTGAACTCACTCTGTAGACTAGACTTCATTTTGTGATCCTTCTACCTCAGCCTTTCAGGTATTGGGATTACAGGTTTATACCACAAGGCCTAGCTAAATCTCTATTTAGCTCTTATTTTGGGTTAGTTCTTTATATCAAGCCATCTGAACGTTACCCTGTGTTTCCTCTTAATGACATTCATTTGGAATATTCAAATACTGTGCTACATGTTGAAAACTAAGCCTGGGCATGATGGTATATGCCTTTAATCTCAGCACGCAGGAAGCAAAGTCTAGTGGATCTCTGTGAGTCTAAGGCCAGGCTGGTCTACATAATATGTTTCAAGCCATTCAGGGCTACATAGTGAGACCTTGTCTCAAAAACAAACAAACAAAACAAACCAAAACAAAAAGTAAATTATATATAGTAAAACAGCATGTTTTAGGCAGCACGAATGAAAGTTTGTTGAATAGGGGATACAGCTCAGTTGGGGTTTTCCTAACATGCACAAAGCTCTAGGATTGATCCCCACCAGTGTGTAAACTGGACATGGTAGCACAGTTTACAGTCTTAGCTCTCTGGAGGTGGACCATCAGTCAGAGGTTATTTTTGTTTGAGGCCAGCCAGGGATATGTGATACCTCAAAACAAAACAAACAAATAAAAAAAAATACAACCTTTTGTTGAGTGGGTTGAGAAAGGCTCTAGAGTTTGAGAAAACACAAATATAGTTCAACAGGGGGGTGACAGGTGTAGAAACAGGACAAAAGAAAGCTCTTCCCTGCTGGACCTTACCTTTCTCCACACTGAATTCTGAATGGATGTGAAAGACTTTACTTGCTGGGATGTCTAGTAAAGTGTTGCTGAACTGCACATGACACAGCAAGAGGGTTTCAGGAAGAAGGACGGTTTCAACAGCCAAAGCTTGACTTGGTGTACAGGATCCTAAGAAGCAGATAAGAGTTAAATAACTGTTAGCATCAGGGGTTTGTAAAAGAAAATCATGGGGACTGGAAAGATAGGTCAGTGACACAGAGCACATGGTGTTCTTCCAGAGGACCTGAGTTCAGTTCCCAGCACCTGCACTGGATGTCAAAACCAGTAAACAAGGTTTTTGACATCCTTGTATGGGAACCTGCACACATGGCAGACACACATAAAAAAAATCTTTAAAAAACAAACCCAAGATGTCTTTTATCCCAGCACTCTACAGCAGAGGCCAAAGTTCAAAGCCAGATTTTTTTTTACATGGTGAGTACTAGACTAGCCTGGGTTACATAGTGAGACACTGTCTCAAAAACAAAAATAAAAAACCAAAAACCCATTAATCCAGGGTAGGAGTATGCCTCAGCAGTATAATAGAATGCTTGCTTACTTAGCATGTACAAGACCCTACCATTGATCTCCAACACCACAAAAAAAAAAAAAAAAGAATAAAATCCCAACTTTAATCCAGTCATCATTTTTAAAATCTCATGGATTTTAGTTTATACACCAAGACCAAGTCAAGGCTATAGCGCTCAGCAGTTAAGAATACTCACTGCTCTAGAGAACCCAAGTTCAGTTTATAGCACGTGTAGTGAGAATTCTAGAATTTTGGTTTCTTTAAAAAGCACAGAAATACTATAAGAAAGTGTTCTCCCAGGTGTTAATCTCAGGCCCACACCTGGAATATGGGTCTGCTTCACACCATCTGACTATGATTTGCCTTGTGCAGAGGCGTGGTTTTTCGAGCTGCAGATAGTTTCTATGATTGTGTGATGTTTGGAATGATGGGAACTTTTCAGAGGTGTATAAATGCTAGGGCCTCAAGCTGTGGAATGGGTGGGTGTTGATCATTTAGGGCAGTTGGGTTAGGTTTGTTATTAGTCATGCTTGAAGAAGAAACAAAAGGAAAGAAATTAGATTCAGAGATTTCTCCTCCTTCCTTCTTTCTCTGCTGTGTAGTGATAGAGGGTGAGACTGTGTGGAGGGGATAAAGGTGGGAAGAACCCACGAAGTGGCAAAGAGCAGCTACGAGCACCCATGTAACCCACGTGCACGTACCCACATACCGACACATGATTTAATAAAAATCCTTATAAAAATTGGAGGCAGTTTTGAAATAAGATGAATTTTTTTTGTTTTAGTTTTTGAGATAGGATCTTGCTATAGGTCAGGGTGGCCTTGAACATGCTGTAATGTTTGTGTCTTAGCTTCTCTCTCATTTTTTTTTTAAAGATTTATTTATTTATTTTATGTGAAGGCATCAAATCCAATTACAGATGGTTGTGAGCCACCATGTGGTTGCTGGGAATTGAATTCATGACCTCTGGAAGAGCAGCCAGTGCTCTTAACCCCTGAGCCATCTCTCCAGCCCCATTCTCTCTCATTTTTTAAGCTTAACAAAAATGATTTATTTTTATTTATATCTCAGTGAGAATGTCAGATTCCCTAGGGTTACAGACAGCTGTGAACTGCCATGTAAATTCTGGGAATTAAACCTAGGTCCTCTGGAAAAGTAGCCAGTGCTTTTAACTGCTGAGCCATCTCTTTAGTCCCCTAAGATTTTTTTTTTTTAATTTTATGTGCACTTGTGTTTATTTACATGTATGTCTTTATGAGAGTGTCAGAACCCTGGAGCTGGAGTTACAGACAGTTGTGAGCTGCCATGTGGCAGAGAATTGAACCTGTGTCCTCTGGAAGAGTAGCCACTGCTCTTAACCTGTAAGCCATCTCTTCAGTCCATGTATTAGCTTTTCACATGCTAGCATTACAAGTACTTGCTACTAAGCACAGTCAATAAAAGGAAACATATTAAACCAAAGGAGTAAAATGAGTGAAGGAAGATAGCAAGATGGACATAATCAGGAGGCCTGCAGAGAAACTCCTTACCTTTGAGGTTGACATTTCTGCCTGTGCTGATGAAGAGTTTGAATACAGTTGCATTGGGGGTATTGGTCAGGTAAGTTTTCAGGTCATAGCTGAATGTCAATCTTGATGATGCATTGACTACTACCTGTCAGCAAATCAAAGGAAAATCAGGTCCCTTCCCCTTCCATTGTTACCCCTCATTTATTTCAGCCAAAAGTATCTATTTCATACAAACACAAAATTGGCATTTTGAGGTATTTGAGAAACACAAAATCTGTTTACTTCTGAAAAGTTTTTATTATTATTTTATTTTGAGACAGGGTCTCATGTATCCCAGGCTAGCATTGCATCTCCCTTTATAGCCTAGGATGATTTTGAATTTCTGACCCTCCAGCCTCCACATCCCCAGTATTGGGATTTATGTGCACACCTGATTTATGTGGTGGAACTCGAACCCAGGACTTCATTTACATTGTTAGTAAAGCACTGTACCAACTGAGCTACATCCCCAGAAGAAATATTCTTATTTTGTTTTGAGACAGGGTCTTACACTGTTGCCCAGGTTGGCCTGGACCTCACTGTGTAGCCAAGGTTTTCCTTGAATTCTAGTTTCAGCAGTCTTGCCTCAACCTCCTGCATCCTCGGATTACAGTCATATAGATGCATACTCACAATGATCCATTTAAGATTTATTTTATATGGCATGTCTGTGAAAGTTAAAGGGCAACTTTTCCAGAGTTGGTTCACTCTTTCCTCCTTGGTTTAAGGCAGGGTATCTCTTGTTTCTGCTCCTAAGGAAGCATCTGGCAGACTTGCTGTCTCTGCCTCCTGTCTCACACAGGAGTGCTGGGATTACAGATGAGCAGCGCCACCTCTGCCTTTCGGCATTGGTTCTGGGTTACCTGCTAAGCTGTCTCCCAGGCCTCATGGTGATCCATCCCCTCCCCCACCAGTGCAAATATGGAATGCTTCACAAATTTGTGTGTCGTCCTTGTGCAGGGGCCATGCTAGCCCTCTCTTTTATCGATCCAACTTTAGAATATGTTCCCTGAGTCAAGCACTCATAGTGACCTCTTAGAACAGAAATCAGATTACTTATAGTTCTGGGAAGAATTCTGTTATTAATGAAAATTGCTTTTTTGTTTTGTTTTTAGGTGAGGATGGAAGCTAGGGACTTGGGCATGCTAGCGAGTGCTCTATCTCTGCAGTGTTTCCCTAAATGAACGGTTTTGGTGTCTGTTAGCAAGTGCACTTCCACCCTAGGATGTTTTTGGCATGTTCAGCCAACAAATGCACAGTCACTCCAGTCTTCTGAGCTGTGGTGCAGTTGGGTGTACCTCTCGAAACGTTTTCACGACTCCAGGGATGTCATGAAAAATTGTTGCAGTTCCTGGGCTCCTAGCCACTCCTACTCCAGTGACCGTGTCTGTCTGTACAATATTGTTGGTAGAAATCATCCACACCCCAGGCTCACCTGGGAAAAGACCAGAGAAAGTGCTTGGCTGCAATTTTTCAGTGTAAATTCATAAATCACTTTATTCAAAGTCTCAATCAGGAGGCATGTAAGATCACTCTGTTTTCAAGAATGTAGGTAGCTTTCTGAATGTCAGATTCCCCTTCCTATATCATGCAAGCAAAACAAAATCTACTTACTGCCCTCATAATAGCAGTGAACTAGTGAGGTGAACAATATAACTGATCTTAGAAAAAAGGAAAACTGCACTAAACCTTCTTTAGATCTTGCTAAGCATGAATTTGCTTTGAGCTCATATAAACAGGACAAAGGTAACAAAATGCAGATGGTCAGAGGCAGGAGGCAGGAGGCAGGAGGCAGGAGGCAGGAGGCAGGAGGCAGGAGGCAGGAGGCAGGAGGCAGGATTGCTTTATTTTGGATTAAATTGCACAGTGGCAGAAGAGGCCAAATGTTAAGTTATTCCAAAGCTTTTGGAGGTTTTTTGTTTGTTTGTTTGTTTTGTTGTTGTTCTAGCTTGCTTGTTTTTTGGTTTGTTTATTTCTAAGACAGGGTTTCTCTGTATAGCCTTGGCTGTTCTTGAACTTGGTCTTGAGACTAGGCTAGTTTTGAACTCACAGATCTGCCTGCCTCGGCCTTCTGAGCGCTGGGATTAAAGGCATATGTTATCATGTCCAGCTTTTAATTTTTTTTATTTTTTATGTGTACGTATATATATGTACTACCTGCATGTATGCCTGTGTACCACACATGGCTGGTGCCCTCAGAGATCAGAAGATTGCATTTTTGTGTGTAGTGGTATACACCTTTAATCCCAAATTCTAGCACTCAGGAAGCAGGTAACTCTCTGAGTTCGAGGCCAGCTGGTTTACAGAGCAAGTTCTAGGAGAGCTAGGACTACACAGAGAACCCTTGTCAAACAAAACAAAACAAAGCAACAGCAGCAAAAAAAAAAAAAAAAAAAAAAGAAAGAAAAAAGAAAAAAAGGCAACAGAAGATGGCAATAGATTCCCTGAAATCCCAGTTATGGATGATTGTGAGCCACCATGTGGGTGTTGGGAACCTCTCTTATTGGCTCAAGACCAAGTAAGTTCTGAGAACAAAGGAGACAGAGGGCAGGGAACAGAGGGAGAGAAAAGGGGAAAGGAAGAGGGGAAGGGATATTTTGGGGGTGGGGACAAAGAACTGCCTCTGGCTAGAGAGGAGACAGATGTGCTCCATAGACAAATGGCATCTTATAAAGGTAAACAGGAAACCCCCTGATTGGGTGATGTGTCTAATTTTAATTGGGTATGTGAATTAGGTTAACTAAAGAGGGCTTTTAATTACTGGATTTCAATACTTTGATAGCTGGACCTTTGTAGTCAGCCTTAGAAGGAGGAAGTGGCCAAATAAGGGAATAGACCTTGGTGGCTAGCTTTAGGAATATAATCTAACAGGTTTTTTGTTTTTTTTGTTTTTTGTTTTGTTTTGTTTTTAAATCAAGGCAGAAGGAATGGGAGAGAAGGGTAAGGCCTGCCAGAGTCATGTTTGCTTTGTTCAGGCTAACCAGAATCCCTTCAAACTGAACCTGGGTCCTCTGGAAGAGCAACAAATGCTCCTAACTGCTGAGACATCTCTCCACCCCATTTTCTTTTTTGAGGTAGGGTCTCATTGCATATCCTTGACTATCCTAAACTTGGTATGTAGACCAAGTTGGCCTTGAACACACAAAGATCTGTCTACCTCTGACTCCCAAATCCTGGGTTTAAAGGCATGTGCCACTACACCTGATACTTATGGATTCCTGACCCTGACATGTAGGCCTTCTGCTTTCTTATCTGTTGTAGTATGGACTTAGTATGGACTTAGTTGTCTTCCAAAATTCCAGAATGCAAAACTGAAGGGTGGTTCTGGCACGAAGCCAGCTACACAGCCTTGCTTCTGGGGTCAGCAAGGTGCTCAGCAGGGAGAGGAGCTCGCTCTGAAGCCTGACGGCCTGAGTTCATTTTCAGGACCCACATGGTGGGAGAGAAGAGAAAACTAACTTTTGAAAGTTGTCCTCTGGCCTTCAGGTGTGCATCGTGATATCTCTACCCATGCCCTACCCCCACCCATAAATGTTAAATAACATTTGCTTCACCCAATTGTAGAATTATAATTTTTATTACTGACTTTGAAGCAAGCTTAGCTCACAGGCCTAGGATTATCCACTGGTCGTTGCAGGTCCTCTCCAAGGCTGGATGATGTAACCTTGGTGATTAAAGCTACCTTTGTAACTGGCGTAAAACATGTAGTTCATGTTAGAATCAAATCCAATGTTGTCATGCTTAACCCTGCACAGTTCCCAGAAAAGAGGCTAGAGCTGGCTTTTGCTACTTTGTGGGTTCTTTTTTCCTTTTACTCCTCTGCATCTCTTTTTCCACCTTTTTAACCCCCTAACACTAGGTAGAGAAAAAAGGGTAAAGGAGAAAGGGGGCAATGTTATCATTAGACTACTTCCTGCTGATCTTCGCTGTCAGGGTATCTGATTTCTTCTTTGTGCATAACTACTTAACAAACCATGGCCAGCAGCAACCAACTAACAACCAACAACCAACAACCCCTCCTTTTGGGGCTCTAGCACTTATGTACCCTCTGAAAAGTTCCCAGAATTCTAAATGTCACACAATTGCAAAAACTATCTGCCACTGGCAAAATCACACCCTTGCTGAAGCAGACCCATATCCCACACCTGGGATACAATGAAAACGTATTCCTATAATAGTTTTGTGGTTTTCAAAGAAACCAAAATTCTCACTACAAGAGGCCAAAGCCAAAGCTCTACATCATCCAGCCAGTCAGACATGGATGGCTGAGGAACTGTATCCTGGGAAGTCACATATAACTGTTTGCCCTCTTCTTCTAGGGTGCCAGTGACTAAACAAATCAAAGTTCTACTTGGAAAACTGCTGAGAAGACAACTCCCTGTAGCTGCACAGATGTAGTCCCTCCCCCAGTTAGCCTTCCACTATGTATGCACTCTAGCACCACCCAAGGCTAGAAGGTTGTATACAATTAGGGCAGAATCACATACAACTCACTGCGAGGTACTAAAGGGTGAGGCTCCACTGACCCCCTCTATCCCTTTCTTCTATGAGGCAACATTAGCAATGAACAAGTCTAAAGTAGAAATCTCCTAGGAGTCCCAGTGCTCTGATGCAAATGATGGCTGTATGCTTAGAGAACAGGGCTCCATAGCAGATGACTTGTGGCAGTATGTACCACTTTCAGACATTCTGCCCGTAAAGCCAAAAGAATTAGCATTTCCTAGCCAAGGAGAAATTTACTTTTTAATTTTTGAATGCTAGGGACTGAACACAAGGAATAATTTTTTATCATTTTTATTGAACTTAATAGAACTTCCTTCCAATAGAAATGTTTTACAGGTCAAGATAGTTTAGGGCTAGCAAATGGTTTGGCTAGAACAGTATTAAGTGCTTTCTGTGTAAGCCTCATGACCTGACTTTGATTTCCTGAACCCCCAGTGAAGGAAGAACCAACTCCACAAAGTTGTCCTCTGTGTGCCAGGGCACATGCATACGTGCACAAACTCAGGCTCCATAACCTTACCACAGTAACCTATCAGACATTTGATTAGTCCCTGATTGTTGTCTCATAGAATAGCATATATATACTTGATTGCCAAACTAAAACCCCTTGATTTTTCTTTTATTATTATAATTTTAAGTATCTGTAGACTTTTCAATTTTGTATATGAATGTTCTGCCCACATCCACATATGTGCCTGTTTCCAATGGCAGTCAGAAGAGGGGAGTCAGAGACGCTTGTGAGCCACCATGTGGGCACTGGGAACTGAACTCAGGTCCTATGAAGAATAAGAAGTGCTCTT
Source organism: Arvicanthis niloticus (assembly GCF_011762505.2). Taxonomy (NCBI): domain Eukaryota; kingdom Metazoa; phylum Chordata; class Mammalia; order Rodentia; family Muridae; genus Arvicanthis; species Arvicanthis niloticus. The sequence continues at coordinate 69,631,106 of NC_047661.1, read as the reverse complement.
AATCATGGAGCTGTGTCTAGTCCAGCTTTTACTTTTTTATTTTTATTTTATTTATTTTCTAGTTTTTAGAGACAGGATTTTTTCTGTACTGGAATTCACTTTGTAGACCAGGGTGGTCGTAGAGATCCGTCTACCTTTGCCTCTTGAGTGCAGGGATCAAAGGTGTGTGCCACCATGCCTGGCACTTTTATTAATTTTAACCTAGCAGTTACTTACCTTCCTTCAGAAGCTGAGATGAACACAATGTACCCCAGATTATCTACATTATTTAATAAAAAGTTGTGTTCAGTAGGCTACTAGTGACAAGTGCTACTAGTTAATTTTTAATTGGTTATTGAGAAAAATGGTCATTCAGCTAGAATGACAAATAATGAAACACTCCAAACCATCAGATGGCTCAGGAGGCAAAGGCACTTGCCACTAACCTGAGTCCAATCCCTAGGATCCAAGTCCCCCAAGTTGTTCTTGTCCCCCCACACAAATAAAGTGTTATAAGAAACAAAATAAATAAATACTTTTTTGGGGTGCTGAAGGGCCAGGGTCTCATTATATCTCCCTAGCTAATCTGGAACTGGTCATACAGATCAGACTGGTCTCAAACTCACAGGGCTCCACCTTCCTCTGCCTCCCTAGTGCTGGGATTAACAGTGTGCACCGCCCCACCCAACAGAACTGTCTTCTGCTTGTGGTTAAGGAGACATATACCCACCATGCTGATTGACAAGCTGGGTGCTGAAGCAGATGACATCTCCAACAAAGACAAGCTTGGTGTCTGGCTCAATGGCATGTTCTACAGCAACAGGGATGTAATCTGCCATGCCAGGATGTCTTTGGTCCCAAAGCCCCACAACTGTCACCCCTTTATTCACAGCCTGGGCCATATATGTATAGTTTCTGTTTCCTGGTCCAATAAGCAGCAAGTCATCTCTGAAAGCAGACACGAAAGGCAGAAGTGTCTAAAAAGAGCAGCTGAGCATGTAATTCAGTGACAGGATGTTTGGCCAGCATGCAGAAGCCCTGGGCTGCCAGAAGAAAGCAGTTTGGTGTATATAGTGAATACCAGGCTAGCCAGAGCTGCCAAGCAAGATCCTGTCCCAAACAGATGAATAATTCCTGAAGAGAGATACTACATAGGAAGAGATTGAGAGAACCTACCATGAGTTTGTTTCAAAGTTTTTATCAATTGTCTGTGTGTGTGTGTGTGTGTGTGTGTGTGTGTGTGTGTGTGTGTGTGATGGGCACATGTATGCCATAGCCCATGTGTGGTAGTCAGGGGACAACTTTTAGGGTATGAGAGGGTATGAGTTCTGTCTTTTCACTATCTGGGACCTGGAAATTGAACTTGGGTCATCAGGCGTGGCAGCCAGTGCCTTGCTGAGCCACCTCACTAAGAGAGGGTCTCATGTAAATCAGGCTGTCCTTGATCCTGTATGTAGCTTAGGATAACCTCAAATTTCTGATCCTCCTGCCTCCACCTCCCGAACACTAGCATTATGGGTATGGCCTGTCTAAGTACTGGGATTATAGGTACACTTGGCTCTTCCTAATAAAGGTTCTTTCTTTTGTTTTTAAAGACAGGGTCTCACTATGTAGCCCCAGCGGTCCTGGAACCTGCTGTCCAAATCGGGCTGCCTTCAAGCTCAGATCTGCCTGCTTCTGCCTCCTGAATGCTGGGATTAAAGGTTTTCCACACCACATCTTGTCACAATAAAACTTCTTTGTGTTGTTTTGAGACACTTTCATATAGTATAGGCTAGCCTCAAACTCCTATGTAGTTGAGGATATCACAGAATTTCTGATCCTCCTGCCTCTATCTCTCAAGAGCTGTGCTGGGATTATGGGAGTGTCATAATATCTGGCTTGAGTCAAACTGTCTATTTTATTTTAAATAAAAGATTTATTAGGGACAACAAGAAACAATTCCTGAGTGTGAGGGGCTCCAAAGGAGGAATGCGTGAGAAGCTCTCTGATAATCCTAGGTAGTTCCTTGTGTACATTTTGTAAATTAACACTATGAGATTCAAAACCTACTTGAAACTTTCTTAATTAATAGTATTCTTTTGTTTTTGAAACATGGTCTCACTATAGAGCCCTAGGAAGCGCTGGCCTTGCTATGTAGACCAGGCTTGCCTGTCTTTGCCTCCTGAATGCTGGGAGCAAAGGCACATATCACCATGCTTGGCTGACAATATTCTCTCAAAAAAAAACTGTGATAGTGTGTGTGTGTGTGGTGTGTGGTGTGTGTGTGTGTGTGTGTGTGTGTGTGTGTGTGTAGCCACAGAGGCTGAAGAGAGCATTGGGTCCCCTGGAACTGGAGTTATGGCTGTGACTTTCCCAATGTGGGTGCCAGGGAACTGAACTTAGTTCTCAGCAAGTGTTGTAAGCACTCTGAACTGCTGAGCCATTCTTGAACTCTCTCTAGCCAATTTTGGTTTTTAGAGAGAGTTTCAGCTTGTAGTCCAGGCTGGCCTAGAACTACCTTATCTCATGGCAATCCTCCTGTGTCAGTCTTCTAAGTACTGTGGTCACGGGCATCAAACCCAGCTGGCAATACTCTGGTTCTGGCTCTGTGGATATGTGTTGCTGAGAACAAACCACTACTTTGCACATGTTAGAAGTGTTCTACCTCTAAGCTATATTTCTAGTCATCTCTCAGCCTCATGCACCTTAAAACAGGGTCATACTCTGTAGCCCACATTGGACTAAAACTCATTGCTATGCATGGAGCCCATGCTTGCTCTGCTTGCTTTAAATCAGAGATTTTCCACTTCACATTCCTTATTCCAGGGATTCCACGCATGTATTACCACACATGGCTCATTATTTTCATTCTGAGAAAAGAAATTGAGGTCAGATTCCAAGTTCAGAGTGTAAGAAAAGTCTGCTGAAACTGCCGCAGAACACTGAGTTAACTTGTAAGGTTTCTACCACAGTGCCAACCACGCCCCTTTGACCATCATACCTGTTCAGAGCCATATAAAGCCGAGTATTATGGGTGTGAAATTTTTCTCCAATGTTATTATAAAACTCAACAATAAAGGTGAGAGACATGCCCAAAGGAAAGGCTGACAAGGTTCTTCCTTGTGCTGTGTATAGCTTGGGGTAGCTGCTCAATCGAAGGTAAGTCACTGGTGCTACCTGTGGGAGACAAAACCCACTAGTACAGAGAATGCCACTGGACAGGAGCTGCTGTCACACTAGAATCTATAATCAAGACTGTGAGCCTTGAGGGTGTGTGTGGCATGTGTGTGGAGAGCAGAGGACAACTGTCTGGTGTTGGTCCCTGCCTTCCTATCTTGACCAGGCCTCCTGACTGCCATTTAAGCCAGGCTAGCAGTCCCTTGAGCTTCTGGAGTTTCTCTGGGCCGTGCCTCTCACTTCTTGTAAGCCCACTGGGATTACTGACACTTGCATCTGGCTCTTCTATGGGTTCTGGGGATCTGAACTCAGGCTTGCATGAGTGCTGTTACCCACTGAGCCATCTCCCTAGCCCCAGTATTCCTTTGTAGGAAAGAGCTTTTGATTAGACATGCTTGTGGTGAAAGGAAATATGATGGCACAGGGAATGGTGGCTTCATTATTTAAGCTGGCAGGTGAAGAGAGGCTGGAGTGGGCCTGGTCTACTCTCTGCAGAGTGCTTGGGGCTTATTACTACATGACTGCATATCAGAAGTACAGTAGAATTTTCCATAGTAGGAAAGCTAGATTACAGTAAGAGAAAAACAATCTGATCCAAGTTTGTTACTTTCTAGCTTTATGTAGTAAAAGGAGGCACTGCAGACAGCAGGACTAAATATGGGCTGGAATACAGCCCGGATCTAGTACTCAAAAGACTGGTGTTGCGTTAACACGCCTCTGGGACCTCTTCTACATTTGATCTGCGCCAGGAGGCCAAGAAGTATTCTTCGGCCTCTTTTCACTCTAAAAATTTTAATTCTATAGAGAAGTCAAACATTCATATATTTTTTGAGATATAGTCTCACTCTGTAGCCCATGCTGGCCTTGAATATGCAACAGTCCTTGTGCCTCAGCTTGCTGAGTGCTAGGATTAAAGTCATGTGCCACCACACCCAGCATCAAACACAGACTCTAACTGAAGCACTTTTGTGCTCTGTTCTCACCCATCTCTGCAAATCTTCGAGGTGAATCCCTTCCATCAAGGGCGTGAAGGCCTGTGTTAATGTGATGCTCCGAAGCCACGTCAGGCTCCGCTCTGACACGCTCGTCTGTCTTCCAGGGGAGCGCTTAATTCTCAGGAGAGGACACTACTCCTAGGCCATGGCATTCCATCTACTTAGTTTTAGAGGTGTTGGAATCAGACTCTAAGCAAGCTCCTGAATGCTAGGCAAGGACTCTGGTACTAAGCTATACCACAGACCCCATTATTTTATTGATTTAGTCCCTGACTCGCCTGGACTCCAGTTACGGTTGTCTGATTGACTCCAAAAGGTTCTATGGAAGTGACTTCCAATACTGCAGTACCCGCAATGGATCCAGATCTCAGGAGGCCTTCACCGTCTTCTTCAATGACAGAGGAATTCGGGAAACACTTGAGAACACGGGAACTCACAAAGGCTGCCCCTTCTCTAGAAGACAAACAGAGCAAGGAGGCACTCTCGGGAGCCCTGTGTGATCGGAGGGAAGCAGGTGAAGCCTGACTAGACTAAGGTGAGTGTGTTGGCTCACCTGTACTTCCACACTGACAAGAGGATCGCCATGCCTATTACGGGAACCCGGACATAGAGTGAACTCTAGGCTAGCATGGGCTATATGGGAAAAACCCCATCTCAGAAAACTAAAAACTTAAAAAATAAACAGTACAGAGAGAGCAGCACATCAGCTCATAAAACAACACACACATGTATATAAAAACAAAAGAAAAACAAATAATTGAAAACCTCCAACAGGGCATGGTAGTCTTTAATCCCAGCACTTGGGAAGCAGAGGCAAGTGGATCTCTGTGAATTTGAGGC